>NC_136650.1:5616020-6015414 GCF_949748355.1 Melanostigma gelatinosum | reverse complement strand
GTTTACTAGAAGTTACGAGTTTAACCAAAGAGGGATTGCTTCCAACGGACAAGTTAAAATGAACCAGTAAATTGAACAGATTTCTTTTTGATTTTAAGCTTTTCTCCTCGTCTAATCATTGTGAAACCCCTCAGATTATTTCCTGTGAGCCCTGTTGCGTGTCCCTACGGCCCGTTTGAGAACCCCTGATTTACAGAAGGAAGCTGTTGGTTGAGGAAGCGTCTTCATGCCCACAGTAGCATGTGGTAAAGCCGTAATCTCATTGTGTTGGGGCATCTAGAGGTCTTCCGCCCCCTCCTCCACGTGGCCTTCCCTCTCTCACACTTTGCTACAGTATATTCTCCCCCACCAGGTCATATGATAGATAAGCGTCCCCATAAATTTGACCGTTACACACATGTGCAAACAAACGCACTCTGCTTCACATCCCCTTCCTTGGGTAATCCAGTCCTAATCCTCCCACCCAATCAAATAGAGAGAGGAAGCAAGGGATGAACACATGAGGGAATAAGTCAACGTTTCTGGATCTGATGAGATTTAAGTGTCACACTTCCACGGCAGCCCTTCAAATCCTGCTCCAACAAAGCGGAGGCCTTCAGAGACCCCAAAGCTCAACCCTGCGGCCCCACTGCAGCTCCCCCGGGGCTTCTTGGAGTCAGGCCTGCCTCACTGCCCGCCTGAGGGCTCTGGCATGGGCTCCAGTCAGTCAACCAGAGAGGAGTGATGGGGGTGAGTCACGCTCAGAGAGTCTCCTTTCCTGGAGCTTTGACTGGCAGCCATTTTGAGTTTGTTGTTGTGGTCAGTGCAGCTCTCTCTCTCTCTCTTTGTCTCTCTCTCTCTCTCTCTCTCTCCCTGGCCTCAGCTTTGACAAGGACACTTGTGTCTTGACTCAACACCCCCCGTCCGCCGTCCTCTTCCCACCCCTCCAACCCCGTCTCCACACACACTCAGCTGTTGTTCCCGTCCTGTTTCATTAGATTTGACACCCCACACCCGCCAGCCATTGTCAGGACGAGGAAGGCAGAATGGGACCGTTTGTTGGCCCTGGGTTGGTTGTGTTTGCGTGAGAATGTGGGTCAAAGTTAAGGGCATCTGCCTCCACCATGCGCCTCCTGTAGACCTGGACATTAATTGAATCATAAGATACAGTACAGCGTGTTCAAGCGCTAATGATATTAACTTCTGCCCTCACATCGGTGACCAATACATCCGCTACAGGTTTTCTTTCAGTCGCATGTTGTGACCCTTCTAATGAAAAACAACTCTTGTGGCTCTTTCTTCATGCTAATAATGGCACAGACACAGAGGAACCATGTTAATTTAGGCCTAATTGAGCTTTAACTTAACACCATTTGTCAAATGAGATGTCATCGGGTCTTTACCAAGAAGGCGACTGTCCCCTCAGTTCGGTATCTCTGTCCAATCACGAAGCTGTTCCTCCAATCGTTTCACACAGATAGCGGAGCGGCTCCCAAGCCAATTAACTTGTATCCCAACGTCGGACCTCGAATTCTGTTCATCCAATCAAACCCCTCGGGGTGAATCCCGCGCTCTATACCTGACTGACAGACACGTGATGCCTGTGACATCGCTGTGGATGATATATGCCTCTTGTTTGCTGACTGACTCCAGCTATTTGAACATTAAACAGGAGTTTCAGTGCAAACTGGGCCTTTTCTCTGTAGATGGGACATTCATTTAGGACTTCAACTCTGCTTTGCAGAATATTTCAGATGGGCCTTGGACCGGCTCTGGATTAAGACTTTTGGGTTTGTGTGAAAAATGTGACAAAAGATGTAATGGATAAGTCTGGTGTTCCTCTATTTTTCTTATTGTCAACAAGCATCAGATGGTATTTTAGTACTGTCAGACTTCTCCACCCTGTCTGTGTTTTCGGCCACCAGCCCATTCGTTCTGACTAAAGAAAAAACCTTTTGAAACAAATCAAGAATGTATAATTGTGCTTTTTAAAAAAAGGTCAAGTGCTTTCCTAAAAAGCTGAGCACTGTAGGTTTCAGCAAACGTTACTCAAACAGGAGTAAAAAATGCATTTGTTGGGGACTATTTTCAGCTGAGGATGAATACACATTTTGTTCCCTGAGTATTTACAGCAGTAGGACGCTCCATGCGGGATCGTTTGAATAAAAACTAACGTGGCCAAGGAACATGTCACCCAACGCAATGGTGTAGCTCATTGATGTGTTTTGAATACTTTTTGGACAAAAAAACGAGCTATATAGCACAGAGAGTGAAGACATATCCGGCTTTGAACACACTGACAGTGTTAGTTAAGTTATTCTCATTTGCTCTACTGACAATAAGAAATGTAAAATATCGCAAGACTTTTCCTTTAAGTCGCCACAGCTCTATGAGTTGTGTTAAGTTATTTCAGTGTGCCGCTGCTGCTGCTGGAGGTTGGTGTGAAATTGATTTCAATGGCACACCTTCGACTGATGATGTAAATATGGGGGCGTGTAACAGAAAGAGCTGTTAAGAAAGAAACAGGAACAAAAATAAATAGTCTTTCTGTGTAGTAGCATGCATGCAAACCAGGTAGTTTAGAACTGTTTTCTTTCTTTCTTTCTTTCTTTTTACGTCTTTTTTTGTTTTATTTTTATAATGTGATGTTTTAAATGAACGATTATTTCTTCAGTAACTTAAAACCGGATCTCATTTGAGTGTTCCTTTATCGGAAACATTTCAACAGTATTAAAGTCTCTCTTATGACAGCAGGTGTAACTATATCAACATGACGGTGGTCTGTTCATGTTTAGAAACAATAGAGACAGAAAACTAAATACATGGTCGACTCTTAGTTTCTCATGCCTGGTCCTGAAATAGCAAAGCACGCAAATTCATACGAGCTATGACGTTTTATTTTAGACTCAACTGTCTCACGCCAGACTTCATTTGCTAATTTGCTCATTTGCATGTGGCCATGGTGTGTCATCCACCGCAACGAGAATATCACCGACCAGAGTACAGTGTAGAACCGATCAAGCTAGCGGCTATCAATAGCCTTTCTCATCAATGCACCAGCTGGTGACACAGAGGCAGCCATTGTTTCTGTAGCATTTCGCCGCAGGCAGCTCCAGCTCAGCCTGCGTCCTCACTGATTGTAGCTTCGCCTCTCGATGTGACAAGCGTTTCAAAGTTCACAACTTTGCATTCATCACAACACCTCGTCCGTGTTGCGTCAACACCGGACAGATGTTGATACGGAGATAAATATATAACTGTCTGGTGTCCATCACCTCCTCCTCCTCCTCCTCCTCCTCCCACGTTTCCATAGTTACCTTTCTCAGCCATCATTGTAACTGTCACACCAAAATGAGGCGGCACATCACCTCGAGTGACTTTTGTAAAGCCACTAAAATGTGTGTGTGCGTGTGTGAGTAGCTAGTGAAATACTGTTGATGGGGAAAACTTGAAGAAAAACAAATGTGACTGTTTCATTTATTTTGTTTTTGTTTGTTTTCCTTTTTCATCATGATGATGTTTACTATGTTGATTATTTAATAAAGTATTGAGTTGATATTGAGTTGTTTCTCTCTTTTCCTGCACGCGCAGCTTTTACATCTGCGAGGCTCGCACGCTTAACTAAAAGCTGCCTTTGTTCTCCACACAGTGCACATGAAATACTCCCCGCCTGCTATCCTGCTAACTTAAGACGGGCAGTAAATCCATGTGGGACATAAAATAGCTTAATGCACAGCCACACAATAGACCGGGCGCTGCAGATGGCCTTTTGGCTTCCTGTCAGGGGGGGGGGGGGGGGGGGGGGGGGGGGTTGCGCTCTATCTGAGCATGTCTGCAGTCAATCACCACCCTCTCTGCCCCGACCACAGGTGGAAATACTGTGATGCTGCCTTCTGCTCAGCAACAGCCCCCTCTGAGAGGAAAGCAGCTTTTATGTGCACATTTAGTGTCGTCTGCCTCAGGCTGCCCACCACTGTCACTGAGTGTTATCTCATTTATATGCATAAACAGTTGTGTATCTCAACTGTGCTCTTGCTTTTTCTCACAATGGTTTGTTCACTGCCAGTGGTGGAATGCAACAAAATACATTTGCTCAAGTACTGTACTTCTACACTGTACAAATTCAAGGTACTTGTAGTTTACTTACTACTACTTCACTACATTTTGGATGCCACTATTGTGCTTTTTATACACTCCATTGATTTGTTAGTTAGTTACTTTGCAGATTCAGAATATTAATAGAAAATTTGAATCAGCTAATAACTCACAATGTAATATTATGTATTCAGCTACCTAGTTGTAAAGTAATTCAAATTATACCCACCTGCAGCTGCAACATTAAAGTGATGAATGCATTGATACATCACTAATTCTAATCCAGTAATGTTATATTCTGAAAGGGGCCATTCCGCATAGTGAGTACTTTTACTTACTTAAGTCAATTTTACTTTCGGTACTTATGTAATTTCAGCAACAACTATGTCTTTAAACACAGATTGATGCATTTATTTAATATTTCGCAGGAAAAATGTCGTGCTGCTCTGAATTAAATGGTGTTTGGGAAAATGTGCTAAAGCAAATGAAAAAAGCTGTCAGCAACTATCTGGGTTCACACAAACAGCTGCACATAGTCTAATGCACATGTCACAAGCCTATAAAATAACACAAACGCCCCAGAATGAAATCACGGGGGTTTTGAGTTTCAACAGACACATTTAGCTTCTATCATATAACAGATGCCTGCCAGAAAACTCACACTCAAAAAGGACTTTTCAGTCAAAGCAGCTTATTTGGCAAGTCTGTCTCTCTGTCGGATGGCATTGGAAAATGATTATTTAAATGGCATTTATAATCTGTTCACAATGCCGGAATGAGAGGACAGCCGGGTAAAAAGCATATGCTGCTGGTCGGAGCCGGGGTCAGTGGCGGAGGCTGGGGACTCCTCAGAGGGCCGAGAAGTGAGGGAGGTGAGGCCCCGGGACGCTTTGATTAAATGCAATGAAGAGGCATCGCTGCAGATGGCTGCCACAGCCTGACTGAGTCCTCTCCAGCTTTCTCCTGTCTTCTGAGGACACAAATCACCCAGCTCTCCGCCTCCCAGTGTCACACTTTTATACTGGTTCAGTGTGTTCCCAGTGGCTTTCTGAACGCCTCGGCTGCTGTTCGCTGCCTTTTATCAGCCCTCTGGGAGCATAAAAAAAACTGTCAACGCTTCCTGGCATCCAGAGACATCAATTCAAGCTAGCACTTTTCTAGTTCAATCTCACCACTAGTTACTGCACATGTCACCTTTACATTTCCAAAACAGCAATATTTGGCAGCACAATCTTTCAATTTACAGAGTCAATTCTGAGTATATCTATTGCCTCCACAAGGCTCTCAACATTGTGGCGGCTCGCAGCTAACAGCGATAACGGTGCAAACAATGGCAACAGTGCTGTCAGAACTAACAGTGTATGAGGGGCACCAGACAAGCGAGCAGGCTATGTCAACAAGGCACAAAGAAGCTTGCATGACAACATACACACAGTGCGAGAATGACTTCCTTCTCTGCTCACGTAGATACTTTGCAAATAGTTGTTTGATGCAATGTTAATGCTCGGAGAGTCGAGAACTTTTATATAAAAACTCAAGTGTAAGAGAATGGCTTAAACACTGTGTTTATCTGCTCCAACTTACACAGCAATCGTTAGCATGTACAGCTAACTAGCCTACTACCCACATTCATCGGCGAGCAACCAAGGCCAACGAGCCTTTTCTTGAATACCTACATTGGTTTACGGGGTTACAAGTGTATTTTTAGAAAGTTTTGTTTGTTTGGCTGAGTGGGCAGATGGTTCACTCAGCCATGCACCCATAAGTGCTGGGCGAAGGACACCGCCAGAGGGGACTCCAGAAGACTCTACGGGGATGACGAATTCTGTGAAGAGCAATCAGAGGTCCCATTAAAGCCTCATAAAGTGCTAAAACTAATAGTCAATCTTATTACCGCAGTAATTAAGTAAGTACTGTCGGCTACTTAACTAAAATGTTGAGCCCCTCGTACTTTACTCCTTTACTCCTTTTCCACTCTAAAACTTATTCTACTACTACTTAGTAGACTAGAAGACAGCGACAGCATCAAAGTACGGATAACTAAAAATGAGTACATTTGCCAGTGCTTTTACAGAACAATGTTATATCAGCTTTAATATGTATTTTTACATTACCGTTACTGTGAGGCCTTTACTATAAAAAGCGGTAGACAGAACACTCATACAGAGAAACCTTTGCAGACTTTTTTTTGTGACAGACTTTTAGTCTTAGAATATACAGACAAATGTCAGTGAACTATGTGATGCGGTTCCTTGGCTTAAAGGAATGTACATGATGGGCTATGTTTCATTTCTTTCCAGCGCAGAGTTAGATAAGAAGTTTGACACCTGTCTAATGTCTGTGCTGAAAATAAAGCTACAGCTAGGTGATGTTAGCTTAGCACAAACACTGGAAACAGTGGGAAACCGCTAGCCATAAAACCACAACATGTCCTTCTTACACTTCAGTTCTTGCATGAATTAAAAACGAATATATGTTAATCAGTGAGCTTTAGAGGTGTTACAATTCTTATGCTAAGCTAAGCTAGCCAGCTGCTCGCTGTGGCTTCATATGTAGAATACAGACACGGGAGTGGTATCAATCTTCTCATCTAACTCAGCAAGAAAGTGCAACCGTGACGGCGACCGTGACTCACTGGGTTAAGAGGTTCGTTGACCGGAAGGTCAACGGTTCGATCCCCGACTGGGACGTGTCATGTGTCGAAGTGTACCTGAGCAATACACTGAACCCCCGGCTCCCCGGGCGCCGACCAATGGCAGCCCACTGCTCCCTATATACAGGGATGGGTCAAATGCAACAGTCAAATTCTAAATGACTAAAAAATGTATATGACAATAAAAAATGGTTTCTTCTTCTAAGTGAAGAAATGTACTTCCCAAAAATGTTGATGTTAAGTTACATTTTGAGTGTGAGACTTTTATTTGTAATTTTACTTGGGAGTACTTTTAGAGTGTGGTACTGCTACGTTTACTCAATTAAATGCCTGCTAACAACCCATCATTTAAAATACCTAAAAGTGGTTTTACATGCTAAAAAAAGTCCAGTGAGAAAGCTCTGGTTTCTCAGATATTTCCTGATTAGTAAGCATTCAGGGCTGAAGGCATGTTGACTCAGAGCGAGCCAAAGTAAAAACCAATCTCCCCCCTCATGTTACTGTAATCTCCAGCATGCGACCTCCCCAAGGCCTGATGGCGGAGGGATTCTGGGAAAACCTGCGGCGCTCACCAAACCAGTGGCCGGTCTGCCCTGAGAGGATTTAGAGGGGGAAAAACAACACAGCAGCTCTGGGACAGATATTATATTCCCACTGGTAAATCCTCTCCAACTCATTACCAAATCCTCGCTGCAGGGCTGCTAATCTCTAAAGAGAGGCCGACCAGGTGACAGTCCTGTTTGTAATGGAATTGCATGCCGCTTTAAGTGATTGCGTCAACAATTGCCGGTCCTGACGAATTAGATTAGAAGTACAGGAACCCTGCTTGTACAGCGCCGCGAGAAGAAACCGAGAAAAACTTCATCGCAATCCAAAACAGACGTCAGATGAAAATAATTGAATCACATGCGTCTACGTTTTGACTACTCGACTGATTGCAATATTTACGTCTGCAAGTCAGTCGTGGTTTTCACTCGCAGGCCTCTCACAGCGAGGAGGGGATGTGATGGGAGCTGTCAGAGAAGAAAATGATTGGGAATTCATTATGTGGGAGAAAAAGCCTGGCAGCGGGGAAGCGGGTGTGGATGTGACGAGGAAACAATTGAGGGAATAATTGTTGCACAAGCTGCCATCAAACTAAACCCATCAAAAAATATTAAATAAAAAAAAACACAGAATGATGAATACATCTTGCGGGTCTTTGAAAAAGTGTCTGCTTTGGTGAATCCAGATGTGCTCGTTTGATCCAATGATGAGCGTGTGTGTGTGTGTATCAAATGATCAGTGGTGGGAAGGATTATGCTTGAATTTGCATCGATCTCGCATTTATAAATCATATCTTTTTTCGTCAGTGATTCAAGGATTACAGACAAACTCTCCATTTCTGATTGATATATGTTGGGCCAACACACCACAACTGGTGGAGCTGTAAGTGGGAGAAGAGCCGTGGCGTCCGGTTTATCATAGAGCAGCTGAAGGTGTTTTCAGAGCCTCCGCAGAGGACGGACCAGAGGCCGAGGATGACACGCTGTCCGTGGCATTTAAATAAACATATCCCGGCCATTTGCTTGAGCACGAGTTCCCTCTGCAGCCGTGGTGAGCACTCAAGACTTCTGACTCGATCAGGGCCACAAAGCGATGCCAGCCCACCCCCTGACTTTAAATTAGATCCGCAATCCACTTTGTGTTGCCACTAAACACGACTTGTTGTCAAAATGGGGCACGGGAGCGAAAGGGGCTGAGGGCGGTTATTTCTGCCGGATGTTTACTCGCACTAATGAGAGCTCAGACTCAGTGAGAAAACCAAAAAGAAAAGTCGCTGCAGAATGAATGTGTTGCTGCACAGCTCCTGACTTCAGTCACCTAGTTACTAGGACATAAAGACAAAGGGCATTGTGGGTAATGCAGGGACATTTTCATAGATCAAAAACACACTAGTGTCCTGGTTATGATCAGGTTTTTGAAGTCTCCAGTGCTGAATGGAGTCCTCTGATACATAAGAGGATATTTTGGCATGGAAACACTGTATGTATTTGGATTTCCGATCCTTCTTTGCCATGTGCACAGGTGTGTCTTTAGCTCCAACCATGTAGTTAACAGAAATCAGACCTGCATTAAAACAACGCTACGGGGCTGCAACAGTGTTCCAGTGAGACATAAAATACAATCCAGGACATCCGGCTCTGGGAATTCAAAGACTTCTCAGGCGCACTTCAATTTCACACCAGAAACCCGCACTTCCTCTTCTCGACGACAGTATGTTATTTCTATGAACTTTTGTTCCGAGTTTCCCCCGGTATTGTCACTCATTGATGAAAATGCAATCGAGGTTTAAGGGGTTGGGATTACATTTTGCTTCCAAATGGGACAGCTGCCTCAAAGTATCGACAAGTATGTCGAACATCAACTGGATTAGAAGACAGGATCTGTTCTCTGTTCACACAACCTGGCCCTTTGACTTCCTCCAGGTTGTTCACACGTCCATGTCACCTGTTTGGCGTTCACGGTCACATTGCAGCCATGTGAGAGTCGCTCAGAGTTAGAGGAATAAAAAGGTGTCAATTGGTGTCAAACCTCGTTCGGGGCCCCCAATCTGGGTGACGCTCGCACGCTAAATGGGGTGCATCGTTGTGCTGAGACAGTCTCACCGCCACTTCAAAGGAGAAAAGGGAAGCAGTGTTTAAATTTGCATATGAATGGTTTTAGCTGGTTTTAAACAGTTCTTAATGTCGTATTCTTCAATTCTTTGCAAAATCAAATGTTTTAAGTTCCTACATTGAGCACAGAAACCTGAGCCAGTGTCCATTGTCCCGAAACATGATTTTAACACATGGAAGCACATGACGAAGACATACTATTTGCATATACTATACAGACAGAGAACCGAACTGCAGCAAATACAGAGACGAATTTCGACATTTTCACAGATCCATATTTGCCATCCATGAAAAACATGATGCACATTTCTTTTTTTTCTTTTGCAGTTAGTTATTTTGAGTTGCAGGGTGTTGATTGAAGAGGTGCAGGGCTGTTACGAAGTGTTAAATTGATGCTCATAGGTGTGAATGCACTGTGCTTGAACACAGCACAGTGTCTCAGAGTTACATGAACAACGTTATGGTCTGTTTCCCTGTTACGCAGGTAGCACACATCAATTTTACCAGACCTCTGTAGCCCGCTAGCGGCTCAAGGCTACATTAGGTGCTACTAGCATAGCACACCTGTCTAGAAAGTGACCCTCAATTTGCACAATTTTTCACAGTATGGCGGAGGTTAGGGATTGACCTCAATGGCATAAGGTTACGATAGATCATTGGGCAGCGAGTCTCAGCAAATCAAAGAAAGGGAAAGTTTTCACAAATCTACGGTTGCCATCTTGTTTTTTGTTATTATTCCCACTCAAAGTTTAAGCACTTTGTGCGAACCATGTGAACAGTGGACAAATATGGGATAGTGTAATTGCTAGGCTGTTTAGCATTTCTGCTAATGTAAAAAGAGCAACAAGTGGAAAAAAGTAATTAAGTCGGGGACTGACAAATAACCATCACACGACAGTATTCACCTTTTAGTTTGCTAACATTAGCCTCCATACACTGTTGAAATAGCTCTCCAAGCGAACAGTCAGTGAGCATGCTAGCTAACGCTAGCTCAGTTCCTAACAAAACAAATTCACACATCTTACTCAGGGAAGCATTTCTATTTGTGTTTATCCCACAGCAGAGGAGGCTTGTATGAAACGATATGTGAGTCAGGTCTTAACATCATGAACGCAACCAATATTGCATTCCACCTCCACTGTGTTGAGGCTAAAATCTCACCGGCAGATAGCAACACTTCAACATTTCTTTGACTTTCTGTTCGACCGAAACCACATTGGACATCACCCGCTCCTAATCGCAGCGACTTAAGCCCCGGACATCCTGTGAAATGATGTCTGCTGCACGTGTGTGTGTTTATCAACCCAGCTGATCTGATCCAGAGGACACCAAAGGGACAAGAGAGAAAACAGCTTCTACGTCACAGAGTCCAGTTGCTGCTGCTCAGAGGCCGGTTAGGATTGGACGTCACCTCCTGCAGGCTGGAGAAGCGTAACATACAAAACACAAGAGCTTTAGCTGATGGAAAACTCACCGTATTCGCAGGAAATCCTCTCGCTCACAGAACACCACAAGGCTCCTGACCTGTTCCGTTTATATTTTCATGTCTTTAGTCTTCCTTCAAAGGCCCAAAGCACATTTGAGAAATACATTTGAATCACTGTATAATGTAGACTTGTCTACAGCGTTCTGTATTTTTGCGAGGCAAAGCATTAGGCAGAAATCAACACAGAGAGAGCTCGCTTAAGTAAATCTTGAATAATTTATTTTCTTCTCGTTTCCCTTTTTACTACTTCTGACATGGAATCATTGTCACAGTCAATTTCTTTTTTTTAAGGGAACAGCATGAGACAAGGCACACAAAAGACTTCTCATTTCATGAAAAATCAACTCAATGTACAAAAATATATGGAATGTTTTCTCTTGATCGCTTTTATGCATTTCGACGTACAATTTGTCTGTTTTTGTTCCACCTTGTCTTGGAAAAACACCTTCAAATATCTTATGCAACATTAAAAGCAAAGACAGCTTTGTGTCTCTCTCTCTACAGCAACATCATTTCTCTCTTCAACACTTTTGTATTTGTCCGGTGAACATTGTCCTCCTGCAGCTCAGGATTAAGAAAACGGACTCTGCTCTCTGGGTCGACATTTCAAATATTCGAACAATCTTTGCTGCATAACAGTTGCTTTTCAAGGCCAGGTCCCCAAACGCAGAACTGGTAGCGGTCTAGTCGAGGTGAAGCTGTTAGTTAGCGGGGACGAGCAGGACGAAACCGTCTCGGCTCTTCTTGAAGTCCGCGCTGGTCTGACCCGGTTTGGTTTCTACGGTGACACTCTTTGGTTTGCCCCGCATGTGAAGCTGCAGGGCTGAGCTGCAAACCTTCACAGGAAAGTGGACTTTTCTTACACTGAAAGAGAGAAAGACAAAACAGACATTTTTGTATTACTATACTTGATTTAAAAAAAAAAGAAGTTTATTCCCACAGCCTCTGAACTACATGCCTTTCCTTTCCTATTAACTTAATCCTCACCTTGTTTCCTTATCCCGAACCATCACGAAAAGCCCCATTCACGGGAGAATTTACCACTAAAATATTTAATGTATGTCAAAGAGGTCAGTGCGCTGACGCATGACCAGTGAAAATAGTGACCTTGTTTCAACTTTTGCTGCAATTTTAGATATTTAAGTAGGTTTAAGTAAGAGCATTTTATTGGGAAATTCACCCACTTAGAAATAAGAGATAAAAGCGTGTCAAAAAAACATATACTCTGTGGGTCTAATAAAAATAAAATAGCTGTTTTATTTCGCCAATGCCGTTGTTTACAGAGAAGTTAAACAATGAACCAAAGCACTGCCAAACTGGAGCAGTTGTGTTGGCTTCAGGCAACCAAATTCACAACATGAAACTGATTCACTGCGTCAATCATCCGTCACGTATCCACAGCATCCAGGTTCAAAGCATATTTTCCATTAAACCTGACAGGTGTGTGTTTGAAAGCCTGATCCCATCGGTAACCCTGAAACTTCTCCACATGGAGCATGTGGAGCATTGATCACTTCACACTTCCCCCGTGCCTGGCGGTGATTTTGACTGATCACGGTCACGGCCAGAGTGCAGGTGCTTGTGGCATCACACACACACACACACACACACACACACACACACACACACCTTCCACCACCTCAATCCCTCTGCTGACAGCTGGGATAAGGAAGCGTGGCTCTGCTTGCTCGACAGGCCGGTCGCTGCACAGTCAGCTGAAGATGATCCACAGTGAAGTCGCTGCTTCCTCTCGGCCCCTCTGGGATCCTGCAGCCTCAGTGACCCCGCAAACACAAGCTGGCTCTGCAGTGTGCATAGAAAGAGCTTTACACCGGATCCACCTACGTCACGGCCCGAGGCCCAGGAGACCATGAGTGCATGGTTTGATGTTGCCGGTTCTCCTGCGGGTGAATTCAGATTGCCGTTTGTCTCTTCTGTAGACACACTTTGTATTAACTCAATTTGGCGGCGTTACAAAAGCAGACGCAGAACAATATTTGCCAAGCGGCTATTTGTGGAGGCCTCTGAATGTTGATGATGTGACTGATAAGCAGAACTGGCTCATGCATACAGGGCCACCTTTGGCAACAGCCCCCCCCCCCCCCTCCTTTGGCAAGAACGGACCAAGTGCACTGCCTCAAACTGCTAGTGTCCTCTTCTCCCCAGACAGACTGGTACCCTTCGAAAAACAATGGCTGGAAATCAGACGATGTCCCGCTTTTGAAAAGGTGAACTTCATTCAAGCAGATTCCATAATGTTTTCGCCGTTATGCAATAGTGCTTTCTGAAATCTTTCTGACATACTGATGGTACGAATCTCAGACACGAGGGTGGAAGTTTGGCATTGAATTACTGCCAGACCTCTCGGGGAGGAGGTTGGGGTGGATGTTACTGGACATGGCGGTTTGCATCCTGTCACCATCCACCAACCGACGTGGTTTCTTTTAACCATGACCATGACATTGTCAGTTTTACACTTCAGCTTTTGTATGGACAAAACAAGAGAGATATAACATGTTAATTAGTGAGTTTAAAGGTGCTGAAAGGTGTATTTTGTTATAGTTTGACAGAACCAGGCGAGCTAATTACCTGTATCCAGTCTTTATGCTAAGCTAAGCATCCCACAGCCCCCCTATTCTTCCATCCCACCCTACTCGACACCCACTCCTCAACACAAGCCTGCAATTTCCCCTTCTCAATCTTAATTAGCACTTCCCCCGGGTGCCTGGCAACCATCTCTGGGGCAACGGCAGGGCGCCAGCAGCGGGGGGGGGGGAGGAGGGGGGTTAACGTGGGCCGAGGCCTCTCAAGTTTTCGGGGCGCGAGGTGGCGGCAGGCGGACCATCACGGGGTCTGCTTCTGCGTCACAGCGTTCATCATCCATTAAAATTACCATCAGCGTCATCAGAGACCGTGCACCTATCTCAACCAGCTGCCCCCTGCGTCGTGAGTCTCCTCATGGGGGGCATTCTGGGAAAGAAAAAATGTGTCAGACTGTAACAGCAGAGCTAACGCATGAAGAGTGGCTTCCGTAAACGCTGCAAATATGCTTTAAGATGCAACACTGTGGTCCTGTGCACGCACATGACTTGAATCAGAGATGTGTGTCATCAAGTGTGATGTACTTTAATAGCACTGACTTCAATCATTTCCTCGGCGCTGATTAATTCTGTGGACCGCCGACACGTTTCTGAACAGCAAAAATCAGTTTAGCAGCGAGGGAGCTCACAGAGGGAGAGTCGAGCGTCTCAACAAATTGATTATCAATGAGGGGGGGGGAGACGATCGATCGCTGTCAGGGGGGGGGGGGGGGGGGGGTTGTGCAGCAGGAGCATTGGACATGTTGGTGACGGCTTTTGAACTCATCACCTCGCTCCAAACGTTAGCTGAATGACAACTCAAGAAAGATAAGATACAATCTCTTTTACTGACAAATTACTGTGTGACTGTTGAATGAATGGAAATGTTGCTGAAGAATCCATTTGTTGCACTCTTGAGGTGGATTTAAAAAAAGATGCAGCATATGTGTGTGTGTGTGTGTGTGTGTGTGTGTGTGTGTGTGTGTGTGTGTGTGTGTGTGTGTGTGTGTGTGTTGAATCCACAAAGAGGCCTTTTTGATGCCGGTGCAGTTTCGAGGTCAGTGCACCCAGGAGGCTTTGAGGCGCTCGAACAAGAAAGTCCCCGAGATTTACCAAGCGAGGCACCAGTCAGGACGTCTTTATGAAATCTGCTCCGCCGGAGTGTCTTTGATGTAAACGTGTGGGAATGAGCTCATCGGGAAAATGGGATGAGAAGCGTTCACTGTCTGTGCGCTTCATGCCACCCATCCCATCATGTTTTTTTTTTTGCTCGACTACAAAGGGTCTGTTAAACAGGAAAAAGCAGAAACTCATGTTCACTGGCATATTTGATGTGTTTTTTTAACGGATTAACATCATTCTTCCTGTTAGAATTACATTCTGTGTGTAGATGTAGGTCGTGTGCCGATGATTTGCTCAAATACAGGTTCAAATGGCAGCAGAGCATTTTGAAGCTTCACATGAATCCCTCAACAGGATGGTGGGAGCAGACTCTTATTGATATATCTTTAAAACAAACTCACTTGTCCTCCTGTAACTTAAATCCAGTCCACAGAGACACTTTGCATTGAAACGTGTTATCATTGCATCACTAAACAAAGACTTAAAATCAACTTAAAAACCCGACAGATCTCTTGTTAAAGCTGGTGTAGGCAATTCATTGTTGGTGTCATGAGGCAGAAATGTTTGAAGGTATGACGAGTATTCATTGATCGAATGCACATTTAATCCACACTCAGAAAGAGTCGTTTTTAGTTTTAGTTTGTGTTGCGGATGAAATTACAGCTAAATAGAGAATCTAACTATAGTACTAATTGTTGAAAACAATGCTAGGTATTGTACTATATGACGGTCACATGGTTTTCCCGCACAGCTCTGGTGATTTGCCAGCGGATAAAATGACATCTTGAAGGATGTCTTTTATTATTTTACTACCCACTTCCCTCTCTGATATGAATCCTGCATGAGGCTTTTGTAAGTCATAAGGGATAAACGTTTACTTGTGTGTACTAGATATGATGACATATTTGACTTGACATTATGTCGGTCATATGACTATAAAACGTCTTTTGTGTCCACTTGAACTACTGCGTTTGAGACGAGAAAAACTTCAGAAACGGGCTGCGGTGGGTCACAAAATCTGCATTTCAGTAATTATCACGGAATTATGTTGATCCTATGACAATATTTACTTAATTATTATTCATAAAAAATACAAAGCTTCTTAAGATATGTCAGAACTTACTATGTGACTGAAACATTATTCACGTAGACATGAAAGACTAATAAGAGCATTTGGTCACGACATGAAAGACGAACACATTAAAACCCTGAAACTAAATGTGGTGCCAGCTCTGCTTATAGATACTGAACTCTAATTTACTCACATGTCACGGAGGTTCCTGCTAAAGACTGGCTGTAATCAACTGATTCCGGCTACTCTGTGAGGCTAAAAGCACCGAGCGACGTGATCTGCCAGCTGTACGAGACCTGAGAAGGAAATGGGTCGCTGTTAATACACCATTTAAGTTCCACCTGGGTTAAAAGCTGTTGCCATAGTGGAATAATCTCAGTGGTGGAGGAAGTATTCAGATCAAAGTACTAATACCCAGTGGTGTATAGTAACGAAGTAGAAATACTTCGTTAGTGTACTTAAGTCGTTTTTTGGGGTATCTGTACTTTACTTTACTATTTATATTTCTGTTTACTTTTACTTCACTACATTTTGCAAAGAAAACTGATACATTTCCCCTGAAACCTTCGTTACTCGCTACAAAATCAAATCTATCTTTAGAAACAAAATGAATCATGAGAGCAGCGTCGGGGACTGTGGTGGAACACAGACTGCAAGCAAGCAGGTTTGGTGAATCAGTGGTGCTAGCAGCAAGTTAAATCATTGGTTAATCACGTTAATGCGCAATTGCAAACAAGTGCTCTCAAAGCCGCGTGTTGTGATTCCCAGTGATGCCCAGGATGCTACATGCTATAAGCTAGTGGGCGACTACCTGAGTAGCATTCCACTCTACGATGACTGATTTCATGATGGAAGCAGAAATGGAAGCACCTGCTACTCCCGCAACAAACGACGGTGGTGACGAAGACCAACACCAGTGGATCGCTAGCGAGTTAGTGAGCTGAGGAAGTGTTGACAGTCATGCAGCACTAGTTGGCTAACGTTAGCTATAGCTAGCCACCACACCATATGATTGACGGGAGCTGAGAGAGCGCAGCGTTAGCATTAGCGTTAGCATTAGGGAAATCCTTCGCAGCTGTGCGCAAGCTGTCTGTGACGCTGAACACACCTCTACCTGCCTCAGCGGCCTGTGAAAGACTATTTAGCATAACTTCTTTTGAAGATGAACAGGACATTTTTCAGTTTCAAGTAATGACTGGGTTACTTTCGGTGCTGCTTTAGTATTGATCATGTTTTGATATTTGAGTCATGTTGTGGATGATCAGATGGAGTTATGATGTAGCGGTCGCCCAATTGCAGATTCAGCTTGAGCAAAACCTTTGTCTGTTGTGTTCAAATCAGGCCCATAGGAGTTTACAAGGCAGGCGTCCTTTCTCTAAACACTGACCTGATGCATCAAGTGGATATGTTTTGCTGAACATAATATTATGCATTTGTCCTCTACATCCTCTAGTCCAGGGGTGTCAAACATACGGCCCGCGGGCCGGACCCGGCCCACCACGTCATTTTATGTGGCCCACGAATCCACCAGCAAAAAAATAATAATAATAATTTTTTTTTTTTTTTTTTTTACAAAAATTTAAAGTTAGATGTGAAAATAAAAATATCCCCATGGTCGAAATTATGAGATAGAAAGTCGAAGTGATGAGATGGCATGTTGTCTGTGTGCCGACATTAAAACGATCACAACAGGTGGACAGGAGATGCAACAGCCCATAAAGAGGATTTCCAACAAGTTTCTCAACATGCGTACTTCTCTGTACTGAAACGTCATCAGTCTCAGCCCAAGTACTGTTCCAATTCAAAG
Organism: Melanostigma gelatinosum; assembly: GCF_949748355.1. Taxonomy (NCBI): domain Eukaryota; kingdom Metazoa; phylum Chordata; class Actinopteri; order Perciformes; family Zoarcidae; genus Melanostigma; species Melanostigma gelatinosum. Next base: position 5,997,964 of record NC_136650.1, on the reverse strand, counting down.
TTCACATCGAGCCAAGCACGGCCCTAATGCCCGGATGTGGCTCGCTCTGCCCATTTTACCCGGGATGCATCGGAGGTGACTTGTCTGTACTTGGGACAGCCAAATATCCCAGAATGCATTTTGCACCAGCAACAGGAAACAATGGCGGAGGAGAAATCACACAACTGGAAGTACGTGTTGTGGAAGTCACAGATATCCCGGGAAACTAAACTAACTATGTTAGGAGTACCGTAGTTACATTTACACCGTCTTACATTTACAACCGGCCCTTTGAGGGCGACCGTGATGCTGATGTGGCCCCAGAGTGAAAATGAGTTTGACACCCCTGCTCTAGTCTAATGAGCAGACTTATAAACGCACTGTTACAACTCCTTCATAGTGTCATATTGCTTTTCGGAGAATAATGATGATAAGTTCATAGTAGATGCAAAAGTACACTTATGTACAATATATTATGTTGAACATTGTTGCTCCTGAATGGATCACAGCCAACCCAATTATGTTCAACACAGCTCATGTCCTTGGTCATGGTGCCACAGAACTTAAAAGAATAAACTTCATCATTCTCACAATTCTGACCCTTTGCTTTTTTATAAACAGCATTTACTTGTACTTTTACTTTCAATACTTAAGTACATTTAATATCAGAAAATGACTTTTGATACTTCAGTACTTTTGTACAATAAATATCAGATACTTTAAGACTTTTACTCAAGTAGTATTCTAACAGGTGACTTTTTACTTTTACTAGAGTCGGTTAAGGTATCTTTACTTTTACTCAAGTATGGCTTTTGAGTACTTTATACACCACTGCTAATACCACACCGTAAAAACACTATTGGAAGCAAAAGTCCTGCCTTTAAAATGTCACTTCAGGAAAAGTATGAAGAACGATGATGAAAATGTACTCAAAGCTGACAAATGTCCCCTGTGACTGTTATACTATTATTACTCAGGCATTCATGTAAAAGCAGGATTTAATGTCGTAGTTGGTTGAGATGGAGCTAATTTTGATCTATTTTGTACAGGACTACTGCTGATTAATTTCTCCATTCATTGATCCATCGATTGGGATCTGGCTAATTGTGATTATTTTCTGATTTCTTCACCAACCAAAGTGACACCTTCACAATGTTTGTATTGACCAATCAACAGTACAAACCTCAAAACTATTAAAATCATCAGAAGGAAAAGCTGCTTCACATGAGTGACGATGGAGCCGTGAAATGTTTCCACGTGAGAAACAACCAGTCAGTCGTCATTGTTCAGACGTGGATTTTCCTGTTTTATGTGAAAAATACTCAATTTTGTAAAGTAACTCGTAACTAAAGCTGTCAGATAACTGCTGTGAAGTAAAAAAAAAAAGTAGTGTGTCCTTAATTGCAGTGGGGTTGAAGTATAAAGTGGCATCCTGAGAAGCAAATACTCAAGCAACATACCCCAAAGTTGTACTGAAGTAGCCTACAGTACCTGAACGTTACAGTCCACCACTTGTTACTCTCCATAAGATCAACACTGCACGAGCGCCGACCCTGAGCCGTGTATGACACCAATGCTAGAACTAATAAGCTGTGGAGAGGGGGGGGAACTTAAGAAGAAGGCAAAACGGGGGACAGGAAGTGAGCGGGCGAGAGGACGAGCTGACCGAGGAGCGCTCGGAGCACAAGCTGCCTCTCCTGTTGCTTCGGCCGAGAGACGAACACATTGAGGACAGCCACTGAGGGAGGGAAAGGAAGAGGGGAGGCAGAGGAACAGAGGAGGCTATTTCGGGCTTCGGATGACGCCTTTCACGACCTAAAAAGTGAATTTAGAACAGAGACGGCCTTCTCTAACCGGCAAACTGTTGACGTCCGACGAGGCCAAACGAGAAAGTCAACAAGTCCATCATCAGTAACAGGCCATTAAAGCCACATCACAAGACCACTCGCCTACGCTTTGCGGTGAATGAAATCATCTTGTTTTCTGGCTACTTCCCTGGGAAAGGGAGGGGGTGACCCAGAAGATCGCTATTAATGCAACACCGTCCCAGGTCTTTCCATATTCATAACAGGACAGTGCTGATTCAGACGATGCTGGAGACGGAGAGAGAGATCGAGAGGAGCTGGGAGAGGACGAGATGAGAGAAAAACAAACAAGAGGCAAGGAGGATCTGTTATATGTGCGAACATGGAGAGAACACGGGCGTTTGTGAAATGCACCATCTGACCCGCTGCATGCCGCGCAGCCCTGTTAGTAAACTAGGCTGCTGTTGCTGCCTTCAACCACGCCGAACAAACTATCATAAAACACAAACTATCTGACAAGTGACATCAGAAAGCTTTTAAAAACTTTATTCAAGCACAACGTTGCGAAATTTGACCTCTTTTTTTGGGGTTCGGTGTCTGAATCGAGGACGCTACGACATGCAGACAGTCACAGCCGGGCAGCGAACCGCCAACCTTGTGATTAAAGATGGATTCGACAGATGGCAGAATTGTAAATAAAGATGAGGCTGTTTTGTTGACTTTGTTTGCTTCTCTGATGCAGTGGAGGTAACACAAACAAAACACAACAACATACATCCTACAGGAGAAGTCAGGACCGGGCTGTGTGCTGCATTCAGGGGAATCACTATGAAACTAAGAAATACTCAAATATGCCTTTTTTTCTTTAAAAATGGCACAAACTAGCTGCTACTGTTTTTGTTTCTGCATCACAGCTGATACAGAAACTTCGATCCAGAAAACACTCTCTGGCCGCGGTCAACAAAGATAATAAAATCCCCAAATTGCCTTTTAAGTAAAGAATCCTCCTCAATCTTTTAAGGCCGGGCGGATCATACCCTAAATCCTGCCTTTAGCCCACTCATACTCCCCCCCCCCCCCCCCCCCCCCAGCTGTTCCAGCAGATGGTCTACGAGTCCAACCCCCTCCAAAACACACACACACACAGTACACACAGTAAACAGACACATACCAACACACGCCGCGTTCATGCCGACATCTCAGACGCAGGTGACAGGAAAGGAAAGCGGCAGAGAGACGGGGGAATACGTACAGGAAAGAGGAGAGAGACGGGGAGGACCGAGCCGCGCCGCGGGATGGAGAGACGGATGTGACATGACAGAAAACCAGACAGCTTGTCTCGGCTCGTCCTCGCCGATGAGGCAGCGCGGCTTTGAAGTCTGATTTCTACCTTGTGCCTCTGACGCTGCCTTCGCTGACCCACTTTTGTACAACTCACTGTGCCACCAAACACTCACAGACTCACTCTCTCCTGTTTGATTTCCAGAGATGAGACCAAAAAGATAAATAAACCACACAATCGCTCCATTGACTGTTTGCTCCCCTGACCAATCTCCAAACCTCACAAACTAAAGAACGACATGCACGTGACTCCCAGAAGTCTGGGATCTCATTTCCTGACAGAAGGAAGCACAAGAGGAGTGTGTTTGTGTGTTGTCATCCCCCCCCCCCCTCACACACTTACACAGCTCACCCCTGACCCCCTCCATTCACCGCAGATGGTGGCACAAAGGCAGGCGGAGAGCTGAAAACCTGACTCCCGATGGTCGGCTTTCCTCCGCGACGCCCGGCGTACCCCGAACAGAGACACCCAGCTGCTGCAACCCCCACCAAACCCAGACCAAACGTCTCAGGCTGCACCAACAAGGGTCAATCTATAAACCAGATTGAATCACGGTTTAACTTGAAATCATGTTGCAAACTCCAAAACTGCCGGAAAATGAACTCTAAACCTAGATTCAATTAAATTGTTGTGTCAAAACTTTGAACTCCAATTCAAGCTGTGACCCAGCATTAAACCTACACTTGAGGAGGTAGAACTGTAAACGAAAATGGCTGCCTTTTTAAGATGGATCGAGTGAAATAATCAAGTTCCTCGAAGGAAGTTAAGGGACAGACTCCACCCAGTTGAGTTGATTGATTTATTTTACTTTGGGTAAGCAGGGCTCTCCATACTGATTCAACTCCATTTCATTTTGGTGTAAACTTGGATTTACTAAAGTAAAATCGTAGATTAGAGGAATTCCTTGTTGGTGCAGCCCTTGGGATCAGCTAGCTGAACGTACACACAGGAAGACTCACAAAAGTGGAAACACAGCAGGTGCGTCTGCCGTCTGCCCGGCCTCTGAGCTGGAAGAACATAAGAAACGGTATTGACATTTGATCTCTCATCACTTTGTCTAACCTGACTGATATAAGTGGGGCGCACAAAATATTACCACAAAAATATAAATGATCGTGTTGTATCAACACCTCACTTCAACATTTTCAACAAACACTGACCATCATAACTGTTATAAAGGTAGGTTTCATTGCGTGTGTCACGCTGCAGTTATTCTACCCACTGTAGTTGTACCTAATAAACCGGCACCTGAGTGTATGTCACCAACACTATATGCTGTTTATTTTCATTATCTGCCAATCATTTTCTTAATCGACTTTTCTGGCATTTTATCGTGAAAACAATAAATCCCTAGATCACAGGATAATGAAAGTAACTCTTAAACTCTTTCACGCTTTCTTAATACAGGCCTTGAGCTAAAAGAGATCTGAATAAATAAATGAAGATATGTGTTATCATGTGACATTACTCTGTCATTCTATGTAACAACAGTACTGATAATACTGTGCAATGGCAGCAGAAATCATAGTAAACACCAAGTAATTGGACCTTGTTTTCTAGGATGCACCTTCAAATGACTTTTTGACCACTAATATCAGTCTGAACTATAAAGAGGTCAAAGTCTTTGGTGGATTTTGGCGTCATCTTCATCCCCACAAGAGCTCCACTGTGTGTTTGTTAGTATACGTACGTCACTCACTGCGGTCCTGGCAGGATTAATACTTTGGGAGACTAATCACAGCAGACTGGGTGCTGTCTCAGCAGGCCGTACTAACAACAACACACACACACACACACACACACACACTCTACAACAAAAACAGTCTGCTCTGTGTGAAAACTTGTGCCTTTCAAATGAAGTCTGACAGAGATGAATGTGGGTGGATGTGAATCAGGTTTAGAAACAGCGATGACAAATCAGGGTCCGAGTGATCAACGTGATAAATGTCAGCGCGACCGATTCATTTCGCAGCAGTCAATCAGAGCAGGGCGCCGGCGCGACAACTACGACAGTGATAAATGCCAAGAGTATGATTTGCGTAATTGTTGTGCTGCATTAATAGACTTCGTTTCAGCCGGGCGTCTTTGACCAGCAACTCCGTCGGGCTGATGCTGTGCCGTTCATTCGTGCGACACCGAGACCCGAAAAGGCTCCGTGTTTTCTCCAATTCATTCCTCCTCTCTGTTTAAGGCATTTGTTTGGTTCTTTATATTAAAAGTGGTAATGAAAAAGAAAAAGATATTAGAGGGATTCATTTAGTAGTGGTCTTGTAGGTTTTTTTATAGGGGGGGGGGGGGTTTAGCTCAAACACTTTTACTCCCGACACAATGCCTCATAAAAACAGGTGGCATTACTGTGAATACACAACTATAATACGTCCGCATGACTACAGTTACCTTACAGTTTAAACTTGTGTCAATATATATATATATATATTTGGAAGAATTGTTGTTTGTGGTTGAGCTTGAGTGGGACATGGAATGAATGAAGCTGGATTATTATTATATATATACTTTTCTATCTTAAAGGGTAACTATTTTTCCATGCTTGTGTCTAAGGGACTAATGTCACCTCACCGTCACCGTACGTCCACTAAAAGCGCTTGTTTTTCAAGCGGACATGCTCAGACTGTTATCATAAGTGTGACAACATTATGGAAAGGACCCAACAGAGAAAGAATGCTTCATCCTTCATCCGTTTGTAATTGTGTGTCTCACTCGAGGAGAACTCTTGGGACAGCGTCAGCGAAACGGTTCCGGCCGTGTGAACTGACCGTGTGAAGTAGTCCACCAACGTGCCCACCAGCTCGCCCACTCGATCCTGGTTGGCGCACAGCTCCCCGCGCTGCAGACACAGCAGGACGTCGTCCTGGGAGGACGTGTGGAACGCCACCATCTGGTCGACCCCGTCGGTCACGCTCAGCCCCGTCAACTGTAGAGGGAGACAAACAAAGTCAGACTCAGACACGACACCAACCCGCACTAAGTCTAGGGCCACAGCGAAGCATGTGCTCAGGGAGTCACTGTTTACCATCCTCCAGTACAGTTGCAGGTCATACGGCATTAAGATTATCTTATATCTCTACCACCTTTATTCATCTACAGCAGTAAAATGCTGCTTACACATTAGAGCATCAGTAACAATACAACATAGACAAAAAATATATTTACTTTTGATACATTATGTACATTCTACTAATGATACCTCTACATTTTTACTTCATGCAGTGAAGAAGAAAGTGTTGTTTAAATGTTGTTCTACTGCTGAGGTGACTGACTGTGACGTTCAAAGTGACACACTCGAGCACTGGCAATTCATTTGTATAAGGTGTCAGGATCACATCCAGGATCAGAAATTACACCATGAACGGCGCCAGCGGATTATTTCTGCTCAGTATGTCGGGTGAGAGAAAATCTGCCCACGGTGGAGGTGCAGTGAAGGGAAAGGCATGAGGTGTGACCCAGATGGAATATTGTACAGACTTAGTGCGCAAGTATTCAGATACTGGAGGAAAAGTAGCAGTACTACTGAAAAATAAAAGTCCTACATTCAACATGTAACTTGTAATAGTACTCATTGTTCAGAATCACATATATTAGATTACTAGATTATAATAATCGATACATTAAGTGTTCATCAGATTAATGTTGCAGCTGGTAAAGGTGGAGCTAGTTTACTTTATATACTGCTGGGTTTCATTATCTATAATAACACATCATAATGTATTCATTCATTCATATTTTTTGTTTTAATATTCTGAATCTGCAAAGTAACTAAAGCAGTCAAATAAATGCAGTGGAGTAAAAAGTACAATATTTGCCTTCAAAATGTTGTGGAATAGACATACGTTTAAAAGTAGCATAACATGGAGATAGTCAGGTAAAGCATCTCAAAATGTTATCCAAGTACAGTAGTTCAGTAAATGTAACAGAAACAGAAGAACAGTACGTATGAGATATATAAAGACAGAGAGAGAGAGAGAAAGTGAGGTGTGTCACAGATTTTAGAGCCTTTTGCGGCCTCCAGCATACACAGGTTAATCTAGTGGGGACCCGACACCGTCAAGGCCTGATTCTGATACAACCTGTCCCGTCAGTGTTCAGCCATTTATTGTGATGAAAAAAAACAACAAACAAGAATAGAACAAGTGCGGATTTTCTGAGCTTTGGCACCGTGAGTAAAGGTTACAACCAATCAAGTTGTGCGGAACGGACATATTGAAAATGTACACAATAGTGTACAGCAACAGGGAGGCTGCGAAGTCCGAACCAACACAGCAAACTTAATTACTCCTTTCAACCTTGACAAAGTCATCGCAGACCAGACCCACTTCTTCAGTTATCACCTTTCACAATAAAAGCCTGCGGGCTGCGACATATAACAGGCGACAGTAGCGAGGGACAGATGACAGTAGCGAGGGACAGGCGACAGTAGCGAGGGACAGATGACAGTAGTGAGGGACAGGCGGCAGTAGCGAGGGACAGGCGACAGTAGCGAGGGACAGGTGACAGTAGCGAGGGACAGACGACAGTAGCGAAGGACAGGTGACAGTAGCGAGGGACAGGTGACAGTAGCGAGGGACAGGCGACAGTAGCGAGGGACAGGTTACAGTAGTGAGGGACAGGCGACAGTAGCGAGGGACAGGCGGCAGTAGGGAGGGACAGGCGACAGTAGCGAGGGACAGGCGACAGTAGCGAGGGACAGGCGACAGTAGCGAGGGACAGGCGACAGTAGCGAGGGACAGGCGACAGTAGCGAGGGACAGGTGACAGTAGCGAGGGACAGGCGACAGTAGCGAGGGACAGGCGACAGTAGCGAGGGACAGGTGACAGTAGCGAGGGACAGGCGACAGTAGCGAGGGACAGGCGACAGTAGCGAGGGACAGGCGACAGTAGCGAGGGACAGGCGACAGTAGCGAGGGACAGGCGACAGTAGCGAGGGACAGGCGACAGTAGCGAGGGACAGGCGGCAGTAGCGAGGGACAGGCGACAGTAGCGAGGGACAGGCGGCAATAGCGAGGGACAGGCGGCAGTAGCGAGGGACAGGCGACAGTAGCGAGGGACAGGCGACAGTAGCGAGGGACAGGCGGCAATAGCGAGGGACAGGCGGCAGTAGCGAGGGACAGGCGACAGTAGCGAGGGACAGGCGACAGTAGCGAGGGACAGGCGACAGTAGCGAGGGACAGGCGGCAGTAGCGAGGGACAGGCGGCAGTAGCGAGGGACAGGCGGCAGTAGCGAGGGACAGGCGGCAGTAGCGAGGGACAGGCGGCAGTAGCGAGGGACAGGCGGCAGTAGCGAGGGACAGGCGACAGTAGCGAGGGACAGGCGACAGTAGCGAGGGACAGGCGACAGTAGCGAGGGACAGGCGACAGTAGCGAGCACTGAAAACCCGTCAGTTATGCATGATGTTGACATTGTTCCATCAGTGTGTGACCTGAGTGACATTTCAGCCTTTCAGCACGAAAGGTCAAACTTGAGGAATCTGTTCCAAAGGGTCTGGTGACACAATGCGCTGCACCGCTTCTTCTCTTTTCTCTGTTCCTGACCTGGATAAGATTTAAATCCTTCACTCTGAGCAGCGGCGGTTAATGGCATCGGCTATCTTTAGCCCCTCCACTCCTGCATAATGATGGTTTTTAACCCTCTCTCTCTCTCTCTCTCTCTCTCTCTCTCTCTCTCTCTCTCTCTCTCTCTCTCTCTCTCTCTCTCTAACCACTTCTGGACGTCCAGCTGTGCTGACTCACTCTGTGCTAATTACATCGTACATACAGTAGAGAACGGACAGTCAATGATGGAGTTTGATCATGATAAAGATATCTAAATATGACAAAAATTGTCATGGAAATGTCATATGCCCAAAACACAACCCCCACAACAACAAATAACATTTGAATCACACTTTTATCGACAGTAAATATAATAATCGGAAAAAGCCTGCTCTACCATGCAAAAAATCAGTGGCGGCTGGTCAATAGAGGGCCATGGGGCATGGCCCCACCATGAGCCACACAAAAAAAAATAAAGAAATAAAAAAAAGTATAATAATCATAAATTATATAAATTGTCAATATTTGTGTTTTTGAACGATGGAATGTACCCAGTAATGTGTGTAAAGTATGATATCTGCGCAAAATATATGCCTTTCCTGCTCGTCCTCTCCCCGTGTGCTCTCTTTCTGTGTGCACACACTCACCCAAAAGAGACGGGTCTATGAAGCAGTTTAGCCAATTGCTGATTCAAGATATAAATGAGTGACATACAATTTAGCCAATCAGCGCCCTCAAATAGATTCAGCTGTGGGCCAGAACGATCAGGCCCCCCTCGCTGCGCGTTCTCGTCAGGAGAAGTCTCTACAGGCGCCCGCGCCAGCGCGAGCACTCCTCCTCCAAGACCCGTTTGAGAGGAGAACTTTGGCGGAGATTCTGCAGCCAAAGAGCTGATATCAGATCAGCCTGACCTCACAATCAGACAGCAGACTCGCGGGAAAGGGAAGCAGTACATGCAGAGCTTCACTAGCTGTACACCAGACAGGTTTGGCTAGCTGCATGACGTCATGCTAATCATTTATTTAGCTTTTTAAAACAACGGGGACGGATCCAGCACGGACAGTTACGGGAGTGAGGGATGAGGAGGTAAGGAAACATGAGAACACCAGGGTAGGGAGTGAGGGATGAGGAGGTAAGGAAACATGAGAACACCAGGACACACATGGAGAACTCTGTCAAGCTACATATTAGACAAAGTGAACATCTTTTATTCTACATAGCTGTCCTCAGTCTCATCTGCTTAACTTGGTCATGGAGGCATCAACATGTAATAGAGATGTTAAATTAACAGTGAAAACTCATCATAGCTTAATTTAACATCAGTATTCATAATTACACTTCATGTTTACTTCTCCTGATCTTTACCTCCTATAACAAGGTCCATAGGGGGATCTCAATAAATAAACATGTTATATTATATTATATAAGTGTTATTTACTGATTGTTTTCGTGTTCGAATACATGTTAAATATTTAACTGCCAAGTAATAATGCGTGTTTGATACTTACATTTTTTTTGCATGAAATCATACTGGGATGTTTGCTGAAATTGATAGGATGGCCCGACCTCGAACATTTTCCACCAGCCGCCACTGCAAACAATGCTAATTGCATGTTTGCTATCACCAGTCTGGGATATGTAGCTTTAGCCTCAGTCTTTTAACACGATATCTTGTATGTAGCCATCCCATTTGTATTTTTTGCATATGTTTATTGCTTGAAAAATTCAAAGATCAGCTGTAGTTTTCAGCCAACTCAAGGGCTAGCATAAGGTAATTAGATAAAAAAATCTGTTCCCGACATCTTGTAATTTTAGCCAGGCGGAAACCTCCAGTTCTTCTGAGGAAAGCCAACGCCGAAGTGTCTTAAAACTTGCATTCTCTCTACTGACCAGCAGGGGGCGACTCCTCTGGAAGCATTGTATAGATGTCTATGAGAAAATGACTCTCACTTGATGTATTACCTCAGTAAACATTGCAAACTTGAGTTGTTTATGGTCTCAATCTCTAGTTTTGTTTTTTATAGAACACGATGTGCATTGAGTAAATTGTGGTCCATTTAGGGAAATATAGACCATAAAGGGCTGTATGCTTTAGGGCGGGGCTACCTTGTGATTGACAGGTCGTTGCCGTATACGGCGTCTCTACGTCACTCCTCTGCATTCAAAATGGTAACTTCTGTTCATTGGTTGCGAAAAAAACAACAACACGGCGGCGGCCATAATCCAAGATCAGTCCACAAAAACGAATGGGTGACGCTGTCTCATCCCACTTCTTATATACAGTATATGGATGTAATTCAATAAACAAACGCATACGGACCCTGGACCTCCAGCGTGATCGACAAGTAGAGCCCGACAGCTCTACTTCTTTCTCCTCTCATGTTGGACTGAGGACAGACTGGACGCTACAGCGATTCACTATCGCCTCTCAAAGTACATGTGGTATTGCAAGACGTTCCAGATCTTACACGCTTAAATTAAATCCCAGCTGTCCATAAGGTCCCTGCCTAACATCTCAATTCATATCAGAAATACATCAAACCACAGGAAAAAAATCCTGCTCTCAAAGCTATTTCAAGGAACCCCAAGCATCAGATGAAATAAAGCTGTCATCTCTTCTCTCTTCACTTTTAGAGCTAACGGCCCCTGAGAGAGCCCTGATCCACTTTCTCAGATTGGGCGGTGAAATGAGCGAGGTTCACCCAGACGGGAGGAATCTCTAAAGCTAAGAATATATGTCAAAGCACCACCACGGCCTCACATATCAAACACAACCCCTAACAGACACACTAATGGCAACACACTCTTCTTCTTCTCTTCAATCTTGACAAAACAGGTCAAAAGCTCATTTGAACTTTTTCCCTTTTAAAGCCTTTACACACCAGGGCCCTTTTGTCCGTGCGATGAACTCGCACGTCAATACGTTTTTTCCGACTGTTGTTTTTGTCGTGAATACTTTCACGCAGAACGCAAACCTTTCGTGGCGATACATTTTTCTGAGCTTCAACCAGTCACGTTGTGCCGAAATACACCAGCATGGGTTGGATACTGTATGTGTTTTAATACCCGGGATGACTGAGGAGCGCTTCGGCTTCAGATGAACGTTGTGTCACTGTGTGTGAAAGCGTGCGTATATCTCCCGTGTGAGTACTTACGGCATCCAAGGGAAACCTCTTCAGAACCTTGTACTGTTTCTTAGGCTCCAATTTGTAGACGCACTTGTCTGTGATGAGCAGGCCTCGGTCGGTGCTTTTGTTGAATCTATTCACCTGAGAGAGCAGAGGAGGGAAAAGAGGCATGGATTAAGCTCCACTTTTGTATTTTTTTTTTTTCAACTTGAAGGATCTTTTTGGGTTATATACTCTCAATTCAAACACAAGTTTCCCCTGTGGAGCTGCAAGCGAGCAACACTCACGAAACAAAACACAACAAAACAAAAGGATAAATGAGAGGATCAGATACAAAGACAAAGGCTCTGGTGGGTTCGTCAGTGTTGGAAGGTTGTTTTATTTCTCTTCATCAAAGCCTGCATATCTTCAAATGTACTTTGGCTAAAGCTGCAGAATTTAGCGGAAGCCCTCTCTCTGCAATCCCTGATAAGTAAGACATGGCCATTATTATCCACAGGGAGATGATAAGAGTTAATCATAAGGTGAAATAATAAGCAGGGCCCCGGCAGCAGTTGGTGGAGATCCCAACAGACTTTAAAAATGAAAAGGATATCTTAAAGGTTGAGGAAATCTTTCGCGATTAATCCTCTGATTATTTTTTATCTCACTTCTTTATACCGTACTTTTCGGACTATATGCCGCTACTTTTTACCCCACGCTTTGAGGCGTCGGCTTATAGGCAGTTGCGATTTATATACGGATTTTTCCGCAGCTTTTCTCCGCCACAACACCCGCAACTTCCTGTTCCGGTCTAACACAACATTTACTAGCTCCCGACACAGAACAGTTGCTACCAGCAACCCCTCTGCTACCAGCTCAACACCACATCATGAACCGGGGCAAATCCGCCCTTGAGCTTGCATTGTCGTCCTCATTGCACTGTCCCCTTAATCTCATAGTATCCCAGCCTTTCAGAACCCGTTGGTGATGATGGATTCTTTCACACTGTTCCGCGCTGTTAGGATCCACTGGCAGACTTCAGAAAAAGCTGATCTTCTCTGCTCATAGCTCTGAATAGCATTTACGGCTAACTGGCTTGGCCAGTTGCTGCTAGCACAACAGCTATTCAGAGCTATGAGCAGAGAAGATCAGCTATTTCTGAAGTCTGCCAGTGGATCCTAACAGCGCGGAACAGTGTGAAAGAATCCATCAGTTATTGCCTCATTGTTTTTCGTTTGTTAGCCGTGAGAGACCTTAGTCTGTAATGCAAGTATGTCTGCATGAAAAGATGTACAAAGATATATTATATATTCACTAATGCTAATCGCGGTTAGCATTTACCCTTTGGCCGTAATGTTAAAATTAGCTTAGAAGCTAGCGACATGTTATGATGTTCATAGAAGACAACTTTAGTACTGTTAAAAGTATCTTGCTGTTCAACGGGGACACCTGCGGCTTATAGACCAGTGCGGCTTATCTATGTACAAATTCTTTTTTTCTTTTAGAAATCCGCTGGTGCGGCCTATATACCGGTGCGCTCTATAGTCCGGAAAGTACGGTATTACTTTCTGAGATCTTGAAAGACGAGCCGACACAGCAGGTGAGAAAAAGAAAAAGAAATCCCCAGGCTAAAAGGAAGCAGCAAAAGACAGAAACTCAACAGCCATTTTCATGTCAGCATGTCGTTTATTTTTCTTGCCCCACTTCACATACTGTACCTTCCGACAGAAGCCAGAGAAGAGGACCTGAGTGTACTCGTCTTTGTTCCTCAGCTCCTTGGAAACTCGGACGAAGCCGGAGCTGGTCTGAGGGCAGTCTCTCACCTGCAGAAATGAAACGACCCCGTGTTATTACACAGAAGCCGGCGGCTACAGTACGGCGGTGTGGGAGTGTATCTCGTCGTTAGTCGTAATGCTCTGGGCGACCTCTTCTCAGCCTCTTTTTTATCACCTTAATTCCATAAGAAGCAGATCAAAGCTCGCGGCCTCGGGCTGCCGTTACCAGCCACGATGTTTGACGTGCCGTTGGAGGGGGAGCTGATACTGGAGCTAAACTGCCTGATGAGAAATGCGGACGGGGGGGCCGCCGTGTCGCAGTCTCCCTCCTATAGAGCGGAGCAGTCACTATAATGTCTTCCCTTCACAGAGCCGTTTCTAATATATTCCAGTCCCTAAATGTTGTTTTCCTGCAAGATTCCATTGAAAATGTTCCCTTGAAATATTTTCTAAAGATGGATTCATACTGAAACAACCAAAGCATGTGACCAGATGTATGAGAACATCCCTTTGTTGTGTTGACATGTTCTGCAGCCAGTTCTCCAAAATCTTGTGGGGAGTCTTCAGAGGAGAGTGGAAGTTGTTAAAGACAAATGTTCATGTTTTTGGAACTAGATGTTTGACAAATAAACCCAATATCATGGGTGTATTTAAGGGCCAGTGTTGCATTTCTGGGAATCTATGAGCAGAAATGAAATAGAATATTCAGAACTACGTTGTCATTAGTTGACAATAACGTGAAACTAAGAATAGCGAGCGCCTTTGGTGCCGTTACGTTGCCTAACGTTCACCGACACGGTTGTAAAACTGCTGTAACGTGAGACGCCGTCTGACTACCGTTGCTGCTGAAGTAGTGTTGTTAAGTAACAGACGGCTTCTGAGCGAGGCGAACAACCACACCACGTTTTTTCCCACTCACGGTTCACTTTACAGCATTCTTGAGAAAAGGTAGGAGTGAGCGGAGGGGGTCTCGCATCACCCCCATACTCCGATCTCTTCACTGGCTCCCTGTAGCATTTAGGATCCACTTTAAAATACTCACTCTCACTTACAGAGCACTTCACGCTCAGGCTCCTACATATGTGGCTGGACTACTTCACCCTTATAAGACCCGTGGTGACCGAGCTTTTGAGGCAGTAGCACCGAGGAATGCTCTCCCTGCACCCCTATTCACAATAATGGGGCAAACTTGCCGATCGTTGTGATCTCGTTGAAGGTTTCTGAGAACACACAACACAAACTAACTGGTCTAACGTTCCCCTTTCGTGATCCCAGACAGTCGTTCCAAAGCGACTTCAGCTGCACACAAGCCACGTTTCAGGCCCCCCCCCCCCCCCCGCATACCCCATTACATGCACTCCTCTGGAGGTCTTTGTGGAATTAACAACAAGCTTGTGGAGCCGGAGCCCTGAAGGAGGATGGCGAGTCACGGGCCGCCTGACAAACTAACGAGGGGAGTGACTCGGTCACGCTCTCGGCTCCCTCAAGGCGTCTCTCAAGCCTCCGGCCACCAAACGAGCTCAGATTAGCCGTTAAATGAGCCGACTGTGGGATTGATTAAAGGAGGGCTGTGTTCACAAGCACCATCCTCCTTCGGTCACTCCGCGAGGCTTGGCGTCACATGCGCCATATGCATTGACAACCACGGATGATGTCTGTCCTCCGACACACTGCTGGTTATTCAAGTCTTGTTTTCTGTGATGAATTCAAGTGAAAACAGGAATCCAATGGATTTTCCCAGTTATTTTTCATGCATTTTGTTGCGTGGAGAGTCACACTGAACTGTTAAGATCCTCTCGTGGCGAGGAGTGCTTGGCAAATGTTTTCGGCAACAGCGAGTGAAGAGAAAACGAGGAGAAAACACTAACCTTAAGTAAAAGCTATTAAAAATAGAAGTGTCCGCACGGCGCAGAGGATTTATTATTTTTCTTGCATGCTCACAATCTGGCAACTGGTCGTCACGGTTTTGTGGGGGTTGACGCCCAGAAACGTCCCGGGCACAAAACAAAAATACAGGCAGAGGACGGGGTCTCTGCAGATACAGACACCGCCTCACATTATTTGGGGTCAGAAGTGACGATTGAGAGGGATTACTTTTGTACGAGTCTATACATTATTTTATTTTAGGATCATTCTACCTTGAAGGGTATGTTTGTGTGTTGCTCTGTAAGGAGGTACAAGACTCTTTCTGTTGTTCTGTTTATGTATTGTCTTTTGTCTTGCAATAAATCAAAAAAGCTAGGTTTGTTTCCCCAAGGTGAAGAATGAATCTCCAAGCTTAACTGGAATGAGTTGTATGTGAATCTTCTTACATTGGCGAGGTAGTCCCTCTCCCAGGCTCTGCTGACCCCCCAGTCCTTCCTCTCTCCGCTCAGAGCAGTCAGAGTCGCCACTTTGGCCCGAACCTCTGGCATGTCAGACGGAGGGATGTTCTTTACGATCTGCCTCGCCCACCACCTGACAACAAGGGATGGGAACAAGGCAGCATGTCACGTGGGCGGAATAATACATACAAGGTGCAACCAAAAGAAAAGAAGAAAAACAATACAGTGGCAGGAACGGCTTCAAGATTAGGTCTGTGAGGGATACAAATAAACTCTATCCGCAGTGACAAAACATATCTGTGCTGATCCAAAACTCACACACCCAGAGAATCATTCAAGTTATTCTGCAGTTGAGAATGAATTTAAACAGGAGAGAATCCGCCAAGGAGAAAAAATAATTCGTTTTCAATGCAAATGAAATGTTTTAAAGCTAAATGAGAGTATCGATGCCACCTTAACGTCTGTGTGTTCAATAAGAAGCTACAGCCAGGAGAGGAAGGAACACTGGTAACCAAATGTTTGTCTTGTACTCTATTGTTTGGCTTGTGCACCATTTTACATTGAAACATACACAGTAATACTGAAGGAAATTAAAGTAAGGACGCAATGAAACACAATGAAAGTACTGGCATAGCACTTGGACTGATTCAGTGTTTGTATGATTGAGGCGATATTTTCACATAGCACTCTTGCTTTATCACCTGCACAAACTTGTGTTTGTCTCAAACTTTTGCCTAAAATGATGTTTTCATCACTGCTGTGTTCAACACTGTGCGAGTAAATAAACTACACTAGACTAGCTCTGTCCAAATGTAACAAAGTCTGCCTAGCAGCACCTCTCCAGTTCACCAATTGACGTGTTGTATCTTGTTTCTTTAATCGGTACTTAAACCAAATGGTACAAACAGCTTGTTGTACTTTTTGAGGGCCATTATGTGCTGGACTATTTCCTGGCCGACCGCAGGAACTGCCCGGGGTCTCAGGTATGAGCTTTGAACACAGCCAGGCTAGCTGCAGTCTTTATGCTAAGCTAAACGAACTGGCTGCTGTCTGTAGTTTCATCAGTCACCATCTTGGTTTTTTGCAACCACTGAATGGAAATGACCATATTTGGACTGCGGAGGAGTCTGTTTGACTCTAAATGGACCATAATGTACTGAATGAACATCATGCTGTGTTGAAGAAGACTTGAAACTAGAGATTGAGACATAAACTCATGTTTACAATGTTTACTGAGGTAATAAATCAAGAGAGAAGTAGAGTCATTTTCTCATAGACTTCTATGCAATCAGACTTCTCTTTGTAACCAGAGGAGCCGCCCCTGATGGCCAGTAGAGGTTGTCGCCTGGGTTTATCTCACTTTGCTGACAGTTTGTTCAAAGTAAAATATGGTTAAAGACTCAATATTGAACAGAAATATTTCACATTGTTGTTTTTTATGGTGCATGAGTTTAATTCTTTGGGATCTGACCTGCGATGCAGATTGACTGTGTTGTTGTGAAACTGGGACAGAGCTGCAGGCGGGGTCGGCCACTCCACGCTCTTCCCGTAGTCGGCCATGGTTCTCACATTGGCGAACCTCCTCTCCACCTCCCTGAAGTGGGCCTTCACCTTGTAGCGCTTATAGCAGCCCATGATGGCGTAGATGGCCCTCATTCGCCGGCACCTCCTACGAGCCAAAGCCCCACGCCACACCTTTGGGGGAAAAGAGGGGACGTTTTGAAGACAGAAAGCGAGAGAGGAGCGATGAGAGAGTCCCACTGAGCTGCAGACGAACTCGTGCTCCAGTTAAAGAACCAGACTTCTCTGCGGTCATCAAAGTAGGTCAGGGGAGAGAGAAAGGGGAAGGGTGTTTTTGGTTGAGCGAGTGAAGTAATCGACTGTAATGTAACTGTAGCTTTGGATCTCATTAATTATCCCCATTGTTGTTTCAGGAAATTAGGATTCGAGCTGGCAGATGAATTTCAGTCAAACATAACCAGGAGCCACGTATTCATGAGGCTGAGGCAAACTGCGATCTCCACTCTGAAACCCAGAGGCCCGCGTTGGGAACTGGAGAAGATAAGGTGGCAGAGGAATGAACTGAGATCACATGATCGGAGCTGCTCGTGACATTAAATTAGGTCTCTGTGTCAATTAGTTGTCGGATCAATACATCCTCATCAAAGTGCATGCACGGTCTTTGAAAACATCCGTGGGGATCCGACATTTCAGACGATGAAGACAAAACAGTGATGCTGATACTAATATGGCCGACCTTCTGCAGGAAGAGCACCAGGATGGGGATGAGGGCGGCTCTCTCCTGCTCCAGGGTGAAGAGAGACCGCGGCGTTCGGACAAACAGCTTGGTGTGTCCGTACGCCACATCGTCCTGGAAACCGTGCTGGGTGACGATGGCCTCCACGGCCTCTCTGTCCGAGCCCATCAGGTGGTTCGGCCAGGTGTACTCACACGTCATTTTATACCTGTGGACATTCATGTGAGACAACAAGAGTGCTGTTCAGCATCTACAACAATGGAACAGGTGCTCTTATAATTTACCTGTTTTCAGTCAGTGCTTGTCTTTAAAGGGGCATTTCCCCAATTTCACATCTTAAGGTACATTTACTATGGGAAGTACTACTCAGCTTGTATTATTATACTATTGTATCATATCTTCTGTTTGGAGATTTGTCAGGTCTAAGAAGATTAGATGATTATCAAATATGAACAAAAGGAGAAAGGAGCTATCAAGTTGCATTATGGGAAGTGTAGGATCTAGTGGATCGTGATCAACGTAAGGGTAACTTGGCCTCTGCTGCATCACATCATCTAAAATCCCTGGAGTACTTTGAAAATGAAGTATGTTTCCTCAGCAATCTACGAAGACAACTTTAGTCTCAATTGGACACAATAAAAAAAGAATCTGGTTTTACTTGATTTTGTAAATGTTCTCGTCCTCTGCATTTTAGAGTTAAATGAAAAAGATTGCATGTGTCACGCTTCTTTACTGTTACATGTAATTTGGAGACTTCCATTCATATTAAGTAAGTAGGAGTAAGGGGTACTGCATAGTTTGGTAGATCTTACACAACCCTGGTGGTAAAACGAGCTGCTTTAAGACAAAAAAGATAACTTCCTCACGGAGGAGTTGACCGTAGCAGGACGCTGCAGAACTCTTGCTTCACAGAGCGCCACGACGTTCTCTTACCGCTGCAGGACGCGAGCGTAATGCTGCCTGTAGGCAAAGCCCGCTCGGCGCACCATCACGTTCTCCATCAGGCCGAGGTAGGCCACCTGATGCTCGCAGCGAGCGTCGTCGAACAGCACCGGGGACTTCATCTCGTTCGGCTTTATGCACCGCACGTAGTAAGGCTCCTGAAAGACAAAGACAAAAGGGATGCGGGCAATCCTCTCAAGAAACAAGCAGAGAGAGGTCCTCTTTCAATAGGAAGACACCAAATGCCTTTTTTTCTTTGTTATTTCCCAGCTGGGATCGATGAAATATCCCATAACCACATCGCTGCAACTAACTTCTGTATTCATTTACAGAAACATGTACTACAATACTGAAGGAAATTAAAGTAAGGACGCAATGAAGCACAATAAAAGTACTGCCACAGCAGGACACAGTGTAAACATACTTCCAACGCTTTTCAGTGTTTGTATGATTGAGGCAATATTATTTCATAACACTCTTGTTTTATCACCTGCACAAACGTGTGCTCGTCTTTGATTACATTTTTTTTTGCATGTTTTTCCATCACTGCTGTGTTCATCACTGTGCGTGTCAATAAACGACACTTTCTGAACTGTGACAGCCAACACCGGCAAACCGAGTCCACTGACCTTAATCACACTTTCAACGGCTGCTACAGTGAGCGGCTGAGCCTCGCGACACACGTACTTACTTATACACGTACTTACCCCCCCCCCCCCCCCCACCCATGGCACACAGACGCACTGGCAGCCTCAGAATAGCCTGTGACTCATTGAGGCTTTACAGGGACCAGAACAGGCAAACTGGTGCAGAGCATCTTCCTGATGATGGCAGCAACGTAAACGGGGGGAGAAGATCTCTGTCTGGGCTAAATACTCCAACTCCAACGTGAACATATGACAAAATCAAACCTGGCTTTGATTTGACGCAAATTCTGGCCTTCAGACCCAAACACAACTACATATTTGGTCACAATTGACTGACATTTTGGCATCTGTATTGCCATATGAAAATGATGAAGCCATAGAAGTCAAACCACGGTGACTGGCTGAGTAGCTAACTCAAAGCAAGGCAGCTGTAGCCGCGGCTAGCCTAAAGCTAAACAGCATTTAGATTTTTCTGGAATTGAAAACACTGCCATTTTGATGAATCTTCACTTTCTTATTCCACATAACACAATAAGGCAGACAAATCCATTATTGATGGAGACAAAACAACTGTAATTTCAGAAATGAAAGCAATTCATTTACAGTAGTTATTTCACATAACTAAATGAGACGATGAAAAGAACTCCTGCCAAGCTAACTAGCTTAGCAGAACTCTTAGGAGCGCTGTCATCTCAGCTAGCCATCTGTCGCGCAGTTTTCCGACCAGCCTGAAAATGTAAGAACCTCAGAGTGTCCATCGTTACTGCACTCTGCCTTTGTTCCTTGTCTTTACTTTATATTTGTCAGAATCATGTATCTTTAATCAGTCTAAAAACTGCCAATGCCAACCTCAGCTTCCCTAAATGGTTAAAGGGAAGGGAACAGGAAGTCCATCGTAAGCCGAAACCACTGACCTTGCAGCCCAGTTTATCCACCAAGGCCACAATGGAGTTTTTGAAGAGCGTGGCCGCAGTCAGAGGTCGCTTGGTGACCTCCGTGATGCTCAGATGACCATCTGGCCACATCTCCTTCAGGACTGGGTTGGCACTACGAGAGAGAGAGGGAGAGAGGGGGGGGGGGGGGCAATAAGGGGCGTCATTACCTGGGTTAGCAGAGGAGTGATGGGCACAGAACTCATTATACACTTAACCCAGATTCTGAACTGTCAAGAGCATCATGATATTTGTCACCTGTTGTACATGAGCCGCTTGAAATCTTGGAAGAGCAGGTCCTTGTTTTTGTCCAAAAAGCCCTCGACGGAGTATCTGTGATGGATGTAGAGGGAGAAAGGGGGAGTAATTGAAGTAGCTCCAAAGAAGGAGGGATGTCCCACTTAAGAGCACTTGGAGTGAAGAGGTGTGTCAAAAACAAAGTTACAAGGTAGTCACAGTTCTAACAGTCGGCGTCACTATCACGATGTTAAGGGGCTCCACTCTATTTCAAATGATTCACAGTCGTCAGGCTAGACGATTTATAAATTAGGAACGTGCTCAAATTCCCGTTTTGGAGAAGAAAAAAAACTGTCTACAAACTAATCCGTCTGCCTTTTCTTTAAAACGGCTGAGTTGGTTTTGGTGAAGTGTCAGCGGGAGGTCGCGGTCTTACAGTTACATGAGCCGTACAGCCCGGGGCTACGAGAGTGGTGTAAGCGCTGCCTCGAATAAACCTCTCCCTCTCCTCTCTTATTCACTAAGGAACAATAAATGACACGGCGTGGATGCTTTCTGAAGAAAATGCATCCTGCATTCAAAATCTCACTTTGTACTGAAGTGTTATAAGCTAAATATGCTTTAAAAAAGTACTTCTTCCACAGAAAAATAGCCAGTTTGAGTGATACTTTTAACTACTGTATACAGTTAGGTAGTTGCATCCAGTGGTTCCCAAACATGGGATCCAGCCCCCACCAGAGTGAAGACACATTTGGGTGGGGTGAGGTGATGAATGTGAGGGGAAAGAAGAAAAAATGAAGTTCTGCAACGCAATTTCTTTGTACTCTTCTCCAGTCTTTTACATTTTTAGTGAAATCTACGCTCTTTAGGGCTCAAACTGTTATTTAAATGAAATCAGGTCACAAGTTAAAAAGCTTGGAAGACACTGGCTAACAACAAATCAGTGGTGGATGAAGTATTCAGATCCTTTGCTCATGTAAAAGTCCTGCACGACAAATTCTACTGAGGTAAAAGTACAGATGTATAGCAGCGAAATGTACTTCAAGTTGTACTCAGTAGTTCAAATTGTTTTTAATATATATTTTAGGGGTCGAGACCCCGACAAAGGGTCACGAGAGACATTTGGTGAGTCATAAGAGGATTATTTGGGAGAAGAAAGATGAAAAACAAAGCTTGCTAAACTCATTTGGATTCATTTTTGTACGGATTTTGTGCTTTGTTTTGGGAAACAACAATTTGACCTCGTTGTGCATTGGTTATTGAAATAAGACCACGTGAGAAGGTTCGAGTGTAAATGCTTACAATACAGTGTATTTCATATTTTAGCATGTATTTTAATGTAAAAATCAATCTGTAAACTGCAAAGCGACTACAGATAAATGTATAAAGTAACACAAGATGGAAATACTCGAGTAAAGTAAAGTACCTCAACACCGGACTTAAGGACAGCACTTGAGTAAAAGTACTTCCACCACTGCAGTAGTTCACACTCTCTTCCACACACACACATTTCTTCTACACATTCTCTCTGCACCCTTCCGTCTCTAACAAACACACACACACACACGAACAGAACCACGGACACACTCAGCATGTCACATGTCGCCTGCGTGGCCCTGTCTGCGGCTGTGTCCTACAGTGTCACATCTGGAGGCAAAGAAGCGGAAGCTGGCTATGACAGATGTGTTCCGTGTTGCAGAAGGTTAAAGGGAGCTCACGCCATGGTGACAAAGACGTGAGATTTCTGGCACTGTAAAGTTATGCAGTGGGGGAATATGATATATCTTACAGCTGCTCAAAGTGCTGCATGTGCAGGCGGACATACTGCAGGGAATTAAGATGTGGATGGCAAAGAGAGTCAGGTGAGTGTTGCAGTACAGAGGGAGGAGAAGAAGAAAAGAGGAAACAGGAAAGATGAGGAGGAGGAAGCGAAGTAGGTCAAAGCTTGTGATAGTGGTGGAGCGCTGAGAGTGGTGGTGCCGGTGGGGGGGGGGGGGGGGGGTCGGCGGGCAGTGGGTGGCAAGGATCAGGGTATATTTAGCCATCGTAGACTCAGATGTGGTGGGGTGGGACCGGGGATGGTGGGGGAGCGATATACCAGGGGTGACAGCTCAGAGAGAGCGGCCCTCCGACTTGAGGCGGGGTGACGGGGACACGCAGTGACAGGGACGGCCATCTATCATCAGCGCTGCACGTCGGTCACGCATGCTATTTAGCCGCCCGCCTTGTTAACGCCAGCGGGAAAGTACATTTACTCCAGTACTGTGCTGAAATATATGTGTTTTGTATCACATAAAACTGAGGAATTTTGAACTGGTTATGAAACAGCTTCAGTTTAACCCTGATGCCTCTTTATGACCTACATAAGTAAACGAGACCCTCAGAGAAAAGATATTTCTATATAGCGATTGTTAATGCTTGTGATCGGTGTCGGATTCCACAGAAAATCTGATGAAATCATGCAGGTTCACCAGAAACTGCTTCAGCTCAGACTCCAGCGGGGCCTCCAGCAGAGACCGGCCCACAGCGGACAGACCCTGACCCGGCTTTGCTGCCGCCTTTGACCTGTAGTCGGAGCTCCGGCGGGAGGAGGAGAGCTCAGCCGCCGACGGCAGTGTCTCCGCCTCCGGCCGGGAGCAGAGCCTCGCTGCTACACTGGGAGCAAAGGCCGTACTGCTGGGCCCGCTGGGAGGCACGGGAGAACCAGGACCGGGTAGACTGTCAGACCCTGATGCAGTAATATGAGAGGTTTTCCGAAGGGACTCTGGTGCTCTGAAACGCTACCGCTTTTGTCCTCAGGGACCGCCAAAATCATCACAAAATGAAAGTTCCTTCTAGCAGCTTGAACTTGACTCATTAACTGATGAATCCTTTTGTTCATTTTTCATAGAAAAAATACATTTCATGGTTTCAAACGCTGTGATTTGCTGATTCAGTCTTGAATTACAGTGATCTGGATGGTTTGGGGTTTGGGTAATTGTGATGGCATTTCTCACTAATTTCAGGTTTACAAACCGAACAATGAACGGACTGATCAAGAAAACATTTGCGTGAAGTGAACTCAGAAGAGTGCAGATCTCTGCCAGGTGTGTCAGCACTTCAACAAGATGGCCAGTAATGTATTCCTTTATAGTTGTTCTTTATAGTACTATCATATAGTGTTTTATTTTATTTTTATTGTCATTACATATTTAAATTGTGCTTGTTTTACCATTTTTATTTGCTCAGATTTTTGCATTTTATTTGTTTATATACGCATTATGTCTCCTTCTTAATCTTCACCTGTTTTATATGATCTTTTTTTCCCCTCTCCACATCTTACTCACATGAACGAGTGCACCTCCATCTGCTTTGGGCTCAGTGCTACTTGATGTGCTCTCTTTTTAGTATGACATACGGGGAGGGGGGGGGGGGGGGCTTTTTAATTTGCATTCTTTAAATCTTTTAATCTGGAAAGTACTTTGTGCTTAAGCTTGAAAAGTGGTATATCAATAAAAGTATTATTATTATGATGCCCTGGTGGAAATAATGAACTCTACAACAGTGAGATGCTGCTTACACATCAATGCATCAGTAATAATAATAATAATAATAATAATAGTATAACCCTCACGCTTGTCATTTTTCCACTTATAGTCCTTATGCTGGTACCTTTACTGAAGTGAAGGATCTGAACGCTGCTGAACGCTGACAGTGCAGTAATTATCTGTGAGAGCTGTCTTGAGCTCCAGAGACGGGTGAAATCGCTCGGTGTTCCGGTGTGTGTTCGACATCGTGTTAGCCCGGATTTCCCCGTGTCAAGGACCTTCAATAAACCTGACTCCACTTCTCCTTGATTACTGCTGCTGCTACGCCCCCTCCTTTCCGTGCTCCCTTGACATATTAATGTCCTCCCCCTCTCTAGATTGAGGGCAGTACACGTGAGCGGCGGGGATCTTTGTGAAACCAAAGCCCCGTCGGGTGACCACTGTGACGTTTGAATCCAGTGGGCACATTAAAGAAGTGGAGCAGTGATGGAGAAGGAAACCCAACAAACCCTCTCTGGTCTGTGAATGATAAACTAAATGAACTAAAAAAGGCCTTAATATGCATCTGTTTTAAAGGGTCACATGTGATTTATGATAGAATTAATCATATAGATTCTGTTTTGTGTTTGAATGTGGTGCAGGGCTGTTTTGCAAGTCACCAAATTTTTCCAAAGGCAAAAGGATCTTTATAAATTAGGACTAAAGGGGGAGGGATGGTTTAATGTACGAAATGAAAGCCCTTAACAAGTGACCAAAACACATTGTGGAGAACATCAGAGACTCATCTTTCATTTGCATCCTCGATCAGATCTCTCCTACAACAGCGACATGCCGATTCTAATTTGATTCCGTATGGTGCAAAATGTGCTCGTGCAACCCTGGAAAATACTTCAAGGTGTCACCAGCCACCACCAACATTGGCGACCACTGATTCTGTGCAGTCAACAGTCACCTCCTCTCCTGTACATGGTTGTGTTGTCTGAATGCCTGAATGTGCAGCTTAGTGAATGCACTTTACTCTGTGTGTGTGTGTGTGTGTGTGTGTGTGTGTGTGTGTGTGTGTGTGTGTGTGTGTGTGTGTGTGTGTGTGTGAGTGTGTGTATGTGTGTGTGTGTGTGTATGTGTGTGTGTGCGGCTGAGGAGTGTTCTTCATGTGTTTCCACACGAACAGATTTGTACAGTAGGTCACAACTCACATGTACGCATCAACGTTCGGTGACTACATTTCCCGTTTGTGTACTTCAATATGTGGACACACTCGGTCAATATTGCAGTTTAAATTGACTGTATGGTCCGTGCGGATCTTTCGTCGAGTAAATATATTACATCGTTGGATATTTGGAACCTCTCGGTGTACATTTTGTGATGTGAGATCAGAAGTGGGGCTGCAGAAATAAACCTACATTTGCATGTAGGTTTACAACTACGATCCTTCTGATTAGGGCTGCGCCATTTTGAAAATGGCGCAGCCCTAATCAGAAGGATCGTAGTTGTGGTTTTAAGTCCAGACACGAATCAATTGTTTTCCATAATTGCTGATATGGGAATTTACAATAGCTTCTTGACTTTGAGCGCAACACCACTCACTGGAATGCCTCTGTGAATTCACCCACTGCTGACCTCACACTCCTGAACTCTGCACAGTCACTTATTCATGCACGGGCTGGAACGCCCTGGGGGGGGGGGGGTGTAATGTGTGAGCAACTCACGTGACGTCTCCGGCGTAGTGGAGGATACGGAAGTGTTTCTGGAAGTCCATGGTTTTGTCGATGGGGATGAGCTGGAAATGAAGAGGAGACTATGTGAGTGCAAATATTACATACAACATATTATATAAACGTTTGCTGTGTGCAGATAAATGACGGCTGCATTCTCATTATGTCTCTTAAGGCAAAATCCCCGACTGACTGCAATGCAGAACCGCACCTGCGTTATCGTAAATATCACAGTCACACTGCAGGGTGGACCCCCCTTGTTCTTTCAAGTCAAAGGTCGAAACAAAAAACACACAAGAAATGCTAAAATACTTTATTTCTACCCTGCAACGTAACGGAAATGAAGATCTCGTCATTTTTTATTTTTCAGAGTAAAGTCTGAGGAGAACATGTCGACAACGCGTCCTACTAACTCAGTGAAGTAACAGCCACGCTGTCAGAGATCCCTTTTCAAACTGCGTTTCGGTTTCATGTTGTTTCACGTTTCGGATCTGTTCTCACCTTGCGGGAGGTGTAGTGGGGGTGCTGGGCCAGCTTGGTGTCCATGCTCTCCAGGCAGACCGTGTCGGTGACTTTGCCCACAGTGAGGCACGCTTCGTCCAGGATGGAGATGATGCCCTTGTGGGGCTGCTCCACCAGGTCCACGATGATCTGGTTGTTGAAGTAATCGATCTGCGTGTAAACGGGGTGGTTGTTAAGTGGGAGGGCGAAAATACGGTGATGTTTCCCAGTCATGTTAATGTGTGTGTTTAGGAGGGGGGGTTTGTTCAAGTGCATACTTGTTCAATTACAAGGTTGCTTTTGCTCGTCACATCTGCACCAAATGCATCTCCGTACATTAACTTTTCTGAGGCAGCTTTTTCACATCAGAAAACTCATCTTAAGACGAGCTGTATTTGTATTGTAATGTGTTTATGTAGGGAAACAGCAGTGTGCAAATATATACAGAGTGCCAAAAAACACTTCAAATCAATACATATTATCAGGAAGGTGCCGTGGCTGTCTGTTCTACTGTTCTCCTTCAATACTGGACCAGTTTCAAAAATAGTTGTTCCCATTAGTCACTGAGACACAAACACCTGAGAGAAAAGTGTGCGAGTGTTGCCGCTCGTGCGCGCGTGCTTCTCACGTGTTGCCAGGTGATGCCCTCTCTCTGGTATTCTCCTTGCTCCTGTCTGAGGATCAGCTCGATGAAGAGCTGCTGCAGCTTCTCGTTGCAGTAGTTGATGCAGAACTGTTCGAAACTGGCCGACAAAGCAGAGGAACAAAAACACCTGAGCAACGGCATCAGCAGATTCTTTGCACAAAGTGACACAGAGATAGGGCAGCAGCACCAACCTGTTGTTGTCAAAGATCTCGAAGCCGTAGATATCCAATACGCCAATGACTGTGTTCTTCCCATGAAGCACCGGGTCGTAGTCTTTGACTTCAATGACGCTGTTGATGCGGCTCACAATCCAGCCGAAAAGTCTCTCGTACAGCGCCTAGAGCGGGGAAATAAGAGTGTGTTTGACAGCGTTAGAAATAAAGTGACAACTGTGAAAATGAGCTGTAAGGAGAGCGTGACAATTTCATTCTGACGAGCTGCTTTTGTCAAAGTCTAATTGAGCTGCACGATTTGCATGACAGCACCTTGGCGAACGCGTCCCGTCCGAAGCAGGCGTCCTGCTCCGTGTGTCCCTTCTCGATGACCTCGCCGCCCCCGGTGGCCACGGTGCGGAACAGCAGGCTCTTGCAGACGTCGTCCGCCTCCGTGGTCGTCAGCTCGGCGATGTGGCCGACGGCTTCGAGCCCCAGGATCTGAACGCTCTCGCCGTCGCTCTCAACCTGCAGGTTGCCCTGAAAGACAGACATACGGAGCCGTGACCCTCATCACTACTGGATGCTTTAAATGTTGGTGATCTCAAGAACCAGGGGTGCAAAATCTATCATTTTAATCCGAGATTATAGGCATGAACTTTTCCTATTTTGAGCAATCCATGCTATAATTTACCAACAGAAGAATGGAGGCCAGGATCTGATAAATTGAGGTAATCTCCTCTGCTGAGAAGCCGATCACTTCCAGGGCGCTCATCACCGCTTTGTGGCTCGAGCGATCGTTGTTGGAGGTCTTAAGAAAGAAAAAAAGGATTTGGGATTATCATCAGTCAAAATAATATGAGGTGCAGTTCAGAGGGGGCAATCTGGATGGGTTTTTGCAGCTTTTGCCAATGACTTATTTCAAATGTGTTTATTGAGAAGTTGGTTGGCTGTTTCTCAAATAGCTCGTTCTGTTTGCAGCTAAAAGTGTAAAGGTGACAAACTCACAGAAGTTGCAGCTCCCTCCTTGGTATGAATATAAGCAGCGGGATCATTCTGTAGATGCAACGACTCCAGCATCTCATCTGAGCCTCCACGCAGTAACTGTGATAAAGACCCACCAAACAGGCAACTTCAGATCCAATTTACCAAATTCATTCGAGTTCATATCGTGCAGGAACTGCTGGAGCGGCAATCCACAATATCTTTTGATTACATTTGTTTCTTATCGCTCGGTGTATGCTTTGCAGCGCAGATTAGAGTTTACCTGGTAGAACGAGTGGAAGTTCCTCTCCCCGTCTTGCTGCTGGACCACCCTGGACTTAAACAGGAGAACAGATTATTGCAGTAAAACCAGCGTCCATCCTCCGAACACACTCTTACGCTGTCATGAGTGTTGTTTTGTTGGACCAGGTCCTGCGTTGGCTGTTCTTACTTTAGTTTTCTCCCTAAATTGCTTTCAACTACCCCAAGAGGAACTCTCGGGGTTACAACTACAACTGAATTTATATTAAGATAAACAATATCAGATAGCAGCACAGGTAACGAACGACAAATAATGAGAGCTCTTAAAGGGGTCAACGCAAGTTTTCTAGTCTAAAAGAAAAAGAAACACTCTGAACTCAACATGTCATGTGGCCAAATGTCAAAGGTTTGCTGTACTTCGGTAGCAAATGGCACATCGTAAAATAAGTTTTTTTAAGGGATTGAAAGCAAAACCTTATATAGCACTGGTGCTTTAGACAGCTGGAAATGTCTGCAATCAACATCACGCAGTCAAGGATGGATCACCCAGATTCAAGACAAATCCACGACCAAGACCGAGACAGACACTCAAAACCAAATTGACAACCAGTTGTGTGACCCCAGCAGACCCCACTCTGACTACCTGAAACAGTGTGGTTGTTCCTGCCCTCTGTAAATGAAGCATGGCACCACCATTCACACCACCGTTCACACCAGCTCTGAGTGCCAGAAGGTTCTTTAACACAGTGGATGAATTCAGCAAGCCGTTTATTAACGCGCAGCAGCAGCAGCACATTGGCTTCACAGATCCATCTATTCGTGGATGTTCTCTCTCACCTCTTTGTCATCACCTCATGAAACATTCATGTTCGGGAGAGAAGACGTAATTTGGAAACGAAATGAGCAGAACTTTCCTGTACTTTACTTCAGAAGTGGGATCATTAAGTCCCCGACGACATACAGCTGCTTTGTTTTTGTGTTTCTTGGCCCCGTCTGCGGTCAAAGCCCCTCCATCGCCCTGCCCGCCCACCTTCTCCAGCAGGTAGTTGTTGATGTGCCCTCCGGTGGGTTCCCCGTTGAAGTTGAAGTTGATGTCCATGTACTTGCCGAAGCGGCTTGAATTGTCGTTGCGATTCGTCTTGGCGTTCCCGAAGGCCTCCAACACACAGTTGGATTTGAGCAGCACGTTCTTCACACTGATTTGTCACATCGTGGTAACCATTGATGGGGACAGCCATCAGGGAGGTGAAAAATGGAGTCAGAGGAAAAGAAAAAAGGGAGAAGATGACTGTTAACATCACGTTCTCATGATCCAATTATTGACTTGAGTTTGATTGAAGGATGAAACCCTTCTGAATCTACGTTTGAGATTACAGCACTGACTTAATGAGTTTTTAGTTCTATAATCAACCTGTAAACAACACTCACCTCTCAACCTCTTCCCTCTGGCCCGGGTTCGTGATGGCTGCAATGTACTGCATGATGTATTTACTCGCTTCTGTTTTTCCTGCCCCACTTTCACCTAAAATACAAAACACACACACACAGGTTTCACAGCAATGATGAACGGATCAGTACAGCTGCAAAATGTAACGATACGTCGCACAATGTGTCTTCAGGCTCTTGAGGTGGAAGCATAGGAGTGTGAAAGAGACGGACCTGATATGACGATGCAGGTATCTTTGGCCCGTCGCTTCATGGCCTTGTAGGCAGCATCAGCCACTGCGTACAGGTGAGGAGGGTTTTCATACAGCTCCCGGCCCCGGTACGCATCAATGGTGTCTTTGCCATAAATGTCCATCTGTCTGTACGGGTTCACGGAGACGACTACTTCTCCGATGTAGGTGTAGATACGGCCCTTCTCAAACCTGTCCGAGCAAGAGGAAATGCACACTGATGGCATGCTTCACATGTACAGGTATCATGTAGATGTACTGGATGCCTGAACAATAAAGATACTGTGTGTGCATCTCTATATATGCAGTGTGTATTTAACTATTTCATTTATTCAATCTTTAATTGAAGTGGGAAACGAGGCGTAAAGCCTCATGACATTTTCACACCACCCATGAAAAAAAAAAACCTTGAGCTATAAGCTCCATAAAAGATCATGCACCTTTATGTGACACGTAACTTCCTGACAGGAAGTGACACAAGTGTGTGTACACACCGAGAGCAGGAAATGAAACTTGCGGTCCAAAGGGCGTCACAGCGTTGTGCCACCTCGTGTAGCTCTGTTGAGCTGGGAGAGGTAAAACTGACGTGTCATGAGGGTGAGTGGAGCAAAATGGAATGCTGTTTTTATGATACATGAGCTCTGTCCCAGCACAGGGCCGGTCCTCTGAAGGTTCACGTTTGAATACCAAATTCTTCATAACGGGGCTGAACAAGGCCGAAACCTTCAGAGGACACAACCGGTATACTGTACCGGTCAGCTGTTTACTGGATCACTTATGTGGTTCTTGTTAGCCAGCGGAGTCTGGAAATCTCATGCGATCACGGAGTTGTAATCCAGAGAGGATTACAGTCGCAGTTTGGAACAGTTTGAAACAGTTTGAAACACAGGGTCAACTTTGTAAAACAGAACAAGACAAAAAAACGCTACAAAACTACTTGGTTTTCTCTGCTGGCCGAAACAGAATCACAAAGTTAGAGCTATTTTATAATTTAATACATTTCTTAAATACACTACATGTATTGTAATTTATAAAAATATTTTCCCCATCATCTTATTGTCTCATTGCACAGCTACTGTCTTCCTCAGTTGCTCTGCTTCCAGTGCAGCTTGTTTTAAGTAGAGCTTTTATCCAATCAGATCTCACCTCTGTGTCTCTAGGTAAGAAGAGAGGTTGGAGGCCTGCAGACTCACAAGTGAATCCATGTGCACTTTAAGTGAATGGGGATGATATTGTTGATTGTCATAGTCTTCAACCAATCAGAGCTTTAGTTTGACATGTTGGGCGTATTCTTTGACGTGTCAGCGCCTGCTAGCCGGCCTACAGCTACGTCAGCATTACGTGCAGCTCAGTTGCCAGGTGCAGCTCTGCAGTGAGGTGCAGCGTGAGCTGTGATTGGTCAGTGGGCGATCACGTTACTATCGTGAAACGAAACTTAATAACAGCAGAGGCTTAATCGGAGTAGTGAGAGTTCTAATTGAAAGATATGGAAGAAATGATGACATTTTTTGCATTTTGCTTGGTGTAGATGTTGATTTATTTTTTACTTAGCTTTGTTTTTTTGAACACTCAATGGCTGAAGGAGGAGAAACGGATTTGTGAGTTGGGATTTAACCGTGGGATGAAACTCTTTGTCAACAAAGAAAGGAGGATGGAGTTTGGTAAGTCAACTGCGTTTGTTTTTTTACTAATATCTGAATGGCCCTTGAGTGTTTAGCAGAATGCGTGTTGCTGCTGTTGTTTTCCCGTTAAGCTAGTTAGCGTAGCCTCCCAGAACACTTGCGGAGCTCCAGCTGTTTTTTGTCGTGTTTTTTTTGTTCCGGCTCAGAGGTCACACAGACCGTTGTCTCCTACATGAGCGCAGAAAACATTATATTTCCCACAATTTAAGTTTCTGCATTTTCCAAATGCACTAGTATTATTCAAACGTATTGTTCGGTTTGTAAGCCTCGTACCGAACGGTTTAATACGAATACGTGTATTGTTTCAGCCCTAGAAACTAATGACAACCGTAGCTGTGGCGCCATCATGAGGTTATTAGGTGGTATTTCAGCTGCAGGACAGCAGTGAAGGCCCAGGTATAAAATGCACGGCCCGCCACTGGCATATACACGTAGTTGACCACTGTCCCCGTTTATGAACTTGAATTTTTGTTTTCTTGTTTGAGCTGACAAGAAGAAACAGAAATTACCGTTAGTTTTGGTCCGTAGGAATCTAGACTTTGTCATTAGGAAAGCAAAAGTTGCTTCAGTCTAGAGTTCAGCTTCACCGCCTGTGTGGGCAGAGTCCTTGAGGGTCCCGCCCCTCAACTGAGACACAGCTACAGATTATTATAGCTGCACTGAGTCACAGAGAAGGTTGTTCATATGTTATACATATCTTTTCTGAAAGCAGAAATTGCTCTACCACACTGCCACAGATAATATTGTTTTCCTCTTTGTAATGGTTTGGTGTCAGACAAATAAAGAGAAGTCCCTCCAGTCTTCTTCCTGCTAATCTATTGACCAATCAAGTAACAAGTGGCTGAGTCCATGTGAGAATACATCTGATACGAGTCAGAGGGAAATCTAAGAGCACAAATCCTCTGTTACTGTTACATTGAAGATGTCAGTTTTACCACTTCACAACATTTTAAACTTTCCAATCAAGTCTTAATCTCTGGTAGTTAAGGCAACAAATCACCACCGAGGCTTCATGTTTTGGCGATATCATGCTGACAGAGAACCTGACATGGGACAAAAACGTCAGTGGTGTAAAATAAGTAAATGAAAACACTGCTTAAATGCAAAAAACGAAATGCAAACACCTGAACTTACAGGTAGAAAAAGAAAAGTCAGCGCAAATCATTAAAGTCGACACACAACAGCACAAACTTAAGTGCCGGCTGACAAGTCTGATCAAGCTGCGTGATGAAACTAAGCTTCATACGTTATTGGCCAAGTAACAGACTTCAAGTCAGGGCAACTGTTGTCTCTAAATCTACAGTTTATTTGATATTGTTTGACATATTCATCCTCAGATGACTGTGTGATTTCTGATAGTCTGAACTGAGGACACGATGCCCCATGCTGAAAGACACAGAGGAAGTGAGACTGGACATGGACTCTGAGACAGTCAAGTGTAAAGTCCCCAAAGCATTACACCGAAAGAGAGAGAGAGAGAGAGAGAGAGAGAGAGAGGAAAGGTCACAAAACAAGACAGAAGAAAAGCGACATACACTCATGAAGTGAACCTGGGGTTCGGTGAGAGCAGCTGTGAGGTTTGCCATGTGCTCCATTGGCTTCACATGACAGCCGGCGTGCAGCGCTGATGATCGCATCAACCACAAGTTTACAGCCGAACTTCCAAAAGGGGTGAGCGGGAAAGCTAGAAGTGGCTGTTGCTCGTTCATGTCTCATCTTCATGTCCTCTCTCACTTCAGCCAAGTCGCCAAGATAATGTCAACTTGGTAGTTTAGTGATATTATAGAACAGACATATTTATCTTACTTATGTTTAATCTCATTTTAAGATGTGTTCAGGACTGTTCCTTCATATATGAGGTATGTATGAAGCGTTACCCTGGGACACCCGGCTGCTTCCCCTCCCTTCCTCCTCTCTAACAGTACGTCAGGCCTCTTACCTCAGCTTCAGATTCTCCATGAACTGCTCCATCGTCACCTCATCCAGCAGCACAAAGTCTGACTTCCCAAACTCCAGGCCCTCCAGCTCCGCCATCCCGGTCTGTCTTCACCAAACACACCAAAAACAGAAAATAGAAGACGGACAAGACGCAGAGGAACAGAAAGCCGCTAAAGGAGGAAGAAAGAGAAGTACGGTCGACTTCTGGGGCCCCGGTAGTGTAGACAGTATGTGTGTGTGTGTGTGTACTGTGGGCGTGGCGAGCTCTATGGTGGATTTGAGGGTGTGCTAGAGAGCTGTGGTCTACAAGCTACAGCACGTCACCCTGTCAGTCAGCCCATGCCCTCATGCAGATCTATATAAATAGCAGGAGGCTATCTTTAAGAGCTCGTACAACTTCTGCATCCTCCTCCGTCTCAATCTTCCTGCCGCAAAAGGCCTTCTCATTTCTAAACAGAGCGTCGACTCTCACTGCGATTGCAAAAGTTGGGGGTAGAAAATGGCCTTTATCTCCTGGGAGGGATCGTGGCATTTCCTTTCTTGACTTCACATTGGCAGTACAACGTGTCCCTTAGGGTTCCCGACTCCCAGAGTCAAGCTGCAGCGTGAGAAACCTTTTTTTTGGGGGGCGGGGGGTGGAGCCAAATGGTTTAGCTGTATTGTTTGTCATGTAAGATGAACGTGTAGGTGTGTGTGTGTGTGTGTGTGTGTGTGTGTGTGTGTGTGTGTGTGTGTGTGTGTGTGTGTGTGTGTGTGTGTGTGTGTGTGTGTGTGTGTGTGTGTGTGTGTGTGTGTGTGAATTCAGAGAGTGGGAATGCTGACTAATGCATGACCTTTTTCTTGAACTTTTAAAGAAAAGTCAACAGGATTTTTACTTTGGATTATTGCAGAAAATAAGCTCTGTGGCAAACAGACTTGTATGATGTTTACACGTTTTGTTCAGCAACATAATCTTCACAAATGAACAGCACTGTTATGGTTTTTGAAGTGTGAATGCAATCGGCAGAAGTCAAAAGCTAACGCTAGGCTATAAACAAACTTCACCGCGGTCACATGACTTCACCTCACCACCACTAAGCAAAGGCGTGATGACTAGATTAGTCGTCTCAATAAGCCACTATTTTAAGACACGTAAAAACGTCAGCTTCATATTTTATATCGCGGAACAAAAGGTTAAAATATCTTAAACTTGTGTTGATCACAGACCTTGTTTCAGGCATCTAACCAAAACCCATTCAGTTTGGGGAACCAGAAGTCAGCAGTTCAACTGACATTGGTACATCCACCAGTTTGTTAATGTTGAGTCATCCTTAATCCTCTCAAAGGCCATTGTTCCTCTAAACTCTTAGTTTTGTGATTGTTGATGTGTTTCCTGGTAACCAAGCTTAGCTGTCTGAGGCTAATGCTTTGCTAATGCAACATAGCGACTGTTAGTTCTGTTGGGCTTCTGTTTCCTCTGTTTGCTCTTTACTCTTGGGGACTATGTGTACGTTAAAGCGATTATTTTGGAGTATTGGGGGAAAAAAAGAAGTACCGGTACAAACTGAACTTGCGTGTGATTCATCTCCGTGACAACTAAACAAACTCCGGTGATGGAGACCATGTGATGGGGGGGGGGGGGGTAATGCTTTGCTTTAAGTCATTTGGGTCAGCAGACCTTTAATTGGTTGCTAAATCCTCCAGATAAACCGTTATCTTTGTTTCCTGGTTTTGACTCAAAGACAATGTTGCAAAGATGAAAATCTCAGGTCCACATAGTTTGTTGTTGGACAGGTTACGTTTTTGAGATACCGTGGTGACAGGCAAACACTAAGAGGGGAAACCCACAGCACTGAGCTCTGTGGGGGTGGAGAGATTTCAGATCAGACTTCGTGTTTTAGTTATTACGGTTAAAAGAGTCATAGTTAGTCACCAGTGCAGCCCTGTTAGAATGCTCTCTTTAATGCATGCTTGATGCACGCAATGGTTGGAAACTCATGAGTAATGGGACTTTACCATCAAGCTGAAAACATTTGCCAGAAATACACAACACCTACCTGCTGTAGAGCATCTGTGTCTTGACAGTCCGTTGTTATTCTGATGTTTAATCTAAAGTTCAGTTTATATCATATTAAAGCAACAATATCCAGTCCAACATGCAGCTACTCTTCCTGTAAATACACTTGCCTGTTAGCGCCTCCTCTGCCGTAAGCACTTCCCCTCCCTGGATGAGTTCCGTCGACTGGTCCCGCTTCCCTCTCACGTCTGATTCTGTCTCCATCTCGATCAGGGGTCTCAAACTCATTTCCACTCTGGGCCACATCAGCATCACGGTTTCCCTCAAAGGGCCGGTTGTAACTGTAAGACTGTGTAAATGTAACTACTCCTAACATATTGGCAAATAACTGTCTCTGCATTTGATTATTGTTTATTCAAGTGTTAAAATATTGTACATGCAGTTATATAAATGTAAAACTATATTTAAGCACATTTCTGTTATTATAACTTAAATCCTTTTAATTTAGGGTTAAGAAACCCACATTACTCTATCAAAGATCAAACTATGAAAGAAAATATCAAAGACAAGTTATTACAATAACTTTGTTCAATGCTTAAAATCCTTTCAAGGGTTTGCACAATCCCACATGAAGTATTTCATCTGTTGTAAAGCCACGTTTAAAGTAGTCTTCAATGTACTCGCAACACATTTCCATGTCAAATGTACAGTAACCAGCCAAAGAGCTGCTTCTGTGTTTAAGTATCTCATCATTATGACTTTCTATCTCATAATTTCGACTATGGGGATATTTTTATTATCAAGTCGAACTTGAAAGAAAATTATAATTACGTTTTTTTTTTTTTGTTTTTTTTTGCTGGCGGATTCGCCGGCCACATAAAATGACGTGGCGGGCCGGATTCGGGCCGCGGGCCGGGAGTTTGAGACCCCTGATCTAGATGATGCGTTCAGGTGTTACAGCGACAAACTCGAAAGTTGAACTTATTAGAGGGCAGTTCTCTGCCAGGTGTGTCTGCAACGACCTGTCTGCCCGCGTAGCAGCCGCTGAGTTGCGGCGAGGTACTCAGCAGCCCACGTTAGCCAAACACACAACACAAAACAGTGTCAGAGCAGCGGCAGTGAGAGCGGAGATGCACTCTGCTTTGTTATCATTAGCGGCCTCTACCGGCCGGGGGTCGATTCACGGTAGTGAGTGAGGACTCGGCAGGAAGTCACGGGCTGTATAAAACAGGCAATAAAAGTTTTTTTTAAGAAAATGTGAGTAACCGCAACCACAAGGGGGTCCTTGAGCATCCAGCCATAACTGGCCAGCCAACATATTGTACAGTTCGCTGAAGAAGTATGCAAGATTAGCCGTGGACAGACACAGAGGTGCACACTTACTCATTCAGACTCACTCACACACCCACTCACAGAGGGTTGCACACACGCGACCGATGTCATGACCACCCTGGCAGAAATAATAACATTAACACGCACACTGTGACAACAGCCCCAGATGCTCGATGTAACTACGGTAGAGCCCAACACATACATCTCATTATCACATTGACACCCAAAGATCCTTAAAATCACCCACGCTACTTTATTGTTGACGTTAGTGCTTTTTTTAATGCCCATTTGTTTGATTAATTACCATATTTATTCTTCAGTTTTTCCAATTTACATAAATATTTCAGCCATTTCAGTTCATCAGCAACATTTACAGTCAGAGCAACCGGCAATAACAAAACACAATTGTGCGAGAGATGTCCGTCAAAGACTTCAAATAACTGACTGTTATCAGAACAAAATACGTTGAATAAAGTTGTGCACGGGTTATTGTTGCTTGATTCGAATAACAAGTTTGACATCAGAAGAATACAATGTGTCAGAGTGTATAGAACATATTGCACCGCATAACGACAACAATCTGAGCGAGTCAACACCAAACAACACGGCCCAATCGATATATGTGCATGGCTGAGATTATTTACTTATTTTGGTGTGTTACAGAATACAGTATATTGGTGCTGTAACTGTGTACCAATATACAGATACAGTGGGCTACCACTGGAAACTGCTAACCTCGCTCTCAAGATACGACATGTTGAAGCTTTAGATGGTGCTGGTGGGCGGGGTTTGGACCGAGCCAGACCAGCTGTTACCCCCTGATCCAGGCTTTGTGCTAAGCTAAGCTAACCAGCTGCTGACGATAGCTACATATTTACTGTGCAGGCGTCGTAGTGTCAGTTTTCTCTGAAAGCAATAAACCGCAATTCCCCAAAAAGTCAGACTTTTCCTTCAACGCTCAAATATCAGTGTTGTTATTGTCCTCAAGAGTCCAGTGTCAATCAGGCTCTACTGTACAACCCATGTGACTGCAGACTCAGACCTGTTACTCAATAAGACTAATAACAGGTCTTAAGGTACATTACATGGTCAAACAATAGTACCGACAATGAAAACTGAGAGCAAAGTTCTGTCTCTACCTTCATGAACACAACTTCATTGTTCATTTTCTCAAAGATTTAAATTTCTTCCCGATATCCGCTGGAAACTTCATTAACTGCTTGAGGAGTTTCCTGCCTGGTTTAGGAGACGGACGTTTGTTTTCCGTCTCTTGCACATAAATGCTTTCTGCCCGGGTGTTTTCACGGCACCCGGAGCAGCTCCTTCCCCTAAAGGAGCCGACAGGAACCGGTGTAGCGATGGCGCCGGCGCCGCTATCTCTCTCTGTGTTCTTGCGAGTGATTGGAAGCAGAGAGCTGCTCCTCCTCCTGGAGCTTTTCTCCGACGTCCTCCCCGTACGTTCGACCGGCCTACCCAGCAGCCTCTGCTTTAATTCGTAGCTCGCGGCGGACGGGCCTATCAGGTGAAGCGTGTCGTTCATCGGCCACACGACCACTGAAAGGTGGATGTTTCTCTCCTTCTGAATCCTCTTCAAAAGAGCCTTGCCTTCCCGATCCATGTCCTTGAGAGGAACCTCTTGTGTGCGCAGTGATTTGCTGAGATCATCCATGAGGCTCTGCAGTTTACCGGCAGCTGTTCTCGCGCTCTTCCCCAGTAAAGTGACGTTGCAGCTTTCGCCGACTTCACGCACTTCCATTTCCACATGATGGCTGACCCGAATGTCTTCAATGTCCTTTTTCCGGAGCTGCTCTGCGTACCTCCACACATCTACATCAACGACAAAGGACTCTCTTCCAGGCCTGAAGGAGCCCCGCTGGTCCGGTGGTGGAGAAAACGGAGCTCGGGACTCTGGAGAGGATGGATGTGTGTGAGGTGGAGACGCCCACGGTGAGGAGGCGTTGGCTGAAGACTGAGAAGCCCGCGGAGACTTGCTTCGGCCTCTGTTACCAACTGACACCGAGCTGTTGCCGGCGGGGCGTTTGGAAATGGCTCCAGAGGAAGCCTTTGGGACCGCCGGGATGTATTTTGAGCTAAGAAGCGGCTCCAAAGAGGCCTTCGCGGCCTTGAGATCCAAAAAGGACCCCTTCACACGCACCTGATCGCCGCTCAGATCCGTCAGCGTGAAGCCATGCGACGTGAGGATGTCTCGCACCTTCACTTTATCGGGGAAAACGTCCAAGCGCACCGTTGCCTCCACCGGTAAATCCATCTGAGAATGACAGGTGGAGGAAAAACACGGCAACAGGGTGGTGCATGAAGAGCCTGCAGACAAACAATTCTGAATCGGCAAAGGATCAATCTGACCCAACACGGTGTGTGAGCTCAGCTACCTCAACACGCTCAGGCGCTTCCAATGTTAAATGCTGTTGTTGATGATTCACCTCCAACACATGGGAGCTCTTTGGTGAGACTCTCGTTCAACTGGGGAAAGAAAAACATGATTGGACTCAGTTGCTCATAGAAGGGACTAACTTTCTGTCCTCCATTTTGAACTCATGGCTATGATTATGCCTTCGTGTTTTGTTTTCTCCTTGAGGTTTGTTTTGGAGTAACACTAGTAACATTATTTGCAACTCCTACTGATGCCCAGTCGATGGCGATAAAGAGCACAGATTTGTCGAGTTACTAACCATTTGAAGAAGGAATTTATTTAGTGTGTAGACTGGAACTTTGAGGAGCACTCTTGTTGTTTAAATGGCTGTTGGGCTTTTGATGACTTTAATGTGCCTCACTGTGACTTGCTGTCGGGCTCCTCAAATGTGACGCTTCCCCCTCAGCACCTCTCCTCCTCCTCCTATGTGTTTGGCTGTGAGGACACAAGGAGACACTGTGACAGCAGAGATAAAACACTTTGTATTCTTCACATTGTCCGGTTTGTTCATGCGAGGTAAAGGCATTTCAAGGCTGCATGAAACTTTAATGTTGGGGCGTTTCATCGAAAGAGAAAGTGATTCTTTTCTCAGCTGCGGCTTCTAATTCAACTTCTGTACATTTAAAACAAGTTCATTGTCTGTAAAAACAGTGACTTCGCTTTGAAAAGTGATGAAGTTACACTCTTTGCAAAGCAAAAGTACTAGGGAGCTTAACTAGGTAGCGCGTGAACTTCACTAGCTAGTGTTCACCT
This sequence comes from Melanostigma gelatinosum, assembly GCF_949748355.1. Lineage (NCBI taxonomy): Eukaryota > Metazoa > Chordata > Actinopteri > Perciformes > Zoarcidae > Melanostigma > Melanostigma gelatinosum. Next base: position 5,957,474 of record NC_136650.1, on the reverse strand, counting down.
TACAGGCGAACATGCCGCAGTGAATACTACATGAGCACATCCACATGACTCGACACGCGGAAGGTCTCAGTTACATTCATAACTTACTTTACACCTCATTCCTGTCAACTTCCATGACTTCACTATATTTTGTATGTGCGGATGAAACCGAAAGTAATTTTGTCATTTCCGCTACATATTTAGTTTCCTGCATTTCAAAATAAAACTAAATAAAAGCCGTGACAATTTCTTTTAGAAAGTAAAATAAATCGACATACATTCTCCCATGATCCATCAATGAGTAACCACCAATAAGCCCAAAGAATGAAAACAAACCAAGTAAAAAATAAGAAGGATTCTTCAGTTTACCTCCAGTGATCCTGTTCTACAGTCCACACATGGTGCAATATCACCCTCACGTGGGTCTGGAAGAGAATTACAACTTTCAGAATAATCTAAACCCAGTGTTTCAAACCAAGATGTCCTCAAATGTTTTGCTTTTTTTAAGCGAGGAACTCACAGGATATTTATCTTCAAGGCTCATTGCATTCAGTTTGATGAGATTACATTTGGATTTCTGCAAATTAAGATATGAATGAAACTGTTCCCCATCAACCATCTTTTCCAACCATACATTATATATACGCACACATATGAATGACAGGTCTGTTGAAACTACTTCAGTCTCGACAGTTAGCAGGAAGATCAGAAACACTAAAAAGCTGCATTTGTCATCTAATCGGAAGACTTTAAATGCATCGTGTTCGCATTGAACCTTTCTCCAGTTTCAGGATTTTACTTTCTCATTTCATAAAAATATAAACTAAACCATTACTACAACTAGTATAGCAAAAATGACAGTGCATGGTTGTATTTGTTTAATTTGAGGCACTATCCAAGAATTATTGAAACAAATAACACAGACAACACATGCCAAGCACCAAGTCATTTGAAAGCAAAATGACATTAGGGCCTTTGACCAGCTCATCTTTCTCCCGCACCACCGTCATAGTCTGTTCATCTGGTTGGATGAGTGAACCCCGGTGGAACTCAACTCAGCCTCGACCTTGCTGCGTTGCTCTGGTCCAAATGCCATCTGACACCACCAGCGACCAGTCAGGAGACAACCAGCAATCACAATCAATACAGAATAATCATCCTGGCCAGAGACTGGATACTCTGCTAACGAAAGAGACACCAATTCCATTCTTCAGACCACTCAAACATGAACTCTTCAGTAGCTAAACTAACCCACTCATTACACAAAACAAGAGCTAACTTTATAGAAGACCAGGTGAGACATTCTGAGAATATGTTCCTTTATTGTTTTTGGACCAATACATTTTATTTATAGAGCACTTTTCAGGATACTCAGGCACTTTACGAACATTAAAAATCATAAAAAGCTATAAAACAACATAGAACACGCATTAAAAGCAGTTGTGAAAAGGGGAGTTTTGATTTGAACATTGACAGATCGGTGCTGTCTGGGATGTGTTTGGGGAGAGAGTTCCAGAGGGAGGGGCAGCTATGGAGAAGGCTCGGTCGCCCCTGTGCTCGAGTAGAACTGCAAATGTACAAGTACAAATGTGACCTCAGCAGATGAACTGGTTCTCCAACTCTCAGCTGAAATCTGCAAATAAAGAATATAGTCTATGAAATTCTTTGTTGTAAAACAAGTATTCAGCCTGTTGGGAGGAATTCTGTGTCCTCACCTGCTTCAAAGTCCTGTCATGTTTGGGACCGCTCTTTAGTTTGCAGGTTCAATGACGAGCCACACCATGGATCCACATGGTCACTGGTAAACTCTCCCACTCCTGTAAAAGCAAAGAAATGGATTTAAGTCGAGTCAACAGACGACACTGAAGCAGCACGCCAAACACGTCGTCCAGCTCGAAAACCCTAGACGACAAATGTTGGAAGTTTACCTATAACCCCGCCGTGAAGAATCACAGCAGGGCCTCAAACAACCTCACGTCTCTCTAGCAGACACTAAAGGAAAGAACAGAGCCACTGCAGGCTGAGCCTCGCTGGATAAGGTCTGCACGCGTCCAAGGCAATGTAGCGGTAACATGACTAACTGCTCATTTCAGGCCAGGTGTCGTCTGTACATTATATCAACAAAACTTACTTTTCAGCTCAAAGTCATCCTTGCGCAGCAGATGTCCAGTCAGGAGGTTTGGGCTTCATCTCTGCAGTGGGAATTCTCCCACGGAGGTGTTCACAACTAAGAAAACAGCAAACAGAATTAACACAGAATCAAACGTGTGATAGTTGACTTTACACAATAACCGGATGCTTCCAGTGACCAGGTTGTCTGAGGTTTACCTATAACCCTGCCGGTGAGGAGACACAGCAGGGCCTCAAACGGCCTCAGGTCTCTATAGCAGACACTACAGGAAAGGACATAGCCACTGCAGGCTGGGCCTCGCTGGATAAGGTCTGCACGTGTCCAAGGCAATGTAGCGGCATTGCAAGTACGCAACATGACTAACAGCTATTTCAAGCCAGGTGTCTTTACACTTAAAAAAAATAATAAACTTACTTTTTTCAGCTCAAAGTCATCCTTGAGCAGCAGATGTCAAGTCAGGAGGTCTGAGCAGGTCTTCATCTCTGCAGTCCTGTTACAACAAGAGGAAAGAAGTGTCTTACTCCAAGTACTGGGCATTGTTACACAATGTACAATAAAAAGGTCACATCAACTATTATGTGGCATGAAGTGATACAACTTTAACAGCCCACATAAGGCAATTATGAGCAGAACATGATGCACAAATTTGTCTTGACATTATGAAGTAACCTATGTTGCTGACAGAATTGTGTTATCTGTTGGGGAAAAGATGCTCATTTTGCAAACATTTGTAATGTCGTCCCACTAAAATAATGTATTAAAAATATACCCACGTCAAAGTAGTACATTCAAATTCTGATCTTAACATAATCAGTATTCTAGATCAGTGCCGACCAGCTGAAAATAACAGCTTTCGTGTGACTTCTTAACCCGAGATTGATTCCCACACAAACATCAATATGCCATCTAAATAGTGTGCCACTTATTTTTGCCTCGCCAAAGTTGCAAATGCAAACAGATAAAGTAGTGAAATCTGCTGATACAAACTTGAGCAAATATGGATACCTGCAGACTCATCTCCTCGTGGCACATGGTGTCCTCACATGGTCTCCTCGCTGCTTCATGGAATTCTCCCATCAATGTGTTCACAACTAAGAAAACAGCAAACAGAATTAACACAGAATCAAAGGTGTGATAGTTGACTTTACACAATAACCGGATGCTTCCAGTGACCAGGTTGTCTGAGGTTTACCTATAACCCTGCCGGTGAGGAGACACAGCAGGGCCTCAAACGGCCTCAGGTCTCTCTAGCAGACACTACAGGAAAGGACATAGCCACTGCAGGCTGGGCCTCGCTGGATAAGGTCTGCACAGTTCACATTACACAGAAAACTCTAAAGTTTAGAACTGTAAGTGTTTGCATGTTTCCTGTGAGAGCACACGTGCCGTGCTCATCACAAAGCAATGCATTCCTACGGGCTGGGAGATGCATTAGTACCAAGTGGTCAAAATATCAATATAAGTTTGTCTACCTCAACATCTTGATGTTTGACGTTAAAAACACGTCTTCGTTATATTAAACAGAAAATAAGTAACTGCTGTTTAAAAACTGGCGTTTGTGATGAAACTAGCAGAAGTAGCACCGCCCGCATTTCCCCGACTTTAGACTGTTAGAAATATAATTTTATCAACAATACCGCGATTTCATCACAACTTTGTGCTGCAAATAACGTTTCAAGAGGTCAGAAACCTCATACATTTTAAGATTTAGTTCGGATGGAGACGGATCATTTTCATGTACGTTACCTTTCTATACGTCCGCTGTTTTCTCAACTGAACGAACTGCCCGGATGTGACGTGTTTTAAGTCAACGAACGAGGTTTCCTCCTCCTTCTTCTTTTGCTTCTAATTGCGGTTGGCAAACAGCTTTCGGGTGCATTACCGCCACCCTCTGGAGCGTGGACTAAGGACCCTAAAAGAATGAACCAAACGAAAGAAAACTAATTATATTCATCAGTCTTGTTGACCCTAAATACTCTAAAAGCAGTTTCCCACGTGTCACTTTTCTTTAGTACGTTCCCGATATTTTCCTCTTTCCGCTTTCCACTAACATAGAGGGAAATGTTTAGACCAGTATGACCATTCCTTCGTCTAGAATCCTCTCCTCTTTCCTCTTTCGTCCACTAGATCCTGACTGCACACCCCAACCCAAACCAATTTTATTTTTGGATTTGTCCCTTAATCACCACTTTAGCTTCTGACTTACTTATATTTACATTGATGTTGTTCCTCCCACTCTTCAGAGCCTTTTTCGCTGCTTTATCCGCTTCTCATTCCCATCAACTCCAACATGGGCAGGGACCCACACTAAATTAACAAACAGCTGCATTTGATGGATGGATGGAAGGAGGAATAGCTGGCAGAACCACAGTGGGAGAATAACTTCTACCCAGTAAACCCAATTCACTATAGCCTTCTTCTTTACAACACAACCAAAGCTCTTAGTTGGCCTTTTTTTTTCATGTTCCAGCACGGCTCAATAGAACTTATTGTCTGATGGTTGTTATGTGCTTGTAAATTGACCCCATATGTCATGCATGATCTTCAGACTTCTCAACTCCAGTTGCATTTTCCCTCATTTCTACCTACAATTCAGGCACATATGTTGTTTTAAAAGCCCCATCGTAATGCTTGTGCTTATATTACATCAAGTTTTCCCAGCAAGGTTTTATATATGTAGCTTTCAAAGCAGACCTGTCATCTCCGCACTGTGTTCCAAGCATCTCATGACATCTAAAACCTTTCTACGAGGTTTTCCTTCTTCGTTTCCTCCGTCTTGTATACAGTCTATGGTTTTCTCTGAGCTTTTACGGCAGTTCACATGGTCTCCCAGCAGGGGGCAATACAATTCCAAAGATGTTAGAATCTGAATTTTACATCTTTGATGTTGTCTATAAACTGAGCTCTGACAATACATATTTGTCTGTTTTTTTTTTCAATACAGGGGGAGGGGGGGGGGCAGATTTGTTACAGAATCTGATAAGATTTGTTACAGAATCTGATAAGAAAAGTTGAACTAAAAAAAACGAATTGATGCCACGTCTACAAAATAATTCTAAAACAGTCTCACTCACTTCCTCATACAGACATTTCACAATGAGAACAAATGGGAAAAAATAAATCTTCACTTTTAACATACAAAGGGCGGAATAGATATTTCATAAATTATGATCACGTGGTTTAAAAATGACTTCCCATTTCCCCATGTGGACTGATAACATGAAGGTTTGGCACACTGCAGCTCATTTATAGGACCTGTTGTGTTTTTCAAATATTGTTGACAGGTTTAATTGAGGAACAATTTCCCAAATTGGTTATGCAGGATACATAGTGTGTATATAAAGTGGTTAGAAGCACCCACAGAGCATCTCTACTGCACGTGGGAGGGCTGTCATAACCCAGCGGACAGCCGATGCTGGTGGGAGTCGGGAGCGTCCACGAGGAGGGCGCTCGTGGGGGATGACTCAGACCGCAGTTGCCGTACAACAATACGAGCCATAGAGGAGCACTCCTGCCTGGGCCGCACCATCGGCAGACGTCCGCGATGAATTTCAGCTTTGTTTGCCCGCAGCTGACGTGTGTGTCGCATGCAGGGGAAGAGAACCCACAATCCCAATCTGTGTTTGGACCCAAACATGAGCCGGTTCAGCTGCTCCTCGAACGCTTACAGGGAAAAGTCTGTGTCTCTTATCAAAGCAAAAGTGCCGCCATTGCAGATCTGGACTCTGTTGGAGCATTCAAATATGAAAAGGCCCGGGTGTGCGGTCCAGATTTGATCTCTTCCAATAACTCTATTTCCACCATGCGCCTGGATTCATCCTATCAGAAAAACAGAAACAGAGGCCTACAAATCAAAGCAAGCATGAACAAATGAGATCATCCGCACATCTCAGCCTCCAGGCAGATTGTTAAAATAGCTCAATGACCAAAAAGTGTGTGTTGCATGCAGAGGAAGAGAACCCACAATCCCAATCTGTGTTTTGACCCAAACATGAGCCGGTTCAGCCAAAAAGCTTCTCCAAAAATGAAATTACTTTCATATCAGTGGTTATGTCACAACAAGGCAGGGGCTGCTGAGAACACCGAGGTAGTTTGGGGGTGGAACCCTGATCTAATTCAGCATTTTAATTCATCCTAAATCTCGAGGCCAACTAAGTTAAAGCTGCACCTATCAATGTGTCACATGAATAATCTATGAATAACAGCGACATAACTTGGAATCAAAGCGGAGCCACAGCTAGAGGCATTGCTGAAGGGCGACAGAGAGGTTAATCAAACTAGTGTCAGAGAGAGAGAGAGAGAGAGAGAGAGAGCGAGCGAGAGAGATTTCTCTCACGCAATGCACCTTTTATTCCAGCTACAAGTAACAAGAGGGTTGGTTTTAACACTTAAGACTTTAAGTAAGCGGCATTAGATTGCACTGAGTCGGAATGTGAATAATGCCTTTGTGTGTGTGTGTGCGTGTGTGTGTGTATCAGCTGACTGACATCGCCACACTCTAGGTGCTGTGCCACCTCGTCTGAGAGATGCTGTAGTTAATAGTTACCTTTTTTTAAAACAATTTAGTCCAAAAAAGTGTCACAAGTTGCCAGACCCCTGGAGGAAGTCTTCAATTAGCTGTTTTTTTGTCCAATTTACAGTTCAAAAGACAAAAATATTGAATGTACAACAAAACAAAACAGACAAAAGCAAGAAATCCTCACATTTGAGAAGCGGGAACTTGCAAATATTTGATACTTCTGCTTGATAAATGAATTCAACTATAAAGCAATCATCAAACATGCACACAATTTGTGTTAATATTTCATTAATATGCATATTTTGATCCATTCAGGAGGCAGAGATGTTTCAGATTCTGGTAAGAAAAGTTGAACGGTTAAAAAAACAAATGATGCCACGTCTTCTAATCTAACAACCTGCCTCTGTTCTGACTTTAATGTTTTCTGGCGGGGCCCCTTCTGTTTGAGTCTCCGTGTGCCGGGGCGGTCTGACTCGGACGGCGGGAACACAAGCGGAGTCTCCAGCTGCTTCGGGAGCAGGACGGCCTCTCTTACGAAACCCCGCGGCGGCCCGAGAGGCTTTGTTTGAGGATAATTGAGGCTTTGATTCGGACTTCGGGGGTTTTAATGAGCCCGTAATCCTTTTCACCTGATCCCTGAAACAAGGTGAAATACCTCACGTGGTGGAGAAAAATAAATATATAAGAGTATATTCATCAGGTGAATAATTCTGCTCCTCTGGAACAGCTGGATGTGTAAATAAGCAGCTGTTTGCTAACACGCTCGTCAAGCTTTAGGATCTCTGCTACGCCCTATGATGAAGATCTTCTGAACTGTTCCAATACTCATACTAGCATACTATTTAGTATGCAGGAACAATATTTAGTGTGTCAGTAGGCCAGAATGTCCTACTGCCTCTGGTGGCATTTTGCAGTACGCAAGCCATCACGCTTTCCTGGCTACTCGCAGCAGATATATGAGCACGAGGGTCAAAGTTCAAGGAAGTAGTTTGTCCCATTTAAATGCATACCACATGCAACAGTACATACTTTGTAGTATGTACTAAAAGTAATACGATACTTGGAACACAGCTAGAGTTGAGGAGGTTAAAATCTGTAAATAAGTACATTTACTAAAGCACTGCACTTAACTACACATTTGAGGTACTTGAACTGTACCTTTTTACTTACATAAAAACAAACATGTCCTCCTCCGCCACTGGAAACAACATGGAATGAAAAATGGACATGAAGAACAACAGCACGTATGGACACGAAGAACAGAGTGTCCTCGTGTGTGTGTGTGTGTGTAGTCATACTCCAGCGGATGCTTTACACCAGTGGTTCTCAACTGGTCTGGCTGCGGGACCCACCATCACCCCTTAATGACAAGCCGGGACCCACCACCCAAATTATATATATATATATATATATATATATATATATATATATATATATATATATATATATATATATATATATATATAATTATATATATATATATAATTTGGGTATATCTATATTCAAGACATCTAGTAGTATTAACATCTCTGTGTAGTAAACAACTGTCAAATCAAATAAAGAAAGTACACATCAATTATATTTTAACAAATATTCTTCTCATTTTTCAAATTGAACTGGATGGATTATAAATAATACATAGAAATACATGAATACATGTTCTTCTCATTTCAAGTAAAATAACAGCTGGATTAAAAAATAAATTACGTAATGAAATTCAATTTAGAAAAAATATTTTCACTGAATTACGCTGCAGCTTTAAACTCAGTCCATTCAGGGTGAAGTGATGAAGCCACGATATTATATTTTTCTCGTCTTCCAAAAAGAGAAATTAGTGTTTGAAGAATTCACCTCTATGAGTCTGTCTAGTCAGAGTCTAATGACTCTGGTCTCTCTGGACATTTCTCTCTTTTGGAGATCGTCCTATGATTTGACTTTCACAACCCACAGCTCAACAGTCCTGCTCTGCTCATATATCCTCGTCTCTCCCCGTGTGTGACGGTGTGTGTACATCTCACTCAAGTCAGGACTTGTCAGAATACTCATATTTGATTGGCTGAGCTTCATCACGCATTGGTCGGTGTTTTTCCTGCACCACTGTGCGCTAAGTGCCGTGAATGCTGGAATAATTCCGCTGCATAAAAAATGCCCTTCAAAATAAAATCTTTTTTTTTTTTTTTGTCAGGCAAAGGCCACTGAAAACGGGTCCGCGACCCACTTTTGGTTCGTGACCCACCAGTTGAGAATCACTGCTTTACACTGTTAAGAAGTTTTCCAGTACACGATTTTCCCACCGGCCTGAGTCAGCCTCTTAACGCTTCACTGCGCTTGTCGCACGCATGATGTTCTCCCCGTGACTCAGCCTCTCGGCTTTCTTTGTCACTGCCCCCTCCCCCTCATGTGTGCCGCCATATCACCTTATGCAACCCCCCTCCCAGGGGCCTCTGTGTCTCTTTCACTCTCAATGGCACTGGGGATTACATCCAGATTATTTCGGGACTTTAGGCTCTCTAACAGCCTTATCATATGACACAGTGTCCCGGCTTCATGACTCTGCAAACACTCTCCATCGCATCTCCACGTTAGCTTTTTTTTTCTTTTAGGGGCCACGAGATAAATCCACTCTCTTATCTCAGAGTCTTGTTGTTCCCAGCAGCATTACTCATGAGCGTTCCTCAGCACAAGTGGATCAAAGTGTTTTGTTCTCGAGCTAACGAAGCGAGGAAAAGGTATTTCAGCAACAGCATTAGCGATAAGAGCATTTTTATGATCGGCAACAGGAGTTATATTGTGGTTTACTCAAACATGTTTGGCAACAGGCGTTGATTGTTTAGTGGTTCCAACTCATAAAGATTCCAGGGACACATGAAGAGTTTACGACGAGAGTTAGTTATCACCTTTGGGTTTTTTCCACTTTAAGGGCCAAACTGTTTATTCTGCAAGACAAATAAGAATTCATGGGTTTCTTTCGTTCCTTGGCAGTAGTAATAAGATTGCATCTCAACTGATGGAAAATTACCTCGATACACGCTGGAAAAAGAGCCTTTTTGTGGTTTGTATAACTGTGGACAGATTTTGTCACCACGATGGCGTCTTAATCGGTCAAGATGCAGTCGTGAAACTTAACAGGTGTGTCGTTGAGATCCAAATGAAGGGTGTGTTTGAGGATAGGTGTGGCTCCAACAAGGGAGCCAGAAGTACAGAGGTCTGAAGAAGGAAGGGGCCATTGGTCTTTGTACAACATTCATATGGCAACTGTTGTTTGAATACTTTCAGGATTTTACAAACAAAACATGTGATCAATTTATAAAAAAACATGACGCGTAAATGTATAAAGCATTTGGGATTAGCTCCGCCTCAAACCGCTGTGGGGCATTAAAAGTCCTGCTCTACATATTAGTGCATCAGTAATGATGGTGTGGTGATATAACGCTGATAACCCGCTTGTACTTTTAAGTGACATTTTGAATGCAGCACCTTCAAAGGTAGACTGGAGCATTCCTGTTCTGTGGATCTGACCACAGTGTGGACAGGCCTTCAACCGTTCCCAGCGGTGTGTATCTGCCGTATGCTGGCTGACGGAGCAGCAGAGGGAGGAGGAGATAGATGAAACAGACTTTAACATCCCGTTCTGATCTCGTGCCCCTCATCAGAGCAGCAGCAGCAGCAGCAGCAGCCGGGCAGATACTGAGCAGAGACACGGGAGCGGATCTGGAGCGTGATTTGATTGCTGCAGTGATTATCGCTCCACCAGACAGCCAGTAATTGTGAAGGGGGGGGGGGGGCAGCTTGACAGCAGGCCAGGTTAGAGGGAGGAGGTCCGGGGACAGAACATGCTGATCTGCCGCTCATAATTGCCGGTTTGTTTCCCGGCCTACCTGTGGGTGGTGTCGTTCCTACTGAAGCCACGGAGTGCAGCTGCTAATGGCGGACATTTCTCTGATCTACACAGGGGCTCCGCTCGGGGGGAAATCAATTAACAACGCCTAATGGCAACAGAGGTTTTCTTTATTTTTCTTCTCTCTGACGGATTTAATCCTTTTACACGTTTTAGGGAGACTTGAGAGGGAGGAGGGATGTTTCCAGCAGCTCTCCACATGACTGAATGCATCAGTGACTTCATCAGATTATCTTAACACGTTTGTCCCCTCTCTGATTAAAAAGAAAGAAATGTCCTGACTGAGTACTTCTTACTGTAAATGAGCTGCTGAAGATACTGCTGACTCATTCGCTTGTCATCAGGAAATAGGTTAGAAAGACAGAAACTACTTCAGCGGAGCAGAATTACAAAACAAAGCTCATACGACAGTGACCTCAATATAGCGCTCGCTCTCTAAATGTGTATAAACACAAGATCTGGCCTAAGACCTGCTGTGCCGCGCTCCGTCAGCCAGACTATGGACTTATTTGCATCGTTGTCTCGGGTAAAGTAGCGGCTAAACTAACATCACTTTGACTCGAAACTTATAAACTTCAAGTTTCCCTCCAACAAACAATATCTGATGAAATCTGCCACAATTTTCAGAAAGAAATATTGTTATATATATGTGTGTGTGTGTGCGTGTGTGTGTGTGTGTGTGTGTGTGCGTGCGTGTGTGTGTGTGTGTGTGTGTGTCTGGTAAGACATAGAAGTTAAAAGCATTAAAAGCTGTCTTGTGCTGTAACATCATTCAGTAAACGAAGATGAGAAGAAATCAGAGATATTCACAGCGGACACTAATGTTCTTCCTACATTATTTTCTCTTCATGAAATAATTGGCAACAGTCCCGGATGTTTTTGAGCCCTGCCTTCCTCAGCATGTTCTGCATATATAGCCTACAGTGTTATATATTCCTATGAATGATGCTTTCACCTCATAAATCATGACACGTGGCTTTCCCCCCCACATGATGTCGGGACTGTTTTTAGTGATTCTGGCCACGGAGAAACTCTGTATCGTACCGAAAACAAATGTTGTGTGGCCCACCCATAATAAAATATGTCTCAGGACGTAGCAGGTTCACGGTCAGACACTCTGTGAATGCACTGATTTAATATACTTTGCCTTAATACAGCAGGAGCCCTTTTTTAGATATTCTACATGATCATCTTCTCCGTGGTTGGCGGGCTGTTTGCCCACATTTGACCCTTGAGGGATTTCATTTCACTCCAACCTGAGAAGTGTTGTAACAGATCACCTCTAACTGACTCGCCCCCATCCCTCTGTTTTCTTCCCAGAGTCAGTCCTGTTATTCTTGACTTCTCACCAAACATCTGTGGCCGGGTGAACAGCTCGTAACCACGGTAACGTGTCATTTTGCGGCCTCCTCATCGTCCGTCACCACGAGCTAAATCAAATAAACGATTACATTACATAAGGTGCTTCACGTCGGACCCCGTGCCGCTCATTGTACGGGTTGTATTTCGAGCCGCTGTGTGGAAACGCCGGGTGGAAATTTTCCACCGCGGACGAATCAGCTGACAGCAGCGGATCAATGAGGAGCATCACAGTCGGGCGCCGCTCACTAACTCTGATCTCCTGGCAGGTTTCCACGTCAGCGGGCTCGGTGATGACAGCGCTCATTGAGAAAAGAGGGGCCAGGCTGCAGGGATCTGCCCTTAAGGCTGCTATCTGTTGCCCGAATCCAACAGCATCCATCCGCCGGTCCCAGCTGAACTGCGGCCCCCATTTGGTCTCCCAACACCACCCAGCTGCTCTGCTACAAGCTTCATGTGCACAGTTGTGGTGTTTTTTTGCAGACGCACTCCACACTCTCTTTGCAAACGTTCATTACTCCAAAACACCGGATCACCCATAATGCAGCTCAACAGCTGAGCTTCATTTGTAAAATCAGCAGAATGGTCCTTTCAACAACGGATCAATCATCACAACAATGAAAGGCTGTTTGAGCAGTACAACACGACTCGTACAAATGTCCACAGCTCAGGGATACCGTGGCTTTTTCATTACTCAGCAATAAATTGAGCGTAAGCTGCGTGACCTTCTGCCACATTCCATTGCAAAAACAGCGGAGGGCCCGGACTGAATAACAAAAAACAAGGTGTTGTCTCTCAGTGAACTTTGTTCAGCGGGGTCCCGTCAGAAGCGGAGGAGTGACAAAAGCACACAGCACCAGATATGTGAAGCCGTCCTGGGCGGCCAGCGGCTATAATTAGCCAGACCCACTTGAGTCAGAGTCAGGGAAAGAGCCTATATCTGCAGGACACATCCACGGTGCTGCCGGGAAGCGCTCAGCTCACTTTTGATGTTTATGTCGGAAACACTTGTGACATAAAAACACTCGCTGGGCCCCGAGGGGCCGTCACCCACTGTTAAACACACACCCAGGCCCTGAAGTCTGTCCCTAAGACAGCCTCGTTTATAAAGACAACCTCCATTGTGGCTCTTTCTTTCTGCATTAGGCCTTTATGCGCAGCAAAGAGCTTACATTCTACACCATCAGTACAGACTGTGTCAGTACACTCAGTACAGTCGCTACGAATCAGTGTTTAATCTCTTTCAGTTTTATATCTCTGGGTTTTATTTTCCCTGGTTTTAGCTTGTTTGTGTAGCCGGGCCTCCAGCTGTTGCTGAGATCTGGTGATGGTGTAGAGTTCACTCAGTTGTCCATAGAGTGTGGGAGTGATTGTCTTTTTAGAGAAAGTGATGCAAAAGTCCTTTATCGTGTTAGAGGTTGAGGTCATGAGTGAGATAAAAGTAGATGATTATTTTTCCAGTAAGACGTCACATGTGAACACGAATACAGATGTTTCATTAAATTAAGACTTTAGCAAATTAGATGTATTGGGGTAAAACTTTATAAATAGACGCAATAGGAGCAGAGCGGCAGTAGGTTAGTAAGCTTAACCCTCCTTCACGAACATGCTCATTGGTTGGCAGTTTGACTTTATAGAAAATACCCTCATGCGCTTTCTTTAAGTTAGATGAGGTCGATATCACTCACGTTTGTTTGATGAAGACGAAGCTACAGAAATAGTGACGGGTAGATGTATTTGTATGTATGTCACTGATGCCCCTTAGTTTACTGAATAATGGTTCCCGTCATTCAGGTGTGCTAACCGAATAAACTATTTTCCTGTACCGGTCAGGAACGATATTATGACACACTCTATCACACACACACACACACTGTTCCGTGCACTTTTCTCCCTTCCCCTTCACGTCCCCACTCCACATTAGCTTTCTAATCCTTGTAGTCTTGAGATTATCGTGCAGAATTATGCACAGAGGTTGGGTTAATCCCAATTACGCACACAGAGGATGTACAATCCAACCAACAGCTGGGAGTGGGTGAGAGAGAAGCCGCTGCTGTCATGTTGAACTTTCCTCCTGCATGGCTACAGGTACATAATGTGCAGTGAAACGCATTTCTCCATTTGATTTACCTCAAGTTTCAGTGTCCCATGATGATATAAATTTGGCTACAAAGGCTTTTTCACACGTACAAGGATAGAAATTATTTGAAAATACTGAAGATCTGTTATTTTTCAATACGCAAATAGTCTACTAAAAGATAATAAGACAAAATATCGGCTACCAGTGACCTTGGTCTGAAAATATCAGCCTTAAAAAAACCTACGTAATATCACTTATACGCACAAACTAATTAATATCAATCAAAGTACAACTGAGGCTGATGTGAATATAGTCAATATTATATTATAAGTTGATATTTTGATCTGATGATGGCGCTAGATAAAAGTTATTACGGGGACAATAATTACATTTTGTGTTAAATGCTTATAATAGATGTCAAGACATTTAACTCAAAACCATGAATGTAAATGTCATTGTGGCACTAGAGACGCTCAATAAAGTCATTTGGATTCATCCTCTGAGAGCCATGAATATCTGGACAAAATGTTGTGCCGATTTATCGCATAGATGTTCAGAAATTTCAAAGGATAAGTGAAAAGAATAAGATCTGCTGGTGGCACCTGAAGAAAAGTCAGAGGGTCACCAAAGTCAGTAGGGTCCATCCTCTGAGGACCATGAATATCAGTAACAAATGGCAATTGATCCAGAAGTTGAAGAGATATTTCAGTCTGGTAGACCGACTGATATTGCCGTCGTCAGACCAGCATTCCCTCCCTGTATCTCTGATGTCAGCATCGTGGTCCTCTCTGTAAATGTCACGTCATCTCTGAACTAAACCAAAACAAACATTTGTCTCAGACACCTCCGTCACTACAGCCAGCAATGTTACAGATTCTAGTCTAGTCTAGTCTAGAAGGGACTTTACAGACTAACACCGTATTGTTTGTTTTCACTCATTTAACGAGGAATTTGCATTTGGAAATTCTTACATAAAAGCTTTAAATATTCCAACATCCTCTGGTGTCCAAAGGTCCACGACCAGAGCTTTGAATAACGTCATGTAATGTGATGCTTTTTTTTTATTTTATTTTTTTTTATGTCTGTGAAGCCATGTGAAAACAACACACTTTGACATTTAGAAACATAAGAAGATTCACTTTTGTCTTATACCACATTGATCAACAGACAGCGTTCATTTCCGTCCTCTTCATGGTCCCATGTGTCTGCATGAGAGTAAATACAGGTTACGGGCCGGCCGACTGCAGAAAACCATTATATAACTCTCTCATCGGTTATTACCCGAAATCCACTCATGTGGTTCTGTGCAGGAATGCACTCGCCTAACGGTTCTCATGAGAAGAAACACCAGTCGAAAAATGTGTGTGTGTGTGTGTAAACTAGGTCAGGAATGCTGTAAAAGTGTAAACCTCCCGTGTCTCTGCTTCGGTCGTATGATTTTGTGATATAAGGAGCCGAGGCGGTTCACGGGTGATCAGACTCTGGTTCCCATGATTCAGCTCAGCGACCCTCCGCTCTCATGATCAGACCGTTGACCGGCCTGCTTAAAGGCACGTGGGCCTCCGTGATCGTTCACTCCTGTTTTACGCTACATATTTAAGGAAAGACTTTGTTCTTAAGACATCGCAGGTTTTGATGTTTTTCTAAGAATACACCCGCCTCACCAAAGCGAATCACTAAGCCAGAGTTCACAGATAAACCCGGGTTTGCCCACAAGAAAGGCTGGTGTGATGTTGCGTTCATGTTCACACCATAAGGACCGTAAATACGAGCAGCCAAGTGATAAAAAAGAACGCACGTCATCCTTCTAGTTTAAATTGTTGGAAAGTCATGACCAACCGCGACAGTATCTCCCACTTGGCAATAAGAACTACAAACTGGAACCATAACGACTCAAAACAAGCAATTGCTGCTGGTTACATCAAAATAAAAATTGCTGCAGGAATGAGTCCTAAAACCCCGAAATGAGTCAGCATTTTCTAACGTTCGGCTCCCCCGTCTCGAGGTCAACGGTATGTTTTCTGAATGGGTTTTTTGATTAGATGCCTAAAATAAGTTCTGTGGTTAACACAAGCTTATCAAGAAAGTTTAACGTTTTGTTCTACGATAAAATACGTCGGTAAATACTCGTGAATTTTGGAGCTTTTAAGTGTCTTAAAAAAGCGGTTGCTAACAAGTGGCTTAATGAGACTACAAAACGCCATCACACCGCATGGTCCGCCTTCACAGCCCCGATGTGCAAAACTGGCATTCATGAGACCTTTGTGTTGTTGTTTGTCGCATATTGTTAGCTATATTTTTACTGTTCACGCCTCAAAAATTTATTTGTGAAGATTGTCAAAATATGCAAGTATCATTAACTTTTGTTTGCCACAGAGCTTACGTTCTGCAGTAACTCAAAATCCAATGGAAAAATCCAATTGGCTTTTTGCAGAGGGAACCCAATGCGATGCTAACTTCCAGGCTTGGCCCACAAAAACATAACAATCCTGCACCACTTCATAGAAACGCTCCCAATCTCATAAAGCGCCTTTAAAACGCATTTGTTCAGCTTGTCGAAATATTCATGACTGCGTGATTCACAGCAGACATGAACCTGCTCTAATTATTCCAGCTATTACATTGTCCTGGTAAACATGTCCCATGCCCTCAGAGACTCTGCGATGATGTTCACACTTTGAAGTTCGGCGTGTGGCGCAGGTGCCTGCAGCGCTCTGGTATTTCACACTGTTCACATCGCTGGGTAATGTGCAGCCTGTAGAAGCTGAGCTATGTTTGGAGTCTCCTTGGGTATAGGACAGTTAACATGAGCGTCTCATCTTCCTTTTTTTGCATACGACACACTCCCATCCTGTTGTATTGGGCCGACTTGTATAAGATGCAGGATGCTCTGTTGTCCCGAATTGAGGCTGCACACAGCAAACTTCAAAGGCTGTGGAGAAAGCGGAGGGCCACGCTGCTCCCTTTGATCTCTGATCTGGTTAAGTGGACCAGCTGCTTTCCACCTACAAGGAGAAGTCACTTGCATCTAAATGTCTTTCCCAGGTTGAAGGAGAAAAGCTGCTGTTATCGTGGAGGCCGGATGGCTCGCTTTGAAAAGTAAATTCGAAAAAAGGAACGAGTGTGTTAATCGGCTGAGATGAGGTAGCTTGGATGTTTTGTCATTGCGCAGTGTTATATTAATGAGACATTTCCTCAGAATTTGGATATACTACTTTACATACTTTACGCCAAAAATCAAAAATAAAACCTATTTGAATTTTGCATGACTAAAAATACGAAGAAAAACTAGCAGTCTGTTTAAAAGTTCTCAACCATTAAGATTGAGCAGCTATATGAAAAATATGACGTGAGAGCAACCGGTGTGTCTGTTTACAGTGCAGCCAAACAAACTCGCCCTGTTTTAATAAAGATGTCACTCATTAATAATTGCACCAATAATTGCACCAATAATTGCACCAATAATTGCGTAGAAGCATTTTTGATGCGCAATCACTGTCAGCAGCAAGCCTCAGTGAAAAATGCGTGGCATTTCCTGTGACCGCATCACAATAAAAGCCACCCCGTGGTTTTTGCCAGTTGCTTTTAATGGTTAGCAGTAGCAGGAAGTGTTTAGTTTGCATTATCAGTACATTCAAATATCGACAGACAGGCGGGTAGATGGGGGCATACTTAGGTTGGCAATTTGAATCCAGCACAAGAATGGCGGACTCCGGAGAGATAATTACAAATTGCAGGCCGTGAACACGAGGTCCGAAAAACTTCTGCTCGTGCACCAACACTTTGACTCGCGTGTCCACAAACACGGCATTTGTTATTACCACTGTGTTCTTTGTACGCGCGGGACTTGAGTTCCAGCTGGAGACAGATTACCGTGGTGTCATTCGCTCAGCTCGGGTCCGGCCTGCAGATAAACTTAGATGGGCTGATTATATTAAGGCCCGACTCAAAAAGCATGTAATACGTTATTTAGAATCCATGCAGAAAGCGTGACGTTTTACATAAGTGAGAACACGCGCCATACTTTCTCCCACGTGCTTTTCCTTTGTTCTTGCTCAGCAGCATCAAAGCCAGCTGGGCGAGGCGTAACGACCGACTTGTTGCGTCAAACCGATGTCCCGGTGCTATTTTTAAAAAGAGCATTGACATACCGTGATCGCTTGTCAGTGAGAGGGCGGAGGAATGCATGGAAACTCTTGACAGCAGCGGCGTCTCCGTTTATGCGAATCTATGTCAGGACCGGGAGGCATGCAGCGACACAAAATAAGATGCACTCAGCTAAATCAGAGCACCATCTTGACCCAAATAAATCCACTCGCTTCGAGGTGCAGCGTGCGGATTAACATCCCCACGCAGATGGATCAATATTGTCTCGATAATAAAAACACCATCACACTGCGGTGACCCACTTCCACCTGTGTCTATAAAACAAGACCAGTAGAAAGCTGCTCTCTCCGGAGGGAACGCACGGAGTGGAAAAATTCCTCAATCGGTGGCCAAACGGACAGCGTGGGGCCCAGAGGACGCTCTGACAAACTTGCCATTGTTAGGGAAGAATAACGATCAGTCTTATCGGAGGAATCCCTGGGCTTTTAGGGGAAAGCAGGAGGAGTTGCAGAAGCCCATTCTCTGGATAGAAAACAAGGGCATTCCTCTGAGCGAGAGAATGAGGAGGTTTGAGGACACGCAGCAAGCTGTCTGAATAATCAATAACGAGGCGGCTTTCAACTTCCCCACGATTGTCTCTCCTGCAGGCTCCTATGACCCAGTGCCCTCTGTGTTTAGTAAAAAATATGGAAGACAAAAACGTGATGCGGTTGCGTAATGCCGTTTGCATGACGGCACTGTGATTGACCCCTCGACCTCATCTTCACACAAAGACGTTTTTTTATTTTAGTCCCCTTCATCCTTGAGCCGGTAAGTGAATCTCCAAACGATCCACAGGAAACATTTTATTTAGAGACTTTTTTGAAACCATCGTCTCCAGTGTAGCAACCATGAGAGAGACTGCATCCTCTTCATTGGTTTAAACCAGCTCTCATGCTGTAAACCAATCACACTGAGTCTCTGGATTCACCTTTTTACTGCGACCTTGTACGGGAACATCCACCACTCACTGGTAGCAATTGTGTGTGTGTGTGTGTGTGTGTGTGTGTGTGTGTGTGGAGGGGGGGGGGTTGCCATTTGTTCAAGCACCACACACAGAGTACTCAGTCGTACATCAATAAGTGACGGAAGGACGACCCAACACTTAACACTGGAAATCTTGTCGGAGCTTGAGTACACGGATGATTCAATTACTCCGCTGGGACGGTTACATAAGAAGGAACATGCGCAGCAGAGCTGGGGGCGGGGGGGGGGGGGGGGGGGGGGATGCAGCTCTCTGCAGCGTTCACTCAGGACGCAGCAATCCCAAATTGACCGAAGAGGATTTGATCGAGTCATTCCGCGTCACGCGTGGTCTGTGAGTCTCTGCATCAGGAGTGTGTCAGAGGCTGAAACATATTTTCATATTTTAGCATGTCCTGTCTGGCTCCAGTTGAGCCCCTCCCTCTGCTTCTAGGTCTGACCAGGACACAAAAGCCGGCGTGGTTAAATGTCTTCTCTTCTCTCTGCCTCTCTGCATCGTCTCCCTGCAGAATGAAACCGTTTGTTCTGCACACTCAAAAAACAACCGTATGCAGTTTGCATCGTGGTTTCCTGAAGGTTGTGTTACATTACACTGCGTCTACCTTCTGTCGACATAAACATTCCTACCAAACATCATGAAGCCTATTATTCGTATTAGGGTGAAAAAAGCAGCTTAGGTCTCGTCATTTCATCAGTTATCTAACACCTGGCTCACATTTTTCTTTCTCAGCTTTCGTCACCTGACCACTCATATGACATTCCAGTCCCATCCTAACTCATAATCAAACACCTATAAGACATATCTGTAAAAAGAAATATGTAGACTAGACAGCAGGGCAACGATTTGAGAGATACGAGGTGACCCGGGACTCTGAACACAGCTGTTAAGTTTGAGGGAAGTTTTGAATTGCCTTCAAAAAAGTATAAATCTGAACCACAACATGCTGTGTGTTAGTGTCAGTGTTTGACGATGGGTTCAAAAGCTGAATAAAATGATTTTGGGGCGAGTTTATCTTTGGCTTCATGGTTGGATCGGGCCCGTCACTGAAAACCAGCTTAAACTGGGCCTTCGCCCGATACTCACTGGTCTCGTCTTAGAGCATCGCCGTCACAGAATATTTGGAAGTGTTAAGCTCTCCTCCGTCAGCTGTCCGGACGAAGTGAATCACGTTTCTCAGAGTTCAGACAGACCGAGGCCGACACCTCCTTCTAGTGTGTGACTCAGACTCATTTGCACCGTTGACGCATTTCGGGTGCAAAATAAACTGAGTGTCTGACTGGAGCTTTGTTTTCAGAGCAGACAACAAAAGCTGTGATTTATACTCGTATACATAATGTCGTTAAAGGTCACCACCCCAAAATCTGCCACTGCCAGTCAAAAGGTCAACCTCTCCAAACAGCATTCTCATAACCATTCACGAAATACATGTCTAAGCTCATGCATTCGTCAGTAAAAACCAATAAGACCAATTAAAGTGATACGATGGATTAAACCTGTAGAATAACAATTTGCGATACGAGCAGGATTACACAATCGAAAGAACTGTAACTGTCATCGTCCAATCAGAGCGGACCTCAGACTATTAAAGTAGATCAGCGTGTAGATTATTTTATGTGGTCTAATCTTTGCTACCTGCATGAAGTGAAGTCTGCAGGCGGAGAGTCTGAGAGACACATTATCTGTCCCTGACCTTGTCTGCTGTGGTATTCGGTTTTATTATTTCGGTTTTCCATCTGGCGATTCATGACGTCTGTAAAAAAAAAAAAAAAGGAAAGAAATCAAAATCCAGCATAGCAGCGAGTCTTTGACTGTAATCTGCTGTTAAAATCCTCCATTAGCAGACTCCCTGTGGGATTAAGACGGGGCCCGGATTGTATGAAAGAAATGACAGTATTTAAGACTTCATCTATAACCATGTCACACTTTAAACAAGATGCCGAATACAGACCGCTGTTTATTCTCTGTACGCTGATGCTTTATGTCTCTTCAT
Organism: Melanostigma gelatinosum; assembly: GCF_949748355.1. Lineage (NCBI taxonomy): Eukaryota > Metazoa > Chordata > Actinopteri > Perciformes > Zoarcidae > Melanostigma > Melanostigma gelatinosum. The sequence goes on along the minus strand of NC_136650.1, from coordinate 5,936,387 downwards.
CGCTCCACTTTCTGACTGACATTCATATCGCACAGAGAAAGAAACCCACATTCTCCAGCCTCACTGTGGACCAATTATATGCTGACAATATGTGCATCAGCCCACACCAGCGCTTTGAGCTGACGTCCAGTTAGACTCAGACCTCCATGAGGGAGCATTTTCTAATGATGAGCTCCGTGGTGCACATTCGGATAAAAAATAATACGATAAAAGAAAGTACTTTAAAACAAATATTCAAACTTATTGACATATTTTTTTGTTGTCAATTAATTTCTGTAAAATACAGAAAAACGGTGAAAAACTGACAAATTGTAACCCAAAGACATTATAATTAAAATATATAACTTAGGAAGCGGTGGCTTTAATGCCAGGTCACAGCTGTGGAGGACAACTCGCTGCTCTGAGATCAGCTCTCATTTGTTCAGTCCGGCTGCTGCAGCAGCAGTAACCCAGTTACAGACCGGCGGAGTTTGGTTGAGAGAAAATAAATAAATAAATAGAAACACTGGCTTCTTATGCAACCCCGTCGTCAGAGCGCTGCATCACGATCCATCTTGTGCGCGCGGAGTCTGCAAAGGAATGAAAAGACACAGAGCTGTAAAGAAAACACTGGCGGTTCTGCAGACGTGAAAGCCTGAGGCCGAGTGCTCCGGCAGCACGTGCATCAACTGAACCGGAAGACGATAAAGAGCTTTCGTCTTTCGCAAGGATTCGTGTTTCTCTGGCCTTGTGCTTTATGTAAGAGGAAGACGAGTGCCGTCTGCGGGAGATGAAGAGTGACTCGAGCAGAAGACAGAGGGGGAAATTAAAGAACAAAAAGTAATCAGGAGACTCAAACAAAGTCCGGATTAATGGGTCCAGATGATTGCACTGCGTCGTCACTCTGTTTGGTCATGGAACTACTTACATTTGAAGTACTTTCTGATTATTTTCGTTGTTCCTCTATTTTAGAGTTACCAAAATTCAATGACTCAAATCTTCTTTTTCACAAGCAGCTGTTGGAGTATTTACACACACAAAACTACAATGATTTTCGTTTTGTAAAGTTCTTTAACCCAAACAGTTTCTCAGGCTTATGTAAGCTCCCCCGTGGCTGTATAGCTGAAACTGTCCTGAGCTCAGCAGCAGCAGCGTCATCTCTGCACTGAGACGACGGATTCTCATTTCCGACTCCAATCAGCAGAGTTAATCGTAAACGCAGAGCGGAATGTGCAGCAGTCAAACTGAACTGAAGTTATTTATTAATGTGAGAACCGGAAACATAACTTAAAAGGATGTCGGAAAAAGGAAAAAGTGCTAACGTAGATTTTCCAGCTAAAGCCCCAGCTGGTATATCTGTTTTATGTTACTTTATACTTCTGTATTTCATAAGGAGATGCAGTTACACTCACTTTTTAGATCAAGCTTTCACATAAAAACGTTTATAAAACACATGACGTTGTGAAAGATGTCCCCAGTGGTTGCCGTTTTGTCTTGCGACCCATTTGAAGGAGCTGGGGTCACGTTTCAGATGTCTGTTTCCCCATGTGCACCTGCTTCACCCCATGAAAGCACAGCTGTAAATGTACCCAAAACGCATGCAGGACGGATTGTGAGGTGGTCAGAGACGCGTTGTGACCCCATTCAAGTGTAAATGCGATTTCAATCCAAATACAACAGCATTGGTACGTTTACCTAAAGTTACACGAGGAACGTTCTTGTTGTGATGATGTTGGCGGTCCCTGTGGACGAAAGCAACAGCGTTTCCTTCATAGAAAACCTCTCATTTCACTGCAGCATTGGTCTGACAGTCTGCTACCTGCAGTCCTGGTTCTGGTTTCCCCCCCGTGCGTCTCTTCCCTCCAGCAGACCCAGCAACACGGCCTGGTGGGCCTCCAGCCGATTCTGATCCCAGGTCTGTCCTCATTTTCTCACAAAGCGCCTTTGTTCCGTTCTGTTGACATACCTGCTCGCTGAACGTCAGTGTAAGATAAGTGCACTAGAGCTACACACAACGTGATGGCAATACGTTGCGTGAGAGGATGTAAAACCTCTGGTGGGTCAGAACAGGCTTTTGTCGGCAACAAAGCAGGTCGGCCAGTCAGGACTTTGGTATCAGGTTTTCAAAGAAACACGAGACAACTAAGCACAACAAAGAGCTCAAACCACCTGCCTGCACACAAAACAGCAAGTACACCGGTGGAAGAAAGCACGATCATGAACCCAATATGATCGGTCTTTGTAGCAGTTAAAGCAACCCGTACTGTATGTCATCGACAAATAACACCGCTGGAACCTTCTGATTCAAATCCCCAAACACACAATAAATCTGATTCTATCAAACAGTCATTTTTGTCTGACAACTACAGCTTTAAAAGGCTTCATTATCTCACCAAGTATAATTTCCTCTAAAACACTATCATGAAATGGATGATCCCTCTTGGTTGCATCCAAATCGGTTCAATGTTTGTGTCAGAATGTGTCAAATGATTGTTAATGAACGTTGAGTTAAAAAAAATGCAGTTATTTTTGTCATTGTAATTTAGTGTTTTGATAATGATATTTATTATTGAGTTACTTTCATGTTAAATATTTTGTTTAATTCAAAAATATATATTTAGATTTTGTTATCCATCGAATTCAATGCATTTTGAACATCCATCACTAAATGAACAGAAAGGAGCAAAAAGCTGAATCAGAAAGCCTGAAACGTTGACCTTATGGGAACACGAGCATTTGTGTCAGTCAGACTCATATAAAGGAGTTATATAAGAGTATATATGGCCTTCAAAATATTTCCATTTACATAAAGCAAATAAGCCATTCGCTTGGTTATTTTCTCATCTTTATGCAAAGTGTTTTCTGTGAACTTCTGTTCAAGTTTGATATATGTTATTTGCACCTGTGTGTTTTATGTATTTTATTATGATTTGTGTGTTTTCTTGGTTTCCCCTCTCTGTGAGACACTTTTCCCTTCAGCAAAGGGGTTGAGAGTTTGAGACAAATGGCATTTGTCAGGCAGATGAAAGCAGCCGCTCAATTTAATGTGCGCGAGGCAGAAATGTAAAGCAGGTCGAGCCTAAAGCGGCCTGAGCGAGACCACGCTGTATGCTTTGCATACATTCAAATGGGTCATGTCAGTGAGAATCCAGAGTGAGTCACGCTCCATTTGTCCCTGTGGCTCTTTTGCATAGCGCGGCTGGTTTACCTGGTTTTGTTTGTTGATAGTACAGCGAGCGACTGCACACGCTTACATCACTGACTCCAACCTAATTTCCCTGAAAAGCAATAGGAACTCCCTGAATATTGCCGAAAAAGTTGGTTTTCTTCTTCTGAACCTGTGATGGGCACACTCAAACAGAGTGTGTATTTTATTTGTGACGTATCCAGGATGACTTCAACCAGGAGGAATTAAATCCCATCATGGGATACACATGACGTTGGCAAAACAAGAGGCCCATTCTGCGGCGAGAATGTGCCTCCTCTGTCATCCCGAGCCGCGGATCGGTAATGTGACTACATGCTCTCCTCTGGTAGCGCCACATGAGACGAGCCGTGTGGTTTCACGTGAGCTCAGGAGACAGAGAGTTTGTGTTTAGGTCATTGATCCGGGTCGGTGTCGGATCCGGGCCGCTGAGCAGTTTTCCCCTCGTGGATAATGAAGGAGCGCTTCAGCAGGTTTATCTGAAGGGATTGTTGTCACACGGTGTCACTTTATATTTAAACAAACACACACACACACACTTTCTGTAGCCCGAGACTTATTGATTACGTGATGCTATTACAAGCGTTTAAGCAGCAGTATGCAAGAAAGTATATGGATGATTGCTGTTTTGACATCACGGGGGATTTTTGCTTGCTCCATCTCCAGTTTGTAACAGCGGTTTGAAGCTTGGAGTTTGTCATTTTGGTCTACGCCATCTTCGTTTGTTGCAAGATATTTTTAAGACCAAAATGTTACAATTCAACTCTCATGAACTCAAAACAAAGTGTGAAAGGGTTCAACTTCAAAGACCACACGGACAACTCCCAGACAAAGCTGTGGTAGCAACCTGTCAATCACTAAAGGTAGTCCCGCCCTAAAGCATCCCCTGCTTTATGGTCTGTTTGACTCTAAATGGACCATCGTTTACTAAATGAACATCATGCTGTGTTGAAGAAGACTTGAAACTAGAGATTGAGACATAAACTCATGTTTACAATGTTTACTGAGGTAATAAATCAAGTGAGAAGTAGAGTCATTTTCTCATAGACTTCTACACAACCAGAGGAGTCGCCCCCTGCTGGACAGCAGAGAGAATGCAAGTTTAAGGCACGGTCACGTGATTCTCCTGGCGGATATAACTATCAAAGCGCTGACAAACCCATGGTTGTATTAATGACGAGCCCTCGGAGCAGCTCTACTTTTTCGTCCTCTCGTGTTGGACGGAGGACGGACTGGACGCTGCGGTGACTCACTATCGCCTCTCCAGGTACAAGTGGTATTGCAAGACGGGCCGGGGCTAACTGGTTAGCATGCTCATTTCAGTAGATATCTCTGCAACGCAATACAAAGCTGTCTTTGACATGGCATCAACATTGTAACCTCTTCACATTGTGTTGATAAAGTTTGTTTTAAACTAAAATTCTGGCCAGATCTGACAAATTGCACCCGTGTTACTACCATATAACTTAAAGTATGATTTGTTGATGCATTCAGTTGGACAGTATTTTTGAGCTGTCTGATAACCCGGTTGTGGGGCTCCACATATTCATTCACGTGTTTGACTAAAAAGACGGAGGCTCCACTTCTCCACCATGCACTCATGAGAAACATGAGTCAGGGGACTGATTCATGAGCCCATTGTTGCTGCTCTCGAGCATCCTTTCAAAAGCAAATTATGCCCTCGTTTATGTAAGCCTGTTAAAATGTCAGGTACTCTCAAATCTTTGATTAGTTCATGCAGGTTGGAGTGCTTTTTATCAGAGCACATTATTTTATAAACGTAGCGCTACTCTGAGGGCAGAAATGATCTCTTAGTTGAGCTAAAACTTTAAAAGGAATATTCTGCATTTTTGGTAAATCTTAATTTGCTTTCTTGCCAAGAGTTAGGGAAGAAAACCGATCGCTAAACACGAAGCTTCAGCCAGCAGCCGTTTAGCTTCGCTTAGCATAAAGACAGGTGGAAACAGCTAGCCTGGCTGTGTGCACAGGTAACATAATGGGAAACAGCACCTCTGTCTTATTTTGACGGTCCGATGAACTTGAAAAGATGGAATTTTGAGTTCATCGGCTTAATTGGAGGACTGATTTACACATTAAACATCTCTTGTCAAACTGGCCGGCACTGGTTGAAACTGTGCTTTCATTACGTCTGTATTTGTGATGACATCAGTGCTGAATGACTCCTGACCAAACAATGAGAGCGAGAAGAACTGTAGTCACGACAAGTCCTTCATGCATTCAGTCACTACTCTACGTTATTACTCCATGACCCATGTGCAGTGTAATTGATTGATTGTTGATTCATTTTCGGTTGGTCAAATAATTGTTTCAGCTCTAAAAAAAAAAACTGCTGAATGTACAAAAAAAGTGTATATATTTCACACAAGTGAGGCGTAAAAATAAACCCGCCGTATCCTGACACTGAATTTCTATTTTTGTCTGAACATAATTCAAAAGGAATTCCCCAACGTGAATATGAAGCAGATCTAAAAGTAAGGATGATCACACGTTATCACTCCCTGTGGCTCCGTATCATTGGACGTCACTGTGTAATGAGTGGGTCTGTACTCACACACCCACACCCACTCATTTTGTAAATGTTCCAGTCATGTTCTCGGGGGAATTGTGCAGTGACTCGTCATCACCACTTGCTTCAGGCCTGCACCTGCTCCCTGCTTCTCATCTCCAGAGCCGTTCCCTACTAACTCGGTCATGTCAGACGGGCTCATTCATATTAAACTCTGGGATGAAAGGCTGATGTAAGATGACGTCCTCTGATGCTCAGAGGACATGAAACTGTACATCCGGATTCAACCGCTGTGATAAACACTCGAAGGGCCAACATCGCCTTCTTGGCAGCGTTTCTACTTCCTGTTGCGCTCATTTAGCACAGTTATGTACAACACACTTGATTGGGAAAAAATGACAAAATAAGGAAAAGGTTCCGTCTAAAAAACACTCATGTTCACAGGGGATGAGCATCAGGACAAAAAGTTGAGGGATACTTTGGTTTAAATCAGAAACCTCAGCTGCACTTTGTGTTTAGCGCTGATTGGCTAAAGGTGGCCATGCTATCATTAAAGAGGCCACGCCCCTTTAGGAGACCAGCAGCAGGTCCAAGTGAACGTGAATACAGATTATGACCGATTCCTACGCTTCATATCGCGTCACCAAATTTAAATATTAGACCTATTTTTTCACAAGCCACATATCTTCCGAACAGTCCGACAGTAAAATTGCATTTTTCAGACACACAAATCCGGAGAAAATTCCCTTTGTTCGGGACCTTCCTCTGTCTCAGCAGCACCCTCTCACAAGATCTGGTAACCAGCGTTCGCAAACGCCCTCGCTAACTAGTCTTCGTATTGCTAAATATGTCTGCTAGCTGTAAAAATAGCGAATGCTAGCATGAGAAAATATAAATGCACCACGCAAATATAACCAATTCTGCTTTCATCCATCATAGGACGTTGATAACACTTCTAAAAGAGGTGTGGGCGGTGGGGGGTAGGTGGTTTAACTGATGTCCCCTATACATAAGAGGAAATGAAGTATCATTCCGTGAAAAGCCTTTATTTACTGATTAACAGCCTTGAGTGTTATATGCGACAGATACATTAGTCCGAGTTTGCCCTAAGCTCCCAGTAGCCCACCTCGTCCCTGTAATGCTTCCCAGGATGCACGCCTATACAGGGTTATAAAAGCACACATACACACATGTATATGAACCCCTGTTATGCACTCACACAATAAGCCTTCATGAAGGAATTGGCAGATGAGGACATTTCTAGAGGAGAGATTATGATCTGATCTTTTAAGTGTGATGTAATGTGTGTCATTATCGTCTTTTCTGACCTATAAAAAAAAAAAAAAAAGCATGGGGACTTCTGAGAAGTCAATGCATGTGAAAGAACTCCATTTTTACATGTTATATTTTCCATCCTGCTCTGTCCATGGGGGGACACTGGCCAGATGCCCTGCTGTAATCCAAGCAAAGCGCGGTGTCCTCATGAACCCCCTTAACCTCCCTTCCTCTCGTCTGCCGGTGCATTGAGTGGGGCAGTAACTCTCACCTCGGTTGTTTAACCGATAGCACACACGTGATATTTGGCGTTTTTTTGTTTTTTGTTTTTACAAACTCATGTCTATACTCTAAAGATAAATGGTTGACCACAGAGAGCGACAGAGGGATTTGCGAATGCACTTTTCTCGTCCAACTCCTTTTAGCGAGCGTCTCTGAAGAGGCGGAGGGGGTCAGTGTTGAAAGCTAAACGTGGCGTGAGAAGAAAACATAAAGCGTGTGCTGGTAAACTTTTACAGTAAAAGAGCTGAGCCGACACACACGACAGATCCCTCTCCCAACATGGCCTGCTGCTAAAGATAGCATCAGGTGAGCAGGGAATGCTCACGGACTGACCTACTGTGCGATCCCTCGCCTTCATCGCTCACCGGCCGTTCGTCCTTCACATCCAGAGAGTCGTCTTCTGCAGCGCAGGTGCAGATCTGTAGGAGACGGCAGATAAGAGTTGAGCCCATGCAGCGGATTTTTAGACTCACGTCTGCTTTGAGAGGGAGAGACGAGTTTTAAGAGAACACAACGTGGGATCGGCTTTGGCTGCAAACGCAAACTGAAACTTAATACAATTGTACAACACAGAGCCCCTTTGTATGTTTTCATTTGGTTTGCCCTCCATACCAGAATTGTATTATTCTATTATTTTTTCCTGTAATTTAATTTAAAAAAAAGTTTTTTTTTATTGATAAATGTTTTAGTTGAAATGATTTAATTTTACTGTAATATCATAATTTCTTCACAGCCCAGGACAGCGTCTTCAGATTATTTAATTCAGTTTACATTGACGTAAAATGAAAATATAAAATACATCAATAAATATTAAGAACAAATAAACTAAAACCAGTTTGTTGTTTTGGTTCGATAAATAACATACAACATACAATATTTTATTTTTGATTGACTAGTCCATTACATTTTTTGGTTAATAATTTTGGGAGCTGGTAGGCCTTTGGACAGCGTCCGGCGAGCAGTTCCCTCCTGTTTCCAGTCTTTATGCTAAGCTAAGCTGAGCTAAAGGTCTCCTGGCTTCAGCTTAATATCTAACAGACAAATATGAGAGCGATCCAACTCTCACAGCAAGGACGTGAAAAAGCGTATTTCCCAAAATGTCAAACTTTTCATTCAACCAACTAATCACGATGGCACAACTCCACATTAAACAGAAGCGTTCTCTCGTAACTGTGGACATTTCTCATGCAACTTCAACCGCAACGATAATGACCAACTTTAACTCTTATAGCAGTTAACTGGTCCAAACAACAACAAAAACTTGATTAGAACGCTGGTGTCCGACAGGAAAACAACTAAACTCCTCAACAATGAAGCCAAAGTTCGTCAGTGACAAACAATCGCAAGTCTGAATCAACGCATCGCTTCTGAGTCACTCCATCTCACATCCGTCTTACATTGATTACATGCAAATCTGTCCAGTCACATGTTATTCCCGTGCTTCTGCCTCATCATAAAACGCTGTATTCCTCTCGAAAAAGTATTTTCTGGAGTTACACGACACCACTCTGGATTTATTTTCCCTTCGGCTGTGAACCGTGTCGTGCGGTGTTGTTCAAGGTGATGATCAGGCTGAAAAAATATGTTTGTTGGCGAAGCTGCTTCATTTCAACACAGGGCTGCAGATACACGATGACTCAGTGGAAGCTTTAAAGAGGAAGCCCAGTTCTGCTGTACAGTTCATGAGCACATTTGTAAACTCTCTCTGCCCTCTTCGAGGTTTTCAAATTGAAATAATGTGGGAACAGTTTCTGGCTGCTGTGGAGTTGGGACTTCAGCAGCGGGGCAGGGTGTGTCGGAAGCTTTGGATTCAGTTAGGGCTGGGCGATATGGCCTAAAAAAAAAATCTCCGATTTTTTTACAAAAAATCCGATTCACGATTTAAATCGATTTTTTCCCCCACAAATTTTTGCAGATGACAGAAGCTGTTGAAAACATTTTTTTATTTTATTTTGTGATGATTTTCCCTCGTAGGTTGATAAAAATAAAGTGCAAACAAAACCTGAACATTGTAGAAAGGTGCCTGTAGTATACAAAAAGTATTTGGTCACTCTTTTGTTTCCCTGAATCATTTAAATATAAAATTAAATTAAACATAACATTAAATGGCATTAAATAGTAGCCTTCCATTGTAAACAACTGTGCAAATGTAACTTTTTACACTAAGCTTTTCTAACTGAATACACTGATACAAACACAGCATGAAATAAAATGTATGTGACCCTTTAACATTCACATTTTCAAAAGTGCAACATCTGATCTAACATCAACATAACATATTTTGCACAGTAAATAAGTGCATGTAAACAAAATCAAGTGCATTCACAACATAACCAACAGTATTAAACAGTAGTGCATGTTTTTTCTAAATATTTTTTGCCAGGAAGACGGCATCGCTTGTGCTCCCGCGGTCCTGCTCCCTGCTCAGGGCGCAACGCTTCTCCCACTCGGCGGCATGCCTCTGTTTGAGGTGCTGCATTAAATTTGTTGTGCTGCTTGATTTTGTAGCAATAGCTTTTAGACAGACCTTACATAGTGGTGCTGTTTGTTCGGTGTCAGATGACATGAACCCGAACCATTTCCAGACCACCGAAGACACATTCTTCCCTCTCTTAAGAACGAGAGCTTCACTGCTGGCCGCCATTGTTTTCGTTTGTAAACAATGCGCGCGCACTCAACTACGGGAACCCAACGGGGGGGAGGAGTGGGGGCGATTTTCTCGATTTTCAATAAAACACATCGCCTTAAAGCACACATTCGAATTAATCGATTAAATCGATTTATCGCCCAGCCCTAGATTCAGTATCAATAAAGACAAAATGAACGGGCAGTCGAATTACTCACAACGTAAATATGCACATGACGTAGAGACACTTTATAACAGCGGTGCAGATACGTGTTCGCACAGTCAAGCGTCGTCATCTGTGAGATTGTATAGAAGTCTATGAGAAAATGACTCTACTTCTCTCTTGATTTATTCCCTCAGTAAACATTGTAAACATGAGTTTATGGTCTCAATCTCTAGTTTCAAGTCTTCTTCAACACAGCATGATGTTCATTTAGTAAACGATGGTCCATTTAGAGTCAAACAGACCATAAAGCAGGGTATGCTTTAGGGCGGGGCTTACTGTGATTGACAGGTCGTTCAAATGCAGGATGGTTGTGGCTAAATCATGACTCAACGCAGCACCTCTCCGTGTGACGAACGGCCACGACTCATCGATGACGCCGCTGTTGCTCCCGAGTGTCAACCCTTCACAGACCCCCCTTAACTCCTCAGGGATTGTAAATGAAGTCGGTGTAGGATGAGCAGCGAACGCATCATTTGTGCACCGGCGACCAATTAAAAAGCAGATTTAAAAAACACCCTCACTGTCTGTTCACCAGTATTCCTCAGGTGGTTCCCGTGTCATGGAGACTGGTTCCCCCTCCGGTGGGACTCCCATGCTCCTCGTAACCAGACACCTGCTTTTTGTTTTGTTCGAGGCTCTCTAGGTGGATAAAAGAACAAATGGAGGGGGGGGTGTATTGAGGAGGAGAAGCAGGTGCGTCACAGGTCTTTGGTTTCAGCTATTCGGTCGCAGCGCAGGCAGGGCGACGAGAGGAAAAGAAACAGCAGAGGGAAGTGCAGCGGGGAAACTTATTTGCCTGTGAATCAAAAGACTTTTCTTGACCAGAGCTGCAGTGAGCGACGTTTGAACAAAAAAGAAAAAGAAAGAAAAGAAGACAGAGAGGGAGAGGCGTATTTACAGGAGGACCACATCTCTCTCATGCACTCAATCACCTGGACGCTCTGCGGCAGACAGACGTTCGCTCATCAGACACTCTGCGCCCGGTCGCAAATACAGTCAAACACTTGGGAGGACATGAAGACCGGCAAGAGATCCTTCATAGGTAGGCGCTCCCTTTAATTCACTGTCTGGATGAACGTGCAGCCTCTCAGCAACACAGCAGAGGAGGATGCACCACGAGACGTGCAACTTTTCCTTTTTAGTGGGTTAACGTCCCAGTCTAGCTCAACCATCTCAACGTTCTGTTTGCCTTTTCGATCATGTGTATCTTGTATCTTTAAGACTGTTTATTAACTATTCAGCCCCCTCCACCTCTCTGCGCTGCTCCCTCTGCTTGCTTCGACGTCATTGCCACTGCTTGAGATTGCCTTTTGGCTGCACAAACAACTACATGCCAAATTCTAAAAAGGCATCGTTCAGCACTCCTCAGGTCTGTGGTTGCATTGTCTGGTTAATTTAGCAATGTCCGACGGCTCCCCCCTCCCCCCCTCTCCTCATCTCATTTGTCACCTGAGAGGATAAAGGCTACTGCCGTGCCTCTGCACTTTAACAGGGAGGCTGAACGATCGGATGATTTGCGGTTACGTGAAACACGTTCTGGTTTTGGTCCCACGGATAAAGATCAAGCTCCTAAATCTTAAAGCAACAGTTCTACATTCTTGGCAAATGTGTTTCATGCAGAGAGTTAGATGGAAAATCCAAACTCCTCTCGTGTCTGTACGGTAGATACCAAGCTAGAGCGAGCAGATAGTTAGCTTAGCATAGCATCAATTCTCAAAAACGAGGGGAAACAGGGAGTCTAAAGGTAATAATATACCAGCACCTTTAAAGTCCACCAATGAACGCGTTATATGTTCTTTGTTGCATCTGTTCTGCTGGTTGCATACAGCAACCTCACTGTGACGACAACACTAAAGGAAGTTAACGTGCTCGGCCAAGATATCGTCCAGCGCATAACTAGGCCTTTGGCTTTTTTTGTAGATATTCCACTGTACTGTAGGTTTCTAATTTTTGATGCTAAGCTAAGCCAACCAGCTGCTAGCTTTAAAGTTACTGTACAGAAGCGTATTTCCCAAAATGTCAAACCTTTCCTTTGAAGCCGTCACCAAACCAAACCTGGATGTGTTTCGAGGTGTTCAGAGGTACGTACCGCTCCGTAGCGTCACAAAGCCAGCATGTACACTTTGCTTCACTCTCTGTGGTCTGGGAAAGCTCAGGAGGCATCTGTTTAGATTACCACCAGTGGGCGTGGACCTAAATCACTTTGCGGGCGATTGTGTCAGGCTCTAACCTAGTAATACAGATCAATGAAAACTAATCTCGCCCCCACATTCTCCTGCAGCTGACTGAATAATTGCTCCTCTCACTGAGCTTCAACTGGAAAAGCACGCTAGCCGTTTGATAAATCCCTCTGAGAATGTCCCCTGTGAAATCTGTCCCCGGATGAACTCTAAGGGGAGACAACCAGGGCTCTTTTTCACCTTGTTTTTACTCGTCGTAGACAAGATTCCAGTCATGCAGGGCCGCAAATTGGCGACCGGTTCAAAATGGTAAAAACAATGTTGTCATCATCTACAACAATTTGCAGGCGTCATTCATTTGTTTGCTTTCCAGCTGCCACACTCGATCCATTCTCAACGGATGTTTTTCCGGATGAATATCTCGCAGCACTAACTGACCTCATGAGGGTTGCGCTGGATCAAAACTGGATGAGATGAATAACTGTCATGTTCATACAATCACAATGCAGGCCAGAAACAGGAACTGCATTCAATAACAGAAGTCACTGTTCACTGATTCATATTTAACACCGGAGGTGCAGTAAGTGAACGACTGGTGCTCTGAATGAAAATGGCTTTGCTGTCTTTTTTAAAATATCTGCTTCCTTTTTACTGAAGCGTTTCAGTGATGCACAGGGAACCTGCCTGCATGGAGTCGCTCGCATACAGCACCAGAGTAACACGATGTTAGATCAGGACAAAGCCTGTCTGTAAGTAGAGCAGGAAAAGCAGCCACATTAATATAATAAATAGCGGCTTTGCAGTTCCAAACAGGCAGGATCATCCCATTTGCTTGGCAGCAAATTAAAGCAATGCTTCATTTGTAATCATTTGGCAGCAGCAGTGTGTCTGTGTGTGTGTCTGAGTCATCACATCAGAGAGAAAACATTTCTTCCCTCTTTTTTTAATTTTTATCTGATGAAGCAGCCATTTAATCCCCCGTGGAGAAGGGAGAGAAACAACATCTCATGTCCTGCCTGGGAATTCAGGAGGGAAGCAAAGACTAAAGTTTTGAGCCAAAATGTGCTCCCACTCACTGGGGCATGAGGCTGAACCGCAACGCCGTCGGACCGAACCGCCACCTCCGGTCTGGCTTTCGGCGGCCCTCTCTGTGTGTGTGTGTGTGTGTGTGTGTGTGTCTGTGTGTGTGTGTGTGTGAGCGATGCTCTGTTCTCCGGTGAGAGCGTGTTGGCATGACTGTGTGGGTGTGAAACACACGAGGCCGCGGTTCGCTCCTCGGAGCCGGTCAACGAGACCCACGTTGTAATTAGAGTTCCTCCGTCCTCATTAGCCGACAGCCTTCCTGCTGCTGGCCGGTGAGGACCTGTTTGTTATGACTCATCCAGCCACCTTCTGCTGCCTCGGGTAGAAGTGCAGCTTCTCGTGTGTGACGTTCGAGTCACAGAGTTAAGAGATTCTGACAAATAAATACTTTGAAGAACCCAGAAGGATCGTTGAACATCAGAAAACATTCCATCCAGCGCACAATAACAAAGACTTTTTCTCATGTTTCATCTCCTTTCCTTGCTCGATTTGCACAACATGAGCCAAAATCTTGAAAATGTATCTTTAGTTACAGTATATATTAACGTATATTGTTGAGACGGACATATTTTGCTGGTGTTATACAAAAATAGTCAGCACATATATCCTCTTCAGCTACTTTGGATAAGGAAATACCTTTGCAACTTGACAAACGGGTTGAACACATTTTTAATACGCAACAGACAGAATATGTTTTCCTCCAGATGGAAAGAGGAGTCTTTAAAGTGGCTACACAATGTCAAAGGGGAAGCTGTAGTGGTAAACCCACAGAGAGTTATGGGTTGAATCTGCAGCGATATAATGAGTCTCCGTCTGGTCTGTGACTTAACCGTCATGGCGTTGTTTTCAGCCGCAGCAGGCAGCTGTTTCCAGCAAAACAAAGCTCTAAAAAGCCAACGTTACACTACGTGTGCACAGCACTTAACAGCAGACAGACACAGTTAGAGACGGGCTGGTGAACAGGCTGGACCATGTAGGACAGGGGTGTCAAACGCATTTTCACTCTGGGCCATGCAGTTATATAAATGTAAAAATATATTTCAGCACATTTCTGTTATTACAACTTAAATCCTTTTAATTTAGGGTTAAGAAACCCACATTACTCTATCAAAGATCAAACTTAAAGAAAATATCAAAGACAAGTTCATACAATAACTTTGTTCAATGCTTAAAATCCTTTCAAGGGTGTGTTTGCACAATCCCACATGAAGTATTTCATGTGTTGTAAAGCCACGTTTAAAGTAGTCTTCAATGTACTCACAACACATTTCCATGTCAAGTGTACAGTAACCAGCCAGACTGTGTGTTTAAGTATCTCATCATTATGACTTTATATCTCACAATTTTGACTTTCTATCTCATAACTTCGACTTTCTAGCTCATAATTTCGACGATGGGAATATTTTTATTATCAAGTCTAACTTTAAATAATTTTTAATCTGACGGATTCGCGGGCCACATAAAATGACGTGGCGGGCCGTATGTTTGGCACCCCTGATTTCGGAGCTGAAGAGACAGATATGTCCATCAGGAAATGGTAGAGACCAAAAACAGAGCAAAAAGAGAGAGAATATTGGACAGGAACACGACTCCGGATGAACGATAATGTTGCTCCGTAACAGCTGGATGCGCAAATAAAGCAGCTTTTTGCCAACATGTCAACTTAAAATCCCAGTGGGACGGAAGTTAGAGCGTCTATAGAAGTACAGGAAAATCCGCCGGATGACGAGAATGAATTAGACCTTTAGTCCGTTTATATCCAGACACACACCTCTCTTCCTCTTCCTCCGTGTCGCTCTGTTAGCTACTACGACTGCGTTTTTACATGACCGCTGTCGCTAGCTAGTCGCCCAAAGTCTCATGTGAATGGATGACTTCTTGTAAACGCCCCTGAGTGCAGGATGAGTCATCGAGCTTTTGAAAGCGTAGCAGAAGCTAAATAAGTTCGAACTCCCTTTAAGGTAACGATATGATCAATGTTGCAGGTTAGATCTCCAGCTATTTATTTTTTCAGAAAATCAGATGCTTAGCTCTGCCACATGAGAGGCGCAAGCTGGGGCCTTTATTTAAATCCATGCAACTCACGCACCAACCTGCAGCGCCAGAGAGAAAGAGCCTCTAATCATTGTGGCACAAGTGAGGCTGAGGAGGTGTGACTGACGGCAGCCCCGGGGAGTGTTTGGAAAGGCTTTCACCAGGTCTGTTGGCAGGTGACTCACACGAGTTGTGCTGCCCGCCTGCTCGGCATCGATCACGTGGCTGGACGGGGCGACGGAAAGCGGGGGCCCCGTTTGTGAAGGTGCTAAATAAAAACCTAGAGACAGCCACAGAGGAACCGACATCTCTAATGCGTGTTCGGTTCAATTGTTCAACCTCCACGAGACAGATAATCTGTCTTTATCATAACAGGAAAGACTGTTAATCACACCGACGTGCATGTGAGATTCGCCCCACACTTCTCACTCATAAAAGACATGGTGTAGAAAAAGGGGGGAAACACCTCCTCAACCAGCTGTGTTTTGCTCCACAGCACCTGACTTTCTTGTTCCATCACAACAGAAACAACGCAAATCAAACATAGCATGACGCTGTTCGATGGGGAACTGCCCAAGTCGTGGTTTTTTTTTTCCTCCCACATGTTACCAGAGACGATGACACAACGACGCACCTGAATAATTCAGAGTAAGACCGCGCGAGGTGAGGAGAAGGCCTCGCTCAAAGCCCGGTGAGAGGTGTGCCATCGCTGCCATGCGATGGCACAGATAAGGCACTTCCTCTTTCCCCGATAGAAGAGCGACCGGTCCTGTGATGGCTCACTTCCTCTAAATCATGCAGGACTGTCACATGTCAAACTGGGGACAAGAGGAGTTTCCCTTTGACAGATGAATGAATCTCTGAGGACTGAAGCAGGTGTTTTTTTCACAGGGGTGGAACAAGTACTCAGATCCTCTACTAAAGTAAAAGTCAAAAGGTTTTCTATTCATTCACTATCACGACTTTTGTTTATCGAATAATCCTTTGAAAATGACAAACATTTGCTGATTTGATAGTTTTCTTTGTTGAATTTTAGGATAAACTGAATATCGTTGGCTGTTGGAATGTTGGCCGGACAAAAAAACGTGACATCTGGTGACGTCCACTTAGGCTTTGAGAAATGATTTAGCATACCTCACTATTTTCTGACATGTATATTTTTTGGATTTATTATTATTTTAGACAATAGGATTAACCAATTCATCAAAAAGATATTCAGCAGATGAATTGCTCATGAAAAGAATCAAAAATAACCAACACCAGTGTGAGAATAGCCAAAAGTCAGAATTTTTAATTATGACTCAAGTAAAATTATGATCAGCAAAATTACATCAAGTCAAATCCAGTAAAAGCACTCACGAATGCAAAGAAAACGACCCTGTGAGTGTTCTACTACTACTAGTACTACACTACTACTTAGTCAGTGAGAGGCTTGTTGAACTATTTCATATGCTGTTACGGAGTTTCATTCATAACAATTAGGGCTGCGGTTCAAGATCTTTTCTTTTATTTATTATCGATTTATCTGCAGTGAAACAGTGAAAAGGTCATCAAGATATTTTGTCGTTGTTCGAGCAAAAAGCAAGTCCAAAAGTCCAAACCCCAAAGAAATTCAGTTAAAGCAGCAAATCCTGATTTTCGAGAGGCTGGAAACAGAGAATGTTCGGCCTTTTTTCAATTTTCTTGTAGAAAGATTACGTAAAATGATGAACCGACGATCAAAATAGTTTGAATCTAATCCATTAATCAACTTGTAATTTCCGCTCTGATAACGATGCATCATATAAAACATGAATCTATTTAAAGCAGTTAATCATTGTGGAAAAAAGAACAATATTTCTCTCTGATGTACAGTGAAGTTAAATAAGATAAAACACTGACAGACGGTCATTCAAAAGCAAGAATTGCTCTGCGACTGATCACACTTTCATCAGAACACTAAAGACATCACTCCCGCTCACTGGAAACTTGTCTTTGTGTCTCTCTCTCCTCAGGCAGTGTATCTGCATTATGGCACAGTTATGTAACATATAGGGTCAGTGGACCACATCTGTGACAGCTGGACGATCACTGCTTCGGCTTAGACCAGCATGACGTCACGGGCAAACTCTCAGTATTTATATAATACCGGCCGTGCTACGTCACCTTCGTAACCTTGACCTCGCCAGCCGCTTAAATCCACTAATTTTTAAGAATACAAAGCATGTGGCGGTTTGTGGAAAATGCATGGATCTAAAATATGCGGGTTATGTCATGCGGCGTTGTCCGGGGTCAGGAACTGCAGCAGTTGCAAGCAGAAGCTTAAATGCAGCAATCGTGACATAGATTTTCTCCATGTCCTTTCAAAATAAAAGGACTGCAGGGAGCATCCAGACAGACGCTGCACATTTTGTACCAGAGTGTGATTGCAGTTCTGTGATTGCAGTTACCGCCCCCCGTTTTAATCACGTAACTTTAATCCCTTTTGTATGGGTGATCACAGTCAGTGGAGATTTCCATTGAGAGAAAACGAGGAGGAGGAGGGGGAGTGCTTCCTCTCACCTCCTCTGCAGTGAGCTCTCCTCCTCAGGCAGAATATGGCTGCAGCGGAATCCCGTGACGTGAGAAGGGAAAAAAAAGGGGGGCGTCGCCTTTTTGTGAAAGTACCACGTGTTCTGTATATATAAACTAGCTGGCTCGCGCAGTGTGGGCGACAGCGGCATTTGAGAGCGGCGCGCGGGCAGGTTGAGCTCTGCTGGTATTCACGGTCGTGACAACAACTGACGGTTGAAGGATCGCGCGGGGACTATTATTGTTTGTTCTTTTTATTGGATATTTTTGTCAACCGGTAACCATGGAGGTGACTGAAGCTGGATGTGATCTAACTTACTGCAAGATGAGGGGCATCGTCACGGTTCTCACCGGTGAGCGACTGAAACAATCATCACGACTGCGTGTGTGTCGATTAGTGGAGCAAAGTAAACAATTTTGGTTTGCGCGTGAGTGATTAGTACGACAAAACAGCTGTCCGGAGATGATTCACGTTAGAACCTGCTTGTAAATTGCGTTGTTGTTGTTTTTATTGTTCTACTTCTAGAAATATCACAATAAAATAAGAAATCCGGCTTAAATTGTCACGTTTGCGGTGCAATGAGAATCTAGGATGGAAAATACCTCTGTCGGTATCTGAATGAGTGACCCAAGTGCTTGCGTAACCTATAAACCCGCAGCATTAGAGGTCCATCCGTGCACAACACGCACGCATGTACCGTACGACAGGACATTTGGAACAGCGGATTACAGCTCTAACTCTGAAATGTCCTTCTCTAACGGGAGACCAAAACATATGTGCATCAATATGGTGAATGACACTGATGCTGACAGTCATTATTTCCACTCTCTCTTTGCAGCTTTCATCAAGGAGAGAAAAATGGGGTTGAATGACTTCATCCAGAAGCTGGTGTCTACCCCACGTATCTGCCAACAGTGAGTGTTTCTGTTCAAAGTATAATCCAATATGTTAGATTTGGAATGGAACATTAGCGTTTCATCGAGTCACAAGCCTACAGGGGCATCTCTGGGTCAGCCCTGGCTCTGGTGTTTAATTCTAATCGCCCATTCATGGGCAGTGTGCCCCGGCCAATCCAATCAGCTACCTGAGTTTGGCAGGACATCCTGTAAAAAGCATAATCTGGGTCCAAGGAGCCAGGTGCAAGAATAGTCCTTTCATGACGGACAAACGCTCCACTGCCCAATCACCTTTCCGGGCCAAATCCCTTCTGTACCCTAGACGGGGATAAACCCTTAATTCAGTTGTTACATGATGCGTGGCTCGTCCCATCGCACATCCTGGACTCTCAATTTGGAGTCTTGGTGCTGTGGAGAAATGAACAAACTGTCCCCCTTCAGATGCTTCAGAGGGGAAAAGGGGGCGTCTGATCCGGACCGCAGAGCCCGCTGAAACCCTCCCGTCATGGGTCAGCGGCTTAAGCTTATCTTCACAGACGGGTTAGGCTGACTCATGTTCGATGGCCGCGTCCTGAACTTAACCCATCTGGATGTTTCAGACTGCCGTGTGCTGCCCGGCAGGGAGCATCCGCTCAGCTTTTCAGCCACACAAACCCACTTTAGATCATGTGATCTGGCTCATATTGTAAAAGTTCCATAGCTGATATCGAAATGAATCTTCTAACCAGATCTGTGTTTTTGCTTTTCCAGCGTTGAAGTTGCCAACTTCCTGAAGATCGATGAGATTCAAAACGAGAAGGGCGAAGATGACCAACTTCCTGAAAGTCTGGTAAGGGGACACTGTTTACTGACTATTTGACTCTCTTTCTTTCCAAAATATGTCAATGTACTTATACATTTCCTCATTTCATATCTTCCAGATGTGCCTAAATTCGCGAAGTTCACTGGCTGAGGACACTCAGTAAGTAGCCACATTAAAATCTGTCCAATGTAGTACATTTTGTAATGTACTACATGTACACAAAACAACCAGAATCCTAATCCTCCGTTTGTCTCCATCAGGATCAAGCCCTGTGATTTTGACTACCTCAAAATCATCGGCAAAGGCAGCTTTGGAAAGGTGAGTCCGGCGAACTTCTCTTTCCATACAACCAACTTCTCTCATCTTCTCACGCCTGTAACCGCTGCGACGCCGTCACCGATGCAAATGTTTGCTCTGTCAACAGGTTCTGCTGGCTCGGCACAAGGAGTCCGCCAAATATTACGCAGTCAAAGTGCTGCAGAAGAAAATAATCATGAAGAAGAAAGAGGTGTGTTTTCACATCGTGTAGTGGACTGCGAGTTAAACCCCAATCCACATTCCTTCCGTTTCCTAATGTTTGACGTCATTGCGATGACTACGGCGTTGTATTAACTTCTACATATTCCCTCCAGCAAAAGCATATCATGGCTGAGCGCAGCGTGCTGATGAAGAACATCAAGCATCCCTTCCTGGTGGGGCTGCACTTCTCCTTCCAGACCACCGACAAGCTGTACTTTGTACTGGACTACGTCAATGGCGGGGAGGTGAGTTAAGATCTCACAACACTGAGAAACACGGTGGGAAAATAGGCGTATTTATTTCCAAGCCGATGCTGACAGATGTGTCTGTTTCCTCTCCAGCTGTTCTACCATCTCCAGAGAGAGCGGATCTTCCTGGAGCCCAGAGCCAGGTTCTACGCTGCTGAAATCGCAAGTGCACTTGGCTACCTCCACTCCCTGCACATTGTGTACAGGTAATGAGCGATCCTACGGCGCCCCCTGGTGGACGTTTGTAAATCTGTGCTGAAGGAAGTTTTATAAGAATAATTTTTGCAGTCACTTTTTTTTTTTGAAAGCTTTCGTCTTCTTCTTCTTAACAGGGACCTGAAGCCTGAAAACATCCTGTTGGACTCACAGGGACATATTGTCCTCACAGACTTTGGCCTCTGCAAAGAAGGCCTCACAGACAATGGCACGACGACAACCTTCTGCGGGACGCCAGAGGTACAAAACGATTCTCTAGACTTTCATACATCATTACAATCAATACAGAGACTCCACCAACAAATTAGAACTGTCAGATGTGGGTTGACACCTTCTTGTTGCTTTCTTCTCAGTACCTGGCCCCTGAGGTGCTCCAGAAGCAGGCGTACGACCGCACGGTGGACTGGTGGTGTCTGGGATCGGTGCTCTACGAGATGCTCTACGGACTTGTACGTGAACTCTGTGACTTTGCGGCTCTTAGTGCAACTCCACGGCTTGTTTATGTATCGAATAAACCTATAATGTGTTGTCGCCGCTTTTGCTTTACAGCCCCCGTTCTACAGTCGCAACACAGCCGAGATGTACAACAACATCCTGCACAAGTCTCCCGTGCTCAAGCCCAACGTGTCGAACGCAGGCCGGGAGCTGCTGGAGGGGCTCCTGCAGAAGGACCGCACCAAGAGGCTGGGGGTCAAGGATGACTTTGTGAGTGAGCACAGCTGAGCCCAGAGATCATTTGACACAGACATCCGGCAAGAGGTCCGTGATGCTTGTTTGCATGTCAATATGCCGATTTTAGAATTTTCGTTTCCCCTCCAGCTTGAACTCAAGTTCCACTCCTTCTTCTCGCCAATCAACTGGGAGGACCTGATGGCCAAGAAGATCACGCCGCCATTCATTCCCTCAGTGGTGAGTTCAAGCTCGAGGCCGCAACGGATTGGCTTGTCCTCATTTTGTCGAAATGTCAGGAAATAGGCGGAAATGCCAACAGTTTCCCAGAGCCCTGCCGTCTTCAGCTCGTCAGTTAAACCAACTGTCCCAAAACAAGTCGCAGTCATATACGGGCAGCAAGTTATCTCGCTGTTAGCTCTATAAAATGTCAGCTAAGAATGACAAATGCCCCCCTCCGCTTCCCACAGTCTATAGTGATGTCTTGACCAACAGTCCAAAACAACAATATGTTTATAGTCATAGGAGGCAAAGGAAAACATAAAATAATGCACATTTGAGAAGATAGAAACAGTAAATTATAGCCATTTATGCTTAAAAATAACTGTCAAAATTGTAGCCGAGTTGGTCTGTCGATGGATTAATCCACTAACAGTTTCACTATAACCAGTGTGGTTCCATGGCATTTTTGTATGATCAATGACTCAAACAATCAACCTATAACCAGAATACAGTAGTATAATGCACGACAGTGAACATCCAGAAGTGTCTTGACATTTTATTCCTGGGAATAAATTTCTAATTCCTGTCCCCCTCTCTCTCTCTTTCACAGAGCGGCCCCACAGACCTGCGACACTTCGACCCCGAGTTCACCCACCTGCCCGTCTCCTCCTCTCTGTGCAACGACTCGCTGACCATGTCGAGCAGCGTCAAGGAGGCGGCCGGAGCGTTCCCGGGCTTCTCCTACGGCCCTCCGGCGGGCCACTCCTTCATGTGAGCGCAGGCAGCTCCGCCTGGAAACTCACAAGAGACGGGACACAAGTTGGATTGAGAGTCGTATTTGTTTTTGACAGAGGGACCACACAGGAGAAGCCAGTTGTTGTTTTTTCGGGGGGGGTGTTACAGAGCCTGATAAGAGGATCTAACGGACAAAATGGACATGAATACCAATGGGGGGGGGGAGCAGATCTTGAGGGATCTGAGCATGAGAAGTGTGCAGAGGGGGACTCTCATGTCACGCCATCACCGGTCCTACTCTTCTGCCTCAGCCGCCCATGACTATAATACATGTGTGCCAAGTGTGGATACACTCTGGCTTCATCAAACATCACTCTCACAGCTACTGGTGAGGTGACATGAAGAGAAGTGCCTGAGGTTCCGAAAAGGCAGTTTGGATGACGGCGGCAGCAGCGGTGTTTTGGCGAGAGCCGGCTTTATCAAAAACCACTAACTTGTTCGGACTTTTGACCGGGGTGCTAGCTGTTAAGGTTGATGCCTTCATTACATGTCCGCGTATGTTAAAAAAGACTATTTTGTGTCCAATGCTCAATTGCACTGAAGGAAACAAGGGTCAAGAAAAGTGAGACGTTCCGCTTTTAAAGCATCAGCAACTTTGGATTAGACTGCTTCATATCGTTCCGCTCCTCGGTTCATATCTCCGCTTTGGACAAAGGAAGAGTGGCATTTCAATATTTGATGCCAATAAGTGACACTTTGACCAAACAGTAGGCTGTGGCACGCTTTCACGCAAACTCTTTTTCTGACCGGTTTGTCCTCAAATAGTGAAGATCAAAGTTTTACTGTACTGTGTAGAAGAAAAGTTATGTATATTTTATTGCAAAAGCAAACTGTTCTTGTTTTAATAACTTTCAAACAGTCACCCTTTACTTCTCAGAAAGGTGTGTGTGTGTATGTACCACTTAATGAGTGCGACACAGAGTTCAACCAGCAATAACAGGCCCATATCAATGATAGCATTTACTGTATATCAAACTCCTTCTAAATTCAAGTGATTGCTGTTTTAAGGCAAACACTCCAGACAAACTACAGAATCTGTGATTACAAATGTTTTAGTTTTTATGAATCATGTAGTGAGGAACTGTGAATGTCTTGTGCCTGTCGAAAGGCGGCCTGATCCATATTTACTGGATGTACACATCTCTTTTCCCCAAACACCTATGTCCCTTATCTAGAGAATAATGTGTGGAAAGAACGTGCTTCATTAACTTGACAAAAAGAACCACTCTGTGGCACAGGCGCTGGCTTTCTCCCCATCAGTGTTAAGCCACTGGCCTACTGCATTATACGTTTCTGGAAAGTGCAACAAAACTCCAAAAGAACAATGATCATTTAATCTCTTTTAGCAGGCGTGGTCATTGTAATTTATGATCTGATATTCAATAAGGTATTAAGCGAGTATCTTCACTCAAACAGAGATTGTTCATGACTTTGTTTTGCTGCAATGAGTGTCCACATTTTAGGCATTTGCATACAGAGTGGATTTTCAAGCCTGCTGAAAGTTTAAAAAAATAAGGCAATGCACAGTTCTAGAGCATTTTCTTCCATATTTGGAAGCATAACTTTTCGGTTTTGTATTTTTATGTATATTTATTTTCATGCTACTGTGTAAAAGAAGATAATTTACATGATCAACTGAAATATTGAATTGTGTAATCTGTCAGAAATGGCAAATAAATTCTCTAAAATCAAGGGAAGTGTGCTGTTTAATTCTGATGATGCCACTTTTATGCTACAATATATATATATACATATACACAACAAATAAATATATACGTATATACATTCAGCTAGCTTAAAATTAGCCAAACTCGTTGATTAACAACTATTTTTCTACACACGTTCTACGGTTTGTTTGACATTAACGTGGATTTATAATGATTTAAGCTGCCTGACAACATTCAACAAGAGGATTCATCTGTTCAAATAACAGCTGTTTGCAGTCTTTGCTCTCACCTGTGTCGTCGCGCCAAAGAAAGGACTCCAGTGAATGAACATTCCGCACATGCGCAGTAGGCCCAGCAACGAAAACTTCCTGCAAAATAGTGCTCCCTAACAACAGACAAAGTGTGACACTGGATTAAATTGAAGGCGCTTAGATAAAAGCGTTTCTCGTTCACCCCTTCAATGGTAAGACTGGGTTTCATCATTTTGGTGTGTCGGGAGTGTTTGTGTTGTGAGGAGCTTCTCAGTTGGGTGCAGCGGGAGTGAGATGCTTTCACACGATGCCATTTTAACACCCGCTCCAATGGCTGCTGATGCCGACTAATCTCTGGAGCGGAAAACTTTCATGCCTGGGCCAAACTAAGTAACGCTCAAAGCCAGCTTAGTTATTTAACCACCATTGGCCCAGACACGTGAGCTAATAAGCATGTAATATCGACAGCGCGTGACACATAGTATTTCTCTTAGAACCGATAGTAAAGCGCGTGAGTAGCGCGACTCTGTCTGCTAACGTTGGTAAGCTAACGCTGCTGTTGGGAAGCTTACGCGGTGCTGTCTAAATGCTGGGGTGCTACGCTTAATTAGTGTCCGTTGCCACAGTAGCTCACGGTATCGGTTAGTATTAGTGGCTAACATCTAGCTTCATGTGTTGACAGATTATGTTCCAACCTTTCAAATTAAAGATGAACGAGCCACTGTGTTCCATTAGTAGGTGAGATGTCAGACTTCACCTTCACTCAGACCGTCCCCGGTTATTTGCTGGACTCAGCTAACGTAACGGTTGTCGGCTAACAGCAGATGTCATGAATAGGAACTTTACCTTGAGTGGATGCTTTGCTGTGCCTGTTTGTTTTACTCTAGTTTCTAGTGTGCGGGACAAACAATACCGGAAACATGGGTGTTGGATGAAACAGTGTTGTCAAAAATATTTGTCTACATCTGAGATGTATGTTTGTAATGTGCAAACAATGAGGAACGATGTTAATGTCTAAACAACCCTCCTTTTTTAGATTCTGGTCACTGAGATCCTGAACAGTTATTATATGGAAATGAGTCTTCCCAGAACAGCTTTCAGTAAAATATCAAGAAATTAAATAAAGTCGTGAACATTAGATGTTTCAGATTTTTTTTCTGTCAAATACATGATAATCTATTCCGAGTGAGGGGTGTCCCCTCCACGTGACCCGAGCGGCCCTGTTACAGGTGGCAGAAAGCTGTGATCATAACAAACGGACAAAGCAGCAGCAGTGTTTATAAACCGGTCGTCTGTGGTTTGAGAAATGAATGAGCAATGAATATTATTTAAAAAACAGCACAATATGTTTTTGGGGTCAGTGCAGCTGAGGAAATGTAGATTATCTTTATTTATTTTTTACTTTTAGGAACCTTGAACTATCTCAAATTCAAACGTAATCGAGTTGATCTGCTATCGGTACATCATCACGTGGCCTTATTTCCCTTTAAACGTTACTCCTTTTATTTTTTAGTTCACTTAAGTTACACAAGCTTGACATTTTGTCAGTTAGGTAAAAGGCCGATTGGGCGAGCGGAGGACAAAACGAGGAAAGATGTTATCCCGACTCGGGCCGATCTCACCGATATGACAGCTTGCATCTGAGCAGTTAATGCGTCTGGAGAATATGTTTTCGTTGAGCGAAGGTTAGGTCACATGTAAAGTGGCACGCTTCCTTAATCCCGCAGTGAACACGCTCGTGCTGGGGGGGGGGGGGGTCTTAGACCAGGGAGCCCCGGCCCCCCCCCCCCCCCCCGTGCCGCTGATCAGGCACGCGATCAGGCACGCGATTGTTGTGCATTCATGAAACACGAGGAGGGGGGAGAGTCACGCGCCGGCAGCACTACATAAGGCTTGGCCCTCCATTTATTCAGTGTGTTCGTGTTGTTACTGTTGCTGATCGGGTGAAGCAGGGTCCGGACCACCTCTCCCGGTGCAGAGAGTAGGCTGAGCGCGCAGACATGTCGGGTCGCTCCGCCGCAGAGATGGTCGACTCGCAGGAGCTGCCCGAGCTGCCGGTGAGTCCGCACACGATCACGCCAGACGTCACCGAAGTTTTTTTGTTGTTGTTTTGTTTTACTTCTGTACTTCCAACGAGAAGAAGTTAAGATGCAAAAACGGTTTCACTGTGATTCTGTAATCACAGCTGCAGCATCGGTTTTTCACAGCTTATCATATTTTATTATTGTGGTTCAGTGTTTAACCACAATCGTTTGTTAATGTACTGATGTCAAGTATTTTTTGATTCTATAGAGGTGTGTCGTAAAATAAAACACGAACCACCCCACGAAAGAATGCATACAACTCTAGGACAACTGTAATATTCATGTTTTTTTTTTTATTGAGCTTCGGTGGCTTGGCTTTATGTTAATTTATCTGACTTGATGGTTAATCATATAGAGGGAATATAAAGATGCACATCACAGGAAGTAGAATTCCAAGTGCAAACCTTTCTTTGTGAACGCGTGTGTTTGCAGACAAAGAAGCTGAGGCTTGAGATCGACGGTGGACTGGAGAAAGAGCCCAGGTTGGTCCATGTCTTCGCTGACATCTGTGTCTCATCTTTCATGTTTTTGAAAGTGCTGCCTCATCATTCTGATGGAAAAAAAGTTTTGAATTAACTATTTATTAAAGAAAGGATTTTACACAGTAGATTGTTGCCAGCAGAAAATCTATAATTTTAACGGATTATTTTTGCTCGTTCAGTAATTTAGGTGATGATAGGAGTCCAGCTGCAGTGTTGGGCTCATCGGAGCAGGAGAGCTCCTACTCTGCCCTGTCCACAGCCCAGCTTGATCCAGGTAAGAACATGTGAAGACACTGTTCCTGAAGCAAGGCTTTAGGACATTTGGTAATTTAATGACAAAGTCGTAAAATTTCAAGAAAAATCGACCTGCCCTCTAGTCTGCTGTGCATTACTTTATTGCTCTGCTGATACGGTAGTATTCCCCTCAGGTCGTGTGACAGACACACACAACCCCGTTTGGGACTCTGGTCTCTGGATGAGACACAGTTTTAGGGAAGCATCTTTTCACCAACTAAATTAAACTAACTGAAAACAGGTCTGATCAGGCATAAATCTCACCATTGTGTGGTTTATTTTCTACAAAAATGTCAACTTCACCACCTCTGATGAAGTGCAGCTCAAAGTTGCTTCCCCTAGGCTTTCAGTAGAAAATCATGGAGTAAAGAGACAGTACTTAAACCTTCTAATAGTCATCAGGGGGTGACTCCTCCGGTTGCAAAAATAAGTCTGATTGTATAAAGTCTATGAGACTCTCTTGATTTATTACCTCCGTAAACATGAGTTTATGGTCTCAATCTCTAGTTTCAAGTCTTCTTCAATACAGCATGATGTTCATTTAGTACATGATGGTCCATTTAGAGTCAAACAGACCATAAAGCAGGGGATGCTTTAGGGCGGGATTACTGTGATTGACAGGTCGCTGCCTCTACCAGAGCCGTATATGGCATCACCACGTCACTCCACATTCTAAATATGAATTCAATAAAATAATCCATGAAGCAGGGTATGCTTTAGGGCGGGGCTACTTTTTGATTGACAGGTCGCTACCACAGCGTTGTCCGGTCTGGTAGTTGTGCATGTTTTTGTCTTACAACTGTATTCTAGAAATGTCTTATTCAGCATTTGGTTGTACTTACCAACAAACCAAGATGGCGACGGCCAGAATGCCAAACTTTAGGCTTTGAAACCGTAGCCCACGACCGATGGGTGAGGTCACGGTGACTACACGGTGATTATGACTTCATAATCTCAGATTATTCTATTTTTCTAACAGTGGCTCTACGTAGCTGACAGACTAGAATTACACCTTTTGGTTTATCTTATTCTCTCACTCAGCATCGAGAACCCCCCCCCCCCTTATGCTTGGAAGATATTGACTACGTATGTGTGATTGCAGGTGAACAGGAGCAGTCTGACGCGGACAGAGGGCCGGCAACTCAAGCATGCGGAAACCCCATGAACTCATATGCACATTCGGGTACGAACAGAAGCACATTAAAGGTCTTTTTAAAAAGAAAAAAGCTGAATGCGACGTGTCTGTTGACCTGAGGCTGTGTTGTCTTTTTTTTTTCTTCTTCTTTTTTTCAAACAGGCGCAGACTCAACGGGGTCATCCGAATACGCCCAACAGGTCTATCAGGGAAGCAAGTGAGTACGCTGCATGCGAACATCTTATCATGTATCACGCTGTAATGTTACGCAGATTTAAGGAGATGATGTTTAGACTACAACTCGTTGGAAGAAACACGGCAAGTATAATGCGTCATTGACACAAAGTGCATCAGCAGCCAGGTGCATGCAGAGACTAGTACGACTCCTCCCTTGGGGGATCAGCCTTTTTTCTTTTTTCACCACATTGTCCCAGAGAGCCCCTTTGTATACATTTCAACTTTGCCGTTCTTCTACCATACTGGTCTGGCTTTCCTACACGCTAGTCTATATTATTCCAGTGTTCCTCAGTTACCGCCGGTTTTGTGTTGCTTCTGTGCCAACCAAATTTTGTGCGCCAGTACATGTAAAAACACAGTTTTGAATTTAACAGATTGTTCTTTAACACTGATTGTCTTTCTTTCAGCCCGGCAGTGACGTCATACACCAGCCAGGTGGCCTATCCTCCGCTGGCCCAGTCCACCGTGTACTCGGCCTTCCCCCAGACCGGCCAGACCTACGGCCTCCCGCCCTTTGGTTGGTCCCCGCTCCTACCCTAACAGCCTATTTTAACACTGTCTGCTCACTAAAAAAAATAAAAGCTAGGATCACACCTTTTTTGTGTCACTCTGCTTCAGAGGCCTTACTGTGCTTTGGTGCTGTCAGAATCAGATTTTGCTTCTTTTTTTTCTTCTTTTTTTTTAAATCTCTGCTTAAACGGCCACACCTCAACCTGAAGGACCCGGTTTCTTAACTTTTGCCCCGTCATCCACCCGTCCCCCCCGCTGCCTCTTTCATTCTCCGCTTCCATTGCTCTCCTGTCATCTTCAGGTGCTATGTGGCCAGGCATTAAAACAGAGACAGGGCTGCCTGAGGCGCCCTCTGGTGGCCAGCCTGGGTTTCTCAGCTTCAGCACCGCATATACCTCAACCCAGCCAGCCCAGCTGCACTACTCATACCAAGGCAAGCTGCAACCTCACTCTGACTCACACGACAGCGCTGTCACACCCTCTGCAAACACCAGGAGCGCTGAAACACAAAGATCTTGCGGTGGCACAGCTCTGTCTTCCTCTCTTGTTGCGCATCACCTCAAATGCTGTTTTCAAATACTTTATTTAATTTTTTTCCTCTGGCACTGTTTCAGCTGAGCTCTTTCTGTCTCCAGGCTCAAGCTTCACAACATCCAGTGTGTACTCCAGCATCCCGTCGGCTGCGGCTGCCACCACAACCTCCACCACAGCGGCACACCAGGTAAGGAGGACGTCAAGTGTTCTCATGCGTTCTCCTGTCCATCAGTGCGGCATATAAGAAGATAACCATTTCTATCTCATGTGACTCACCTTTGATCACAATCATTTTTTGAATCTCCTCCAGGAATTTAGCGGCTACAACTCTTTGGGCCAGAACCAGTTCCCTCAGTACTACGCTCTGCCTCCCAGCTACGTGCCTGCCGGGCTGCCCAGCAGCGACGACCACGGCCCCGCCGCCGGAGCGGCCGGGTATTCAGCCGTGAAGTCGGAGGAGGCCGCCTCAGCCGGGCTGCCTCCCAGAGGTGACCTCAGCACTTTGATTGACATTTAGTTCGATTTAAACATCAGAGGTAGATTACATCCCCCCCCCCCCCGTTATCCCGTTCCAGCTAGTCTGAGACAAAACCGAAGAATTGTGTCCTTCTCGTGCTGATTTCCGACTTGCTTGTATTAAGATGCGTCCCCACCAGAGAACCTCCCGGCAGGTGCGGCCCTTCCGACCAGCGTGGGCGTCCCCGCCGGAGCCAGAGACCAGGACGAGGTCGGACGCAGGAACTCTGTCGGCAAAGCCAAAGGGAAGGGCAAGAGGTCCGACAGCTCCCCGCCTGCCGACAGCGACCTGGAGGTGAGCAAGTCGGCAGTTTAGCTCCTCTTTGTACACTTAAACGTGGCTGTTTGTCATTTAGCTGAGCAGCACTTCAGTGTTTAAGACAAAGCAAAACCCAACAAATCACCACGTTAAAAAGATCAAATATTATTTTGTGGTAAATGTTGTTTCCTGTCGGTTGTAAGAAATGATGATTTTTAAAAGGTAAAGTGTGATATTGTTTACCCCTCCTCGTAGCGTATCTTTCTCTGGGATCTGGATGAGACCATTATCATATTCCACTCACTGCTCACCGGCTCCTACGCACAGAAGTTTGGCAAGGTTTGTTTCTGTAAATAGCCAAAAAAGTTCCAGCACGCGGCATGAAGTAAAAAGCAGTCTGACTCTTATTGTGGGTCTGCGTTGTGTCCGTTCAGGACCCGGCGACGGTGCTGAACTTGGGCTTGCAGATGGAGGAGCTGATCTTTGAGCTGGCAGACACTCACCTCTTCTTCAACGACCTGGAGGTACAGTGAGAGGCATTCAGCTACCTTTGTCTCTTCTGTCGGTCAAAATGACAATGAGACACCTCCCCCTTTTTTGACAATCGACTGCTCGTAGTATACTCTCTGAGTTCTGGAGGGAAAAAAACCAGCTAGAGGTTCTCCTTCTTGTCATGTGGATGCTTTTAAACTCGCAACCAATCAAATATCAGCTTAATGCTGTGTTCTCTCCAAACGCTGGCCTCTCTGGGTTCATAACGTCATGTGGAGGCACCCGGTGAATTTCACCGAGCTGTATTCACTGTTAGCCACACATCGGCTGGTTCACTACAGCAGTATGAAGCCCAAATAAACAGATTCTGCTCTGATTTATATGCATTAAACGGGTGAAAAGGATGCCGAAATGACTGCATAACGAGTCATGCTTTTGTCAGGTCCGTCCGAAGCGACTAGGAAACAACTTTTAAAATGCTTGTTTTCAGAATGGAGTTTGGATAGATCGGTGCTAGGCTTTGCTAACATTGCAGCTGCTCCATCAACGCTCAAAATATCACTTTATTTTGGTCCATACGCATACATTTAAATAACGCAATTTAAGAGGCTGCTGCAAAGATGCATAATCTGAAGCTCATGACTTTATTCTGACTTTTCCCAACGGTACATGGATGTTGTTGTCTTTGTACAAGTGAATACAAGGTTATTTTTAAACCAATACATTGTTATATAATCCTTTAGAAAAAATAACTCTTTGTTTTGTTTCAGGAATGTGATCAAGTCCATGTTGAGGACGTTGCCTCTGACGACAATGGGCAGGACCTGAGGTGTGTTATAAACAGTGCGATGACCTCATCACACACACGTACTAGCCTTAAAGCACACTTTAACACCATCACTCTGAAGCAGGCTTTACTCCCCTCGTCCAATCAGTTCACAGGTGTGTTTCTCTCCACTTTAGTACTTACAACTTCTTGGCGGATGGCTTTAATGGTTCCAGTGGCGGAGGGGCATCAGGAACCACCACGGGGGTCCAGGGAGGCGTGGAGTGGATGCGTAAACTGGCCTTCCGCTACCGCCGGCTAAAAGAGATCTACAGTAACTTTAAAGGGAACGTTGGAGGTGAGTTTGTTTTGGAAATGACCGGCACACAAGAAAACAACGTGGCTCATGAACACTTTCTTCAGTTCCAGTAAAACAGTGTTCAGACGTTCTTCTTTCGTCTTGCCTGTCATGCTTTTAATGGCCTGTTTTCAGGTGTGTTTGTTTTCCTGAGAAAGAAACCTTGGAGCATTTACAGCCGAGTGAATTACGACATCGTGTTACAACATCAAAATGAGCTCCACAGTCCAATATCCAAGAGGAACCAAAACACTCAACCGATCTGAGTTTCCCCCCCCAATTTATTCTGGCACAAACGTGTGTGTGTGTGTGTGAGAGAGTGATATCAGACTGAACTAATGAAGAATCAACCCACGAAGCATTTAGAGCAGTGCGTCCCTTTATGATGTTGTTTATGGTGACAGTGGGGTCTCCACCTCGTGGTCTTCTTACTGCGTGTCGTGTCTTTCAGGCCTGTTGAGTCCCATGAAGAGGGAGCTGCTTCTACGGCTTCAGTCTGAGATCGAGAACGTTACGGACGCGTGGCTCTGCACGGCGCTCAAGTCTCTGCTGCTCATCCAGTCCAGGTCTGAGCGGAGGTTATTACTTTGGAGAATATCTTTCAGGTCGCACTCTGCTGCAACATGCGCAGTCATGTGAATTATTAGATTCAAGTGACGGCTTTATTACACGTTACCGTCACGTTTAGTAAGCGCTTAGGCTCAGTGACCCGAGTGAATGAGCTTTAAAAGGCAATGTTTATTGAGAGGATGATGCAACCCTCGGACAGAAGCTGGGCTGTGATTTTCTTGTGCTGAATTTGCTTTTAAAAATCTAAAACTGTCCCGACATCAATGCAAGTGTAAACGGGTATGTCCCCTGATTCAGCTTTTTGTTTTCATCTCACAGCCCACATATGTTAATGTATGTGTGATGTTCCGCCAACAGGGGGAAGTGTATGAATGTGTTGGTCACCACCACCCAGCTGGTTCCAGCTCTGGCGAAGGTGCTGCTCTACGGCCTGGGGGACGTCTTCCCCATCGAGAACATCTACAGCGCCACCAAGATAGGTACGCGTCGGAAAAAACCCGCTCCGTTGACACGATTGTTCTACTGCTGCAGAGGAAGCGTGTTAAAATGCTGCTTTTTGTGATCGCTTGTTTTCCTGTCGCGCAGGGAAAGAGAGCTGCTTTGAGAGGATCGTCTCTCGCTTTGGGAAGAAGGTGACTTATGTGGTGATCGGCGACGGTCGAGACGAGGAGTTTGCAGCGAAACAGGTGAACGTTTTTTAAGTTTTCACGTCTCCTTACGCCTGCCTGCTTTTGTGCGTTAGGGCCACGTATCGCTTCACTTATATTTAAGCTCTTTCTTTCATGTTTCTATAATTTGACAACCACTCTAACCTCCGTCGTATGGTAGCTGCTGCATTTATCTATTTGTTCTGCAGAGCCGATCTGCTCCCACAAACAGGCTTTGTTGTGATAGTGTCTGTCCGACATAGAAAGCTCAGGACAGACGGACAAAACAAGCGTCCCCTTTATTTTCCACAGTGACGTCTCCAGCGCTTTTTCTTTTTTCTTTTTTTAATTCAGCGTTTTTCAACTCGTTGCGCTCTCCTCATTGGGAATTATTGACAAAAGACCCTGAGGCTCAGGAAAAAAACAAAACAACCACCTGCTATGTGGACACAGACCCTCAGTCGGTAGGCAGGTTGCATTTCCTCAGAACAGCACAAACACAACGCTGTGGCTCTCACTTTGATTGTTTTAAAAGGCATCAACATCTCACGAAGGTGCTTACAAATCCAGCTGTGAGCGTAACCGACTGGAAAGTTTAATAAATCACAATCGATCCAAGTTTGTCGTTTGCTGCTAAACTACTATGGTGCCTGTGTGTTAGCAGCCTGGGTCCAGACTGTAACGAATCGCCACACATTTGAATTCCAGTTTGAGAGTCTGAAACACTCTCTTGATGGTCTGTTCGTCTCTCTGTCCGCAGCACAATATGCCTTTCTGGCGGATCTCCACTCACGGCGACCTCGTGTCCCTGCACCAAGCTCTGGAGCTGGACTTCTTGTAAAGGACGCGGCGTCCAACACCGCACACCAAAGGGAGAAACAACCCCGGTGGTCGTCCCGGCGGAGTGACAATGTGCGAGAAAAACCCTCCGCCTCCTACACCCCCTCCCCCAGAGACGACACTCGTATATTATAAATATCTGCCCTCACATGACAACTTATGACTCTGCGTATTTGTGTGTGACGGCAACGCACTGAGGCGGACTTTGGGTCGGAGCTGACCGCCAGAGACGGACTGGATGGGCGAGTGAAGGTTCCTCACGCCCCGGCGCTCCCTCCTCTACGGCAGCTAAGCTCACCACGGATGAAACTGGCACTGATTTGGACACGGAAGGGAAGACATCCATTTTTTTTCTTTTTCTCCTCTTTTGGTTACATTGTCTTTTTTTTAAAGTAGCAAAATCTCCCGCGGTGAAAACAATCCCTCTTCATTTTTATTTCTCTCTGGATTTTAAACAACCAAAGGCTCATTGTTGTTTTGTTGGCGTTGTCTCTCTGGGTTGTTTAAAGACTTACTGAAGGTCATCAAGTATGAAATAATCCCACTATCACTCTCCCACGTAGCCTTTGACATCTCAACACGAGGAACTACGGGGTTAAAAACCAGTCGGCTGATCTGTGGTCGGTGAGCACTGCTGAGAATCTTCTGACCAACCTGAAGCGGCCTCTCTTGTGACACTCGGCGACGTGAAACCAGAGCTGGAGGCATGACTCAGCAGTTTTCCAGGAGTCGTGGTATTAGTAAGGCAGAGCACGGGTCCAATAAAGACCACAGCTGTGTCCCAAATCCATTCTACATATTCCTTCTAATGCAGTATGTGCTGCACACGAATCGTACTTTAGCAGTAAGTGTGCTGTAAAAAAAAAGGTACATGCGTAACCTTTTTACGCTGAGCAGGAAATGACATAATAAATGTGTGAATGTTGAACTTCACAAAAAACTAATTCTTAGATTACTTACTCTCTGGAGCTGTTTCACCACCCAACATTTCAGCTTTTTTTTTTGGTTTCCTTAGTGCAGTGCGGGGGGGGGGGGGGGGGGATCGAGGGATCTATTTGAAGTTCGTAGTGAATGGAAATGCAGATTCCATTCAATGCACGACATTCAGA
Source organism: Melanostigma gelatinosum (assembly GCF_949748355.1). Classification (NCBI taxonomy): domain Eukaryota; kingdom Metazoa; phylum Chordata; class Actinopteri; order Perciformes; family Zoarcidae; genus Melanostigma; species Melanostigma gelatinosum. Next base: position 5,901,301 of record NC_136650.1, on the reverse strand, counting down.
TGAAAACCGGACTTTACTTTGATGCCCGTTGTCTCGTACTCCGTCCACACATTGTTCGGAGGATCACGCTCACTTAAGAGCTTTTCATAGTGAAGACGGTTGTATTTTGTACATTTTAATACTCATGCACGTCATGTTATTGCTACTAAATCAGAATAGCTTGTTAAAGCGACTGAATGTCAAAATGGTCGTTTACCAAAGAGAAATAAATGCATAGTTTTGTTTCCAAAGACATTACTGAACATGTTTTTCCTGTAAAATTAGATTTAGCTGACATTCATTAAATCAGTTAAAACTGGAGCTGCAACAAACTATTGATTAATAAGCGGACTATTGTCTTGATTATTAGATTAATCAACAAACTAAAAGATGATCTTCAACCATTTAAAAAATAATTTTATCCTTTCTATATTTTTTTTTAAACACGAGTCAAAGGATCATCGCTGGTTTGATGTTCATCTAAAAACAATGCAGAGGCCAATTTAGGTGATTTGCCGCCTTTAAGTAAACTGAATATCTTTTGGGTTTTTCAAGTGTTCCTTGGTTACAAACTGGTTACAACTGTTTTTTATGTACATTTTTTTGACATGATCAAAAATTCTTATCAAATTTCCCCCAGAGCCCAAGTTCACGTCTTTAAATGAATTCTGACCAGCAGTCCAAACGCCAAAATGCATTCACTTTAACAAAGGAAAAGAAATTACTCTTAATTAGTCTATGTCAAAATAGTTTGCCAACTAATCATCAATTACATTATTGATTCAGCGCTTCTAAAAACACGGGTGTTGTTGTTTGTGTCGGACAGCTGCGACCACATGATTACTTCCACAGCTTTGAATTTTCAGCCACACAACAAAAAGCGATGACTGTGCAATACGTTGCTACTTTGCCCATTAACTGTGTTTTAAAGGGATTTTATTTGTTCTCGAGTGGACGGAGGGGTCGACCGATCAGATTACGACTGAACAATACTGAGCCTGAAGATTTCGTATTCACACACATGCAGCTTGACCGTGAAGAATGTGCATCTATCTAATGCGTGCGTTTGTTTGTCTTGCGTGACTGTGCATATTTATAGCGTGCCTTTAACCATCATCTGTATGCATAATCTCAAAGGGAAACGTGTCAGGCTTTTTTCTGTTTGTTTGGTACATTTATTGCTGCGTTGTTTTATTATCCAAAGTGTTATCTTTCTCTTTTCTTTGTTGCTAGACATTGTTTGATGTGATTGTTTTGTCTGCACTGTATTTGAAAGGTCTCCATCTAGAAAACGATGCCTCCATTGAGGGGCGCTCAGTGTTTGATGGAAACAATGGAAAAGATGGCTTCCCGTCTCTTTGCCGTCAGACGCGTACTCAAAATGTTTTGTTTTTTTCCAAGAATAGATGTCTGAACATGGCGTGACAATACTTTGGTGGTTTTCACATAAATGTACTCGATGTCTGCTTTATATTAGACTTCTGCTTCCTTTTGAAAAGGAGATTTATTTTGTCGCTGTGAAACGCCCGGCGTCGCTGAGAGACAATCACCGTCTACGAACACAGATCACCAAAGTGAACACGTTTTCAATTGTTCAGGGTCTTGCTCATAACTCAGTGAGTGAACGGGCTCATCCGTCAGTCCTGACACACACACACACACACACTTGAGAAAACTTAGGAGACTATATGCAATCTTTGCATTTTTAAATTTTCTGCTTATTGAATGTGTTGTGTGTATTTCTTTACTGTCTGCATGTAATGTTGGTTTTGAAGTATACCACAGCTGTTAAATATGTTTACGGGACTATATTCTTTTGTGTCTTTTTCTTTACAATGCCAAAATACTGTTTTGTTTTTTTAAATAGTACGTAAACAACGTATTTCATCTCTTGAAATGAGCTGTGAGGATACATTGGCTTATGTAGAGAGCCTGAATGTGATCCACGTATACTAATAATCAATGCTAATTTAATAATCACTATTTTCCCCTCAGTAGGTGTTTGGGACCTGGACACAGTCCTGGAAGGTTTTCCTGTGTACCTTTAGACAATACAGTGTAAATAAACTTTAAAAAGTTTCAGACTCAAGTATTTATTACTGTGAAAAAAAATGCAATTACATAACCATATCTAGCATAAATATAATATTTGCAACATTTTCATTAGAACCTTGTGGTTTGAAAGACATGTTGCTAACCTGGAAGAACCACTCAGGCCTCTCCTGCTAATGCTGTTAAATGCAGTCGTGCAAATATGAATTCTGAAGCTGGAAGTCTTCCGAGATTATGATCATTTTATTGCAAAACTACGTTTCCCTGTTCAGTGTTTCTTTGCTGAGCCACATAACTAAATACTAAAAGAAGACTGAATGACAGTATACCTCTAGTGTTTACATTGAGAGGTAAAAACTGAATGTACACTAAAGTTTTGAGAATGACATTTTCACAAAGTCTGCCGCCTCAGTTCTTATGATGGCAATTTGCATATACTCCAGAATGTTACGGATATTGCTGCTGGTAAGATTGCACCTAAATCAACCATCTATCGGACCATCAAGAACTTCAAGCAGAGCGGTTCAATTGTTGTGAAGAAGGCTTCAGGGCGCCCAACAAGTCCAGCAAAGGGCCAGGTGCCGTCTCCTAAAGCTGATTCAGCTGCAGGATCGGGGCACCACCAGTGCAGAGCTTGCTCAGGAGGCAGGTGTGAGTGCATCTGGGACAGACTGATGTTCTGCAAAAAGGTGCAGGGATCTGACTGCTGAGGACCGGGGGGAACTCATTTTCTCTGATGAATCTCCTTTCCGATTGTTTGGGGCGTCTGGAGAAGAAAAGGTGAGCGCTACCATCAGTCCTGTGTCGCGCCCACAGTAAAGCATCCTGAGAGCATTCATGTGTGGGGTTGCTTCTCAGCCAAGGCAGTGGGCTCACTCACACGTCCTTGTAGAAAACATGGCGACCATAAATAGTCTCAGAAATGAGGTTGGATTTCAGTACAATCTTGAGGACTCAATATGATTAACCATTTCAAGTGTTTTAAATGAGTTGTACCATTTCATTGGAATAGGAATGTTCAGTAAAATATTCAAAGATTTGGAATGCATTTGTCACAGAAAGAACTGAGTTTTAATAATCTCGTCACACAGGCATTATGAGCAGGAGGAAGAGTGACACCAGCAACAAACTATTTACATGTTGGAGAATATTTCAAAGTAAATCGGGAGAAGACACACGTAAGCTTCAGGTTCACAGCTTGGTCACACAGAGGCTACAGTCTTCACTTCCCCGTGTGGGAGCGTGTGATAAACCAAGAGTAAGAGAAAACAGGACATCTGGCTCATAAATGGATTAACTACGTCTGCAGGACTGCTGTTTTGTGTCTGTGTTCATCACTATCATAGTACATAACATGATACTTCTAACATTTTTTCCCATTACAATGTACATGTTCACAGACTTTAAAAACTGTGACCCTATGGACAATAAAATAAAGATTGGCAGCACAGGCTGATAAAGTGAAGGCGCTGCTTACAGCAGAATACAGCAGTCTTGACTTGGACGCCTCTCGTGAGGTTGGATCTGTTACTCGGGGAGCAGGTCACAGTCCTATCCCACGAAACCCCATGATCTTCATTTATCAGGCTGCTCAAGTCTGCGTGACTCAGTCCAACCGCCGAGTCTGCTGGACGTCAAGTGATGCAGGTCAGGAGTAGAAGTTCTCGGCCAACTTCCTCATTCTTTTATTGCAACGTTTGATGTCGGGTGCCGGAGCTCCTGGCCCGCTGCGATCAGCGACGTCTGTGTCTAGGTCCTCGTTCAGGGATATGGACTGACGGTGCATTTCTTCCGGGACCTCGTTCGCGGCTGAGGAAATAGAAAAATCTGGCTCATCACCAGAAAACATTTTCAACATAGTAGGGCCCTGTCCAACTGTGGTGTCCCCTTTCAGCTCCTCCTTGGCCAGGTTTGGATGGTAGCACCTATAGTATAACATTTTAATCAATAGTCCGAGGATGTAAACTACAACAACACTGACAGCGGTGATTACAGCATACACGGGTGGAATTTCTAAATAAGGCGGATCGGGGCTCATCTTCCAGCACCACAGAGAGCAGAGGAGGGAAATATCCACCAGCATGTAGCCGTGGTACAGCAGGGTCCTGTGCCTCGTCCTGCCCTCGGCCACGTTGAACCAGTCGAAATACCAAATGAGGCCCACGGTGGCTCGGTAAAGCCACTCTCCGCAAGGGCTGTCCATGAAGTCTGTCTCGGACCACCACACGAAGAAGAACAAAACTGTCCAAGAGCAGAAGACGTGGGCGAAGACGAAGCAGGGCAGCACGGAGGCGAAGAGGGCGAGGGCGGCGAGGCGAGACGAGATGAGCAGCAGGTTCCAGAGGAAGTAGACCGCCGATGACATCATCCGCTGCTTCTCCTTGTCGGGCAGGAAGGAGCGCAGGGAGCGGTGGTACATGGTCACGCTGAAGGCGATGGCCGAGGCCGACCCGCAGGCCTTCAACACTGAGGGAGGAGGAGGAGTCATTAGAGAAGCTACCAGGAACTGTTCATCGCCCCGCAGAAAGTACTCAGTGATGGAGTTTTTATGCAAGTTCTGAGTGAATTAAACCTCAGACAATATACTTCCACTCAACAGCTTTGAGAAGATCACAGAGTAACCTACAGTTTTGATGTAGAAGCACAATAAAGAGGACATTGCTCTGAACTTTGGGGAATCTGCGAGATGTCTTTTTGTTGTTTAAAAAAGGTCAGTCCACCAAAATTACAAAATGCATATTAGCTGTCTGCTAGTATCTGGCCGTACACAGAGTGTTGGGTTTGATTCGTCCAGGTTTTGAGAGATCCATCTTTATATTTCTGGCTGCATCGCAACAGAATAAGGTGATTATCCACAGAACAGTGTCAGCAGTTTTGATTGTAACGCCTTTTTTAAATAGTGCCCAAGAAGACTCAACAGTGCGATCTGTGGATTATTCAGAGTACCAAAGTTTAAAAGATGGAATGTATTATCCAAGTATGATCAGTGAAAAAAAGAAGTAAAAGTACTAAAGTATGTGAAGAACTAAAGTTTAACGTTGGAGTTCAGCATCATATTTTGTAGGCAGCTCACGTGTTCTGTGTGTAACTGTATAGTCGCCATGTTGACATTTCTCTCTGAAATGTAGTCGAGTAAAATGGAAATACTGACACAAAAGTGATCATTTAAGCACATCTAGATGGTACTTAAGTACAGCACTTGAGAAAATGTACTCAGTTACGTTCCACCACTGGCTTTGGTTGAACTGGCCCTTTAAAGACAGGACTGAAGCGTGAAGACCTCGAAGAGACACATTGGCCCTTTTAAACGGATACTCGGGAGTCCTTAAAAAACACACTTCTATATTTGCTACTTGAGTAACATCAATCCTACTTGAAAAAAAATGAAATAATAATCGACATCCACCTGTCACGGGGCCGAGCTCGCCGCTCTGCAGCATGATGGTGAGCATGAGGACGAGCTGGGGCGCGCTCTCCGAAAACGTCTCTATGAGCCGCAGCATGCTCAGGTCGTGGTTCAGGTACACGGCGACGCTCTCGGGGTCACGGATGTCTGAGAGGCACCTGCACAAGGAGAGCTCCACCACACCCGCGTGCCTGGGGAGGCAAAGGGTGTGGTGGTGGTGGGGGGGAAACACACAGTCGAGAAAACACACACAGTTATCATGTAAACTGTTTAACAGTCAAATCTTCTGTAAACAAGGATGCTGTGGTATAACTGGTGTTGCCACTATTCCTGAGTCACTGTGGTCCCATAAAGGAATCTACAGAAACAAAATGACACACACACACAATGTAACAACAAAATAACCTCAATCATGTACCCCATTTAGAGAAAGTGAAAGTGAAACAGTCTCTCACACACACACACACACACACACACACACACACACACACACACACCTGAAGTACATTCCCAGCTGCAGGACGTGTAGGAACTTCAACATGGACGGGCTCAGGCATTTCTCCACCTTTGTCTGCCTCTGGTCCTCGTCCTCGTCCTCGTAGCTGAACCACAGCCAGCTGAAGGCCTGGACGAGGACGGACGAGCCCACGAGAAGCAGCAGCAGGATGCAGAGGCTCGCGTAGTCTTCTTCCCGGTAGAAACTCCAGACGGCGACCATGTCCAGCACTAAGTCCATCAACAGGAGCGCCAGGCCCAGACAAGTGAAGACGAAGTCCTCAGGGGAGAACTTGAACACCCCCATGGTGTCCCGCCAGACCGAAGTTAACCCCCCCCCCCCCCCCCCCCCCCTCACACTAACTGCCTGTTTGCTGCGCCGCTTCGCTCTCTGGGACACAGCTACCACGTCACTCATGAGCGAAGAAGACAAATGAAAGCGAGCAAAGGTTCAGTCGAGGACAGGTTCAGTGTTCAAACACAGTGCAACTCCTCTTCCAGGGTAACGTAACATCTTAAAGGCACAGTCATATTATCACCACCACTTTACTCACACCGAGAGCTGTCACTTTAACAGTTAAGCTCTGCACCAGTCCCACGGTTAAAGAAAGTTACTTTACTGTAAAAAACAAACACAAATGATTGGAATACAACATCGGTACCACTTTATTGATTGCACATGGCGAATGAGGTAACATATTCACAACCAGTGGTGACCTTGACTTTTGGTTTCAGCAAGTCTGTTGACAAAGAAGTGGATCCACAACACTTTTTGAACCGTAAACCAGAAACGAAGAATGGACCTACAGAGGTGGAAAAAACAAACAAAAACAACCCATCTTGAATTCACTTTTAGGACAGCTGAAAAACAAAGTGCAGAGAATAATGAGTGTAGCACCGCTTGTACACAGAAACTGAAGTAAAGACGTGTGACTTTAAACAAGCTCAACAAACACTGGACGAGCAACATATCACACCTGATATGAACACGATTAGATCCACGTTGCCCACTTTTTGGTTAAAATGCTGTATTTGAGCCAGTCATTTGGTTCATGAGATACTGAGCACATTATCAGGAAGTACACTTTTGTCCGTGACGCACAACAAGCCGGACATCACAGACGTGGCGACTCCGCTCCATTTGTGGTGTCAGAGTTTCTAATGAATCCTTTCTTTGAGTAAAAACGAGCGGCGTGGCCGGCCATCCGTGTGTTGAGATACTGGGAGGACAGGTCGCCGTCCTGGATGGAAAAGACTCTGAAGGACACGTCTGCATCGGGCTGATCGACGGGAAGTCCTGGGTCCCTCACCGGCGGCCTCCACAGCTTGGGGTGGAAGCAGCAGTAGTAGAGGGCCTTGAAGAGCAGACCCAGGAGGTAGATGAGCGGTAGAGCGATGAGCAGAGCGAGGGCGTACGACTCGGACTGGACGGGGTCCCTGTAGCACCACCAGGTCGTCAGCAGGATCACTCCGTCGGTGGTGATGAAAGAATGGTAGATGACGCTCCTGCTTCGGGTCTGACCCTCGGCCACGTTGAACCAGCTGAAGTACCAGATGAGCCCCACGGTGGCCCGGTAGAGCCACTCCCCGCCGACGCTGTCCATGAAGTTGGTCCCCTGCCGCCAGGCCCACAGCGTGAAGACGGACCACAGCATCAGGAAGTGGGCAGCCATGTACCCGGACAGGGCCGAGGCGAAGAGGGCGAGGGCGGCCACGCGCGGGGCGATCAGCAGCAGGTTCCACAGGAAGTAGATTAAAGAGGAGCACCAGCCCTGCTTGGCCTTGTCCGGGAGGAAGGAGCGCAGGGAGCGGTGGTAATCCACCACCATCCAGGCTATGGAAGTGGTCGATGCAGCGATGCTCACGACTGCCAAAAAAAGAAAAGAAGTTACACAATCAATGTAGCAACCCGGGAGGAAGTGAACACACATTTGTGATGTTTCTCGACTTGCCACAACACAGATAAAAGTGCTTTTACAAGCTAAATGTGGGTCGCTATCTTTGATTCACTCATAACAAACACCGTCTGCGGAAGTTTGCTTTTCTCGTGGGGTGGAAGTAAACTCACACTGAACGGTCCTGGCCTTGTTCGTGTGCAGCATGACGTAGATCATCAGGGTGAGCTGGGGGGTGCTCTCGCAGAACGCCTCGATGAGCCGCAGCATGCTGAGGTCGTGTGTCAGGTACACGGCGTACTCCGACCCTTCCTCTTTCCACCACCAAACCCTGAAGCCCTGTCGTATGGCAGAGATGTGCCTGTGTGGAAAGCGAGAGAGGGCCGTTAACCGTGCGTGACACATAGACTGTGAGGAAAACTGCCACCACATACCAAACCTCACGCAGCTAAACGGCCTCTTATGAGCATGTGAATGGAAGCAACCTGGCATGACGCATTAGCCTCGTTTGTGCTTCTCATACCTCATTAACTCATTACTTGTGCATTTTAAGAATAGTTCTCTTCTGAGACACTGGTTTGACATATTGCCACACCTGACATGTTCATTTATGGTCACGGCACCTGTCAAATGTTATTAGCTACTTGCTCTGTGAGAATATCTATTGATACAGAGAGAAGCAGCTGAGCCAATGGTGCATTATTTCAGTTTTGGCAAGATTAAAGTGTGTTTGCACAGTGCATCAATTCCTGTAACATGTTTTATTATGATCTTAAGAAACCAGATAAGCATTTGCAGTCTAACTTAAATAGGTGTAACGTTTTAGGCTGTTTAATTCCGTACATTCAATACAATTTATTTTGTACAGCCCAAAATCACAAATTTGCCTGAGAGGGCTTTACAATCTGTTTACAGCCTCTGTCCCGGGACCCTCACATCAGAACAGGAAAACCCCTTTAACGGGGAGAAAAACCTCAAGGAGAGCAACAGAGGAGGGATCCCTCTGTGGGGATGGACAGAAGATGTCATGTGTACAGATGGACATCATAACAGTTATAACACATTAAATGCACATGACAGAAATGATTAATGAGAGTAGTAAGCAGAATAATGATGGAACAATGACGAGCCCGAATAATAACAGTGGATAGATATGAACTTCAATAGTTACTGTGGGTTTTGCGCAAACACACTCACTACCGCTCACACAGTGGTCGGTCTACCTGCAAAGGAAACCCAGCTGCAGCACATGCAACACGCAGAAGAGCGTCACTCGGTCCCCGAAGAACACGGACGCTCCCACGGTCTGGTTGCGGAACCCCGGCAGCTCTCGGTCATACTTGAACCAGAACCAGCTGAACGTCTGGACCACGACCGACGACAGGACCATGAGGCCGACCAGCACCCCGAACCAGACGACGTCCCCGCGGAAGTAAAGCTCGGTGGCCACCCACACGTCCGAGCCCCAGTCCATCAAGAAGGTACACACTCCGACCACAGAGAAGGCGAAGTCGATCCAGGAGTATTTCGAAAAAGTCGCGCGCTCCATGACAGTTTTTTTATTGTTTGCAAGTTGACCAACCAAGCGACCTGTTGCTGGTTAGCTAACATAGGCTAGCGTCCTGTACCGTTATCTCACCTCCCACAGAGACTTCTCTTCACGCCATTGAAGAGAGAAGTTACCAACACTTTTATATTTGAGCTACAGTTTGAACTCACTCCAATAGCTGATACAACAACGTCGCAGGCATGGCTACATGGAGAAAAGTGTGTGAAACAACCGGTACATAAGAGGGCAGCTGGTGTGTTTGTAATGTCCCCCCTGTCTTTATAGTTGTTAGCCCCGCCCACAGCAGCTCGTGCATGAAGCGACAGGATGTAAAGGTTCTGTAACTCGTAAAGACCACAGCGAGCGTTCGACAGAAAGCCTAAAACGGTTCGTCGATCATTTGAGATAATTTTCAATGTGAAAAATGCTGAAAATGTGTTGTTTCAAATATAGTGTGGTGGAAAAACAACTAGGTAGTAGGTACATTTAATGTGTCGGTACTATACTGCTACCTCGTAGTTCTACTCTAATTGTTGGAATGCTGTTAAGCATTCCAACTATTGTTCTTCGAATCTTTATTCAACTTCTATTTCTTCCGTCCCACCTCTTCTTCTCCTTCATTTTTTAAGCTACAGAAACCGTTAAACTATTTAAATGTTCAGCTCTTTCACCAGAGGGGTGCTATGACTTTTCATATTTCTAACCTTTGAACTTTTTGAATTATTAAGCTTTTTATTTTCAATGGGATCTCTATGGAGAATATTTTCAAATGGCTTCAGGCACACAGGTGTTCGCGATTGAGCCAATTAGTGATGTTGATAAACACACAGACTCACAGACAGACGCGCACATACACTGTGTCTACCTCTCTCTCTCTCTCTGTGTGTCTCTCTCATACAGTCATTCAGGTCTTAGGGATCTTTAGAGGTCTTTCCCCCCCTCCACCCCCCCCCCCCCACACACACATGCCATTTTAAAATAAAAGCCCCACAGAATGAATCCTACCTGAAATGCTTGTGATGAGCCTGTCATTTAATAACCGGTTTGTGTTTAACTAACATTATGATTCTGTCTCCTCTCCCCTTCTCCCCCACACCCCACACCCCATTTCAAAATAAAAGCCCCAGAGAGTGAATTCTAACTGAACTGCTTGTGATGAAGCCTGTCATTTAATAACCTCTGTTTATGTGTCAAACATGATGATTATGTCTCCTCTCCCCCTCCCTCCCCCACCCAGCCCCACCCTTTCAAAATAAAAGCCCCATGGATTAACTGTATGTAAACATTAAGCTCAAAATTCTGCATTTTTGTTGAAATAATGAATGCTCTTACAAATACTGCGACAACTACTACTACTGCTAATATTTCTAGTACTACTACTACTGCTGCTACTGCTTCTACTACAACTTTTGCTGTTGCTACTATTACTAGTGCTATTACTGCTACCATCAATATTATTACTACCACTACTGCTATTACTACCACCACTACTATTACTTACACTACAACTGCTACTACTGCTATTCATGCGACTACCAGTACTAATACTACTACAGCTATTAGTACGACTGCTACTAGTACGACTACTGCTGCTACTTCAAATACTGCCATTACTTTTACTCCTACTACTGCTACTACTGTTATATTAAATACTACGACCACTACTACAGCTATTACTACTACTACTGATACTAGGCTGCTACTTCTTCTAAATACTAATACTTCTACTACTAATGATACTTCTACTACAACTACGACTTATACTACTACTATTACAAATATCACTACTGCTACTACTACTACTTCTTCTAAATACTAATACTTCTACTACTAATGATACTTCTACTACAACTACAACTTCTACTGCTATTACTACAAATATCACTACTTCTTTACATTAAAGTAAACAAAATATACAAGTATCAAAAGTAAAAGTAGTCTTTATCCAGAATAGCCCACTTCAGAAACAGATATCAATTAATCATAGCGAACCATTAAAATGTAAGGCGGGGCTACTTCAAACTGCTTTACTTTGCGCTTAGTGGTAAATACCTGAGAGACTGAACTCAGGCAAATTAAACCCACAACAGAAAAAAACACGCCCCCTCTGGCCGCGACCTATTGTATCAAAGGAGCGCGTGTGTGTGTGCGCCTTTGCAGCCTCGCGCCTCATCTCTGTGTTCGGTCGGTTTAAGCCGGATCCCACATTTCGCAAGGTTAGCATACGTAAGCTAGCACGATGTCGAGGGTGTACATCGGACGACTGAGCTACAGGGCCCGTGAGAAGGACGTGGAGAGATTCTTCAAAGGCTACGGGAAGATACTCGAAGTCGACCTGAAAAACGGGTAACGTTGAGGCTCTTTATCGATGTCCGTTGTCTGTGAAGCTGCACAGGCCGCACCGTGACTATAACGTGCAGTCTAGGCCTTATTGTTCGCTGCAGCCTGCTACTGCTATCTAACGAGTTAGCAGCGTTTAATCTTTACCAATGAAAACAGCCGAGGATGTAGTACACTGCGAGGTCTTGGCTTTGCTTAGCTTACTGCTTGTATTTCTTGATACGCTACCAACGTAGAAGTTTGGGTTTGTGAGCTTGTGCGCTGTCGCGACCACTTCTAACTAGCTAGCGTTAGCTAAGGTTAGACGTGGCAATGTCACAGGCCGTCGTGTGTATTGCACGCAAACTAAGCAAGCGCGAGTTTAGTCACAATCGCGTGTAACTATAGATTGGATCCGCTTTCTACTTTCTACTGCCGTCCGGTAACAAATGGTTTGTAGGAATCTCCGATATACTTGGTCACGATCACGCCCCAATATGTCATGTTCGAATTTCTTTGTTCAGCCGTGCATTATTAGCAGTCAATAAGAGACGACATTGATACTACTGGCTTATTTTTAGGTTTTGAACAGACTTCACCCGTTATGTAACATTGCTGTAACATTTCTGTTCATTTTTCATTACTATACAAATATTTGGGCATTTGTTCTGCATTTCAGAACATAAAAAGTATTTTATATAAATAATATAATCTTGGCAAAATTTCGCATTCACAAACTTAAATACTATTTTATTTAAAGTTTTTATAACTGACACACAACGATTAATACTAATTATTCAGCACTCAGCAAAGCCCAGAGTATAAAGTATTAGTGCAGCTTGTTTTTGTCTGTCCACCCGTCCAGAATATAAAGTTTACAATAGAAGACAAAGAAGAATTGCATTTCTTTTTTGGGAATATCCAGGTTAGTTTTCTGATGCCCATCCAATCGATTAATCAACTTCATATTTTCACGACCTCTCATCAACATCAGACAAGCAATATTATACACAAGACAGTTTTACATCGTCTTAGTTTGTAGCACTTATTTGTCATTCAAATTAACCAGCTTGGAAGATGTGAGAGTGTTTCCTAAAATTATCTGTGAATGAGATCTGTAACCAGGTCCCTCTGCTCAAGAACACCTTTTTTAAAGGAGAATGTGACACAACCATGACCAAGATTATATTGTTTTTGTTCTGCTATTGCGTTAAGTGATTTGTGGATGGGTGTATGGGTGTATGGGGTGTCTTTGGCCAATCCTCCACTGTGTTTTCGATTATGATCATCCAAATCCTTTGTTGTCGCCAGGTCTTAACATGTTCTCTTCTTTCATAAAGGTATGGGTTTGTTGAATTTGATGACCCACGTGATGCAGATGATGCTGTGTATGACTTGAACGGCAAGGAGTTGTGTGGGGAGAGGGTCATTGTGGAGCACACCAAGGGACCCCGTCGGGATGGAGGTTATGGTGGTAGTGGCGGAGGCGGTGGTGGTGGTGGCGGCGGCGACCGAGGAGGCGGCGACCGAGGTGGCGGCGATAGAGGAGGCGGCGATAGAGGAGGCGGCGACAGAGGTGGCGGCGACAGAGGAGGCGGCGATAGAGGTGGAGGAGGAGGTGGTGGAGGAAGAAGTAAGTGTGCAATGGAGAATTGTGTTTCTTTCACATGGATAATGTAATTTGATGAGGGATTTCATTCATTACAGGGAACCATTGAGCTAAATTTCAAAGGGCCAAAAATTTAAGTCCTTGGTGGCTGATGTGCATTCAATTCATGTCCTAGTGTAGGTTTGACTGTCTGATCAAGGTGGATTGAGTGCAGATGCACTCCAGCTTTTTCAATCCCAATGCCAATACCTGGGTATCGGCAGAGTACCGATTCATTACCTGTTTAATAAGCCGTATGCATCTGTGTGGAAGTGACCATTCTTTTTCATCAGGCTGGACTGCAGCATTGCTGTTTTAATATATATATATATATATATATATATATATATAAATAACTTACATAGCAAAACTCGAAAGTGTAAACCCTTTTTTAATGCAGCAACAAATAGGTCGCACGGCTCTACTGATACCTCATCTCCATTCATTCTGACTGAACAGAGCCTACTTGTGCAGATTTAAATGTAACCCCCCCCCCCCTCCCTTTACTCTCACCAGTATCTGCTGTTGTCGTGGCCTCAATGAATCCTCCAGGGTTTGAGCACTCCAGCTCATTTCAACAATTGTTTTAGTTCAGTAGGCGCGGGAAGATATTTCCACATCAGTACATGACACGATCAAATTTGTGTGCACCAGAGCCACCAATGACTTGAAAGATCTTTTTGGTTACTATTTGATGGATTTGAAAATGAAGCTACATGTGATGGGGAAATGGCTTACTGATGGAAAGGATATAAATGTCTTAATTTGAATACTGTAAACTTACTATTTGATTGTTAAATATCTTGTAATCTATTAATGTCTTATTCCGTTTTTTATTTTATTTTAAATGATTGTCAATTTAAAGGTAAAGATTTAACAAAGAACCTCAATGTTTTAATTGAAAGAGTCCTTTGCTGACTGCCTGCCCCTATTGCTGGCCATGGTGTCCCCCCTTTCCAAGAGTGTGGTTTGACCATTCTGGGCCCCTGGGCAGACCAAAAAAGGGAGCCATTGTGAATGAAGACCGCTTTTCCAATTAGGCCCAGGCCGGGTGGTGAGGATGCCATGGGGTTAGGATCAGATGTGGGTTCGGCTCTTATAGGTGCCTGAAAAAAAGAACATGTTTTGTAACAGTGAAATGTTGTTAGATAAGATAGCTTAGACACTTGCTTTAGTTCACCGTAAGTACTTCTTGATCAGTTATGTTTTTGATTTTCTTATTTAGCAAATAGGCATATTGACTTCTTTTTTTTTTTACCAAAATTGAATAAGCTACAGCTGTGCTAGGTTTTGGAAATCATTCTGATTTTGTAGACTTTTTTTTAGGATATAACTGTTATATATTTTTTCACCTTTTTGATTTTCCCCTTTTTTCTTTCCTTTTTCCCAAGTGAACATTGATATATTTTGTAGTATGTAGCTTGGAGTTCAGTATTAATGCACTACCAGAGTTTCTTTTTGGTCCTTATTTTTTTCCTGTCCTTTCCTTGTTGCCTTAAAAGGTGGATATGGCCGCTGGGGAAGAGACAGATATGGTCCACCGATAAGGACAGATTATCGACTCATTGTTGAGAATCTTTCCAGCCGCTGCAGCTGGCAGGACTTGAAGGTATGAAGCTTTTTTTCAAGTGTTAAGGAAGTGTTGTCCAACAGCCAATAAGTAATTCATCTGAAGTGTTCACTCCATATTTAGAAATATAAATGCCCGAACTGTCAACCAGTTTAACGCGATGTACTCAGTTTGTCTGAAAGGCTTTACTTGATGATGCATTTCCTCAACAGTCACACTGAATATTGAAATGGATAATTGCAGTTTCGACACAGGCTATTAAAAATGAACTGAAAAATAAAAACACAGAAGAAACAAATGGAGGCTTCAGTCCCACCTTTCCTCAGAGAAAAATACACAGTGACGATCTTTAAGATGGCCAGGCTCACGCAGTTTCTCCATTTTGAGTTTGTCAGCATGTCTTGCATTTCTCTCCTGAGCTGAGCGTGTCGATAAAGTCGTCCCTTTCCCCTGATCACTGCGTTTCCGTTTCTCTAAAGGACTACATGAGGCAGGCTGGGGAGGTGACTTACGCTGACACCCACAAGGGCCGGAGGAATGAGGGGGTGATCGAGTTCAGGCTCTACTCCGACATGAAGAGGGCTCTGGAGAAGCTCGACGGCACAGAAGTGAACGGCAGAAAGATCCGTCTGATCGAGGACCGCCCCGGAGCCAGACGCAAACGCTCTTATTCTCGCAGCCGCAGCCATTCCAGGTAATTCCACAAGGCTTCCTGATGCATGTTGTTTCTGAATGTAGCAGTAGTATGAGTAATTGTACTGCAATGCACTAGGATTTAAACTGTGCTTGAAACTGGTGACAGATGCAGCTTCATACAATCCCTTCTGCTTGTTGCTAATTGTTACTACCCGTGTTCTCAGGTCCCGCTCCAGGAGCCGCAGGTCTCGCAAGAGCCGCAGCCGCAGCGAGAGCAGCAGTCGCAGCCGCTCCCGCTCCAGGTGAGAAACTCAAACCGTCAGAGGGGATGTTTTGCTAAACGCATGGTGATTCTGTTGGGAATAGAGCCGTCAATAAACAGAGTAAACTAACTTGAGGACGTAGTCTTTTTAGATTAATTTGTTCTTGGTACAGAGGAGACGCACGTCCTAGTTCAGTTGCTCTGTCGATACTGCATTTGTTTTCACAATCAAAGATTTTGGCGCTCTAGTAAGTAAGACGAGAGCACATGTTTCTATGAATAGATTTTCATGGAAGTGCACAGGTGCATGTGCCTATAGCTGCTGACAGCAAGTAGAATCCTGATATCTACAGCTGTTTACTCTAAGCAGGCCATGGCCACATGGCGGGGTCCCTCTGTTGACTGATGGGTCATCTGCCTGCCATATACACGGGGCTGAATGTGGCAGTGGAGTAAAAATACTCCCCATGTCCTGTGTGGAGGTTTTGAGTTGGCCACAGCAAAGAATCAAACAATAAGTTCTATCTGGTTTTGTCCACAGAGCGGCGTCCAACTCCCGCAGCCGATCTCGTAGCAAGAAGAACAAGATCAAGGTCAAGAAGGAGGAAGAGCGCAGCAACGGAGCTCCAAAAAACAAGGAGCGCAGCAGGAGCCACAGCCCCAAAAGCAGGAGCCCCAAGAGCCGCAGCCCCAAGAGTAAAAAGAGCAAGAAAGACGTGAAGAAGAACAAGAAGGATGAGTCCAGGTCTCGCTCTCGTTCCAGGTCTCGTTCAAGATCTGGGATTAAGGATCGCTCCAGGAAATCCGGCTCAAAGGGCCGCGAGCAGCCCAAGAGCGAGGACGAGGGAGGCGAGGCCGAGCGTGGCTCCCGCTCTCGTTCACGCTCCCCCGCCGAATGCAAAACCAGATCTAAATCCAAGTCCAAATCCCGCTCCCCCTCCCCCGCCAAAGCCCGCTCCGCCTCTCGCTCAGAGTCCCGCTCCCAGTCCCGTTCCAAATCCCGCTCCCAGTCTCGTTCTCGCTCCCGCTCGTAGTTCATATTTTGAACAGTTTTGTCTTGATCCCTTCTCCCGGTGTCTCCCCCTACATTTACATTCCCCGAACCCCTCCACTCTTCCCCGCCTCCTGTCTTTTGATAAATAGCTGTAGATGACCAGGCACTCGACGTCTTTCATGCGCACGCTACTCCATTTCATTTGACTTTTACTGTGTATTTTTTCATGAGCTTTGTCTCGTAGGGGGGTGTTTGTAAAACAACAGGGTGCAAATCTCAGTTTTATAAGTTTAAATGATGGTATGGTGCGTGTCTTAGCCTTTTTTTAATCCAATGTAGAAGCATACTGTTTCGTCGGAAAGCCTGGTAGGAAGAAGTTCCACCATCTCACCTTTTTGTGAAATCCTTGTATCATTTTATTTCAGATTAAAGAAACACCTGTTATACATTGGATTTGAGTGTTTATTAGTCAGTGAGCTATTGTCTTGATATATATATATATTATTATTTTTATAGGACAGTTGGAGCAAATGTTAATCTACACAGATTTCTGATGTCCGTGGCTGAAAGAGTCCCAAAGAAGATTCACTATTTGTGACCTAAAGTGCCCAGCTCGGTCAGAACAATATCTTTTTGAGTTGTCATAGATTTATTTCAGTAAGTGCTGAATGGGCTTCAGGCAGAAAAGGGAACAATGGGATTCCATGGGATTAGTTAATAATAAAACCATCTTTGAATGTCAAACATCTGCCTTAAATGTGTTCCAATTATGCAACTGTCAAGTACAAAGCATTTGTGGTTGCTGGGTTAAACTTGTTTGATATCAAATTGGCATTTAGCCTCTTCTGGCTGTTGGCCACTTTAAGCTCAAGATAAGGTTTCTAATGAGACCTTAATGATGGGATGTTAGGGGCAGATTGTACTTTGATCACAGGGTCCCAATGTAATAATCACAAATGGCAGTTAAACCAATTTCTAACATTGATGGGCCGTCAAAATGTTGTGGGGTTGAAATCGATGGAATTGGAACTCTAAAAAGGTCAATCAGAAGCATGGGCCAGCACTCAATATGTATCAGAACTAAATCATTTAAGTTCATAATAAATGTTTTCTAAAGAGAATAGACAGATGTTCAACCTGTGGTGCAGGGCCAGCTGTGTCGCTCCCAGAGCGACTTGTAAAGCAGGCAAACTAGTATTTCAAATTAATTTCAGTAATGAGTCATCTGATCAGCCTTTATACAGACCAAACTAACTAGAACGAATGTCGGCCCATCAATCGGACCACCTGTAAGCCAAAGTTATGTTAAGTTATTTCTGCATCTGCATGATGTAAATTGTCATTTACAGACACGTGTGCTATGAACTCTTATTTGAATTCATGGTCTGAGCAACCAGTGGCCAAAACAAAGGTGAGATGAGCATCTATTTAAATGCAGCCATTTTACAGCATATTCTTCGTATAAAACAGATAAACAGTCATCTGAGGAACCACAGTCCATACAGATGGATACACAGGACGCTACAGCCATCCCCTCACAGAGCTCAACACACGTAGAGGTCTAACTTAATATTCCCTCATCTGTTAGCATGTCATTCAGTCCTGGTCCTTCACAAAGCAGAGGCACAGCTCCTCTTCATCGCTCTCTGTCTGAGTGCATGCATGCTGATGCCAGACAGGTCGGCAGTCTATCCAGATCGACCCATAAGACTGTCAGTCGTCGTCCTCTTCTGAGGAGGAGTGCGTCATCTCGTCGCGGTAACAGAGGCCCAGCAGGCGCAGCTCCTCCAGGGCCTCCTTGTAGTCGCCCATTTCGGGCCCCTGGGAGAGGAAGCTGGGGGCCACGCGGCGGATGTCCAGCGCAACTGCGCCGCGATGCAGCTCGGACAGCCACGAGCCGAGAGCGGGACCCGACTGGAGGGACGTCATGATGGGCGCGGAGGAGACCGCGGGGCCTCGAGCTGCAGAGATGGGATTCATTTATTTTTGTAAAAAACGTCGTTTTAAAAAAGGTACAAACAGAGTGAAATAGAAATACGCTCACAGCCAGGCGGAGGAGTCTGGCTCTGCAGGAAGCCCTGCGCGCTGAGCGACTGGCTGAATATCTGAGGGAACGGTGGCGTCAGCGCACTGGGTGTAGACACCAACTGTAGAGCCCTGAAGAGACGAGATAGAGGGAGCAGGGTTGGGTTAAAATACATACATACATATATAAACAAGTAAAATGATTGGTTGGTTAGCAGCATGTGACGGGGTGAGGACTCACAGAGGAGACGTAGGATAGAAAGATTGGATGTAGGAGGCCAGGACGTCCTCCCCGCTGTGGAGGCCGTGCAGAGGAGTGGCTGGCTGAGTCCCTGCAGGCAGAGAGCTGGTGGACGTAAAAGAGTTCAGCGACACAGTGAAAGGTCATATCAGGTTTGATGTCTGCATCTTTCTACAACTCATTTTCCTCTGATTATCTTCATTTGTAATCCTGTTGACTCAATGTGGTTTTTTTGCATTTTTGTTACCCGACTTTATGGTTCGTTCATTTATTTTTGTACACTCTCTATACATGTAAACTCTACGTTGTTAAGCACTTTTCAAACCGTCCTTATGCTCTTGTCTTTTTCAGCACAAACTTGGCTATAAATCCGACTCATCATTTTCATCAATTCAATTTTTAAGTATAAAGTCAAAATATTAAAGGAAAAGTGACAAACATCTGAAAAAAAATGTAAAATGTAAGAAATAAAACTATAATCTTTTTACACATAAACGGATTCTTCCACAACTAATTTCTGTCTTTTTTCATTGAAAGTCAATATGGTGTGGAGATAGAAATGAGACGCTTAAACTGGTCGACCCAGCTTGTCTTGACTTGTTATATAATAACAATACGATTTATTTACATAGCACCCTTCATAACATAAAAAGTGCTCGACAAGAACACAAAACAATAAAATTCAAAAAATCCCAAACAATAGCGATACAGAATAATACAGAATAGGATAAAACTAGTAATAAAGTTGATAGTAGTAAAAAAAAAATCAATGTTAAGATATAAGAACCATAAAAACAAAATGAACATTAAATACATATTTAGAAAAGGGTGGAGTTAATAAAAGCAAGATTGTAACATGTGGCTCATTGTTAACGTGTTCATGAACGTCTCACCTGGTGAGTCTCTGGCCCTCGAACCCTTTGAGTGTCGCCCACTGGCCGAAGCAACGACCGTCGCCGAGTTCCGTGCAGGCCGATAGAGGTTTCCAGGGCAACTTATCCGCACAGGCGCTCAGGGCGTCTGGGAGAGTGCCACCGTGCATCATGGGAAAGGGGACGGCGCCATAAGCGGCAACCACCTAAGGTTTCAAATCACACTGTGAGCCCAGAGGCTTCAAAACAAAGAGTGGGTCAAATCCAGCAGCAGGAGGTCACCTTTCTGCCAGACACGGACAGCGAGTCCGCCAACTGCCACATGGGGGAGCTGTTGTTCTTCAGCCTGTAAGGCAAAGTGAGGGCATCGAGGGCCAGAGCCAGCACAGAGCTGGAGTGGTACCACAGAGAGGGCTGAGGCGGGAAGGACAGGAGACACACGGGACCGTTAGACACCGACGAGATCAGATATATATTCAT
Source organism: Melanostigma gelatinosum (assembly GCF_949748355.1). Taxonomy (NCBI): domain Eukaryota; kingdom Metazoa; phylum Chordata; class Actinopteri; order Perciformes; family Zoarcidae; genus Melanostigma; species Melanostigma gelatinosum. Next base: position 5,880,878 of record NC_136650.1, on the reverse strand, counting down.
GCACACACACGCACACATACAGGAAGAGTGTCTCAGAGTCTTAACAGGACCTGAGATCGCAGTCTTAAAAAGACATTTCATTCAAAGACTAATCGTGTGGTTGGGTGTTGCACTAGTTCTTTTTATTTTCATTCATCATCACCATGTTTCTCTGAATTTAATTTCTGTGTTCAATCAAATTTAATTCAAACAAAGTAAATTAAATATGTCAAAACAAGGCATTGAAAAGCTCTTAAAAAATATCAAATCTGACCCAGTTAAACTTCCGTTAAACATATCTTTAAAAGTCTAATAATAACAAATAAGTAAATAAATCAAAGGCTCACATCATAATTTAGGTGGGGGAATGCTACGGGAGCTGAGGGTCGTCTCCCCAGTCCACCACGCAGGGTCAACGGGCAGAAGAAGGAGCTGTGGGCGGCCATGTTGACCGTCCCCAGCGCGCAGTTCAACACGTGGTAGAGCTCCTTCATCGGAGTCTGGGTGAGCGGGAAAGAACACAGTGAGTTCAGAGACCCATTCACAAAACATCTGCTGTCACGCACCCTCTTAGCCAGAGTCGGCTGGAGTTCCGTGACTCACTGTATCGGGGTGACTGACGGGCGCCATCCCCCAGGTTAGGATGCCTCTTCCGCCGTAAGAGTCCTGCAGCATCTCCGTGACCTTCGACCCCAGGCCGGCGAAGCCATCGGCCAGGTCACAGAAGACCTGGAAACCCTGAGATGAAAAACAGCACAAAATACATCAGCAACATTTTAACGGAATAACTTAAGATTGAGCGTTTGGGAAGTTGAACCTCAAATATCTATTTAATATAATACAGCACAGTCAAAAAAAAAAAAAAAAGAGTCTTACCTGAAGGTAATCACACTCCTCTACAAAGAAGTGAAGTTTGTCCTCCAGCTGCTCGAGCACCGAGCCCTGCAGGAGAGCATCTCCCTGGCCGAAGGCCTCCAGACGGTGAGCCTCCCTGCACACAAATAAGACATCACTGTTTGGGGTGCAGGAACAAGCTTTTACGATGGATATGCTGCATTTGTTGTTGTTTTTTTATGATTATCACAAATGGACATGACAGAATACATTCATCAACATCTGAAAAGGAAGCGTGGGGATTAAGTGCAGCGGACATTGCGACGACCACGGCTGACCAACCAGCCAGACCAAAAGCCACCGAACGGACCCAGGGAGGAGAGCCGAGATGGAAGCTAAGCTAACCTGGCTAGGACCTCCACTACTCCACTACCCAGCATGCTCCTGGCTGTCTGACGCCCTGTCGCAGAAAAATAAGATGGCTGAAAGCAGCGGGAGGTCGTGACTGTTGACCCCACATCGTCACAGAGACCTGGATCCATTGTGGTCCAAGATCAAGCTGCATCTGATAGGCTGACAGCAGGACAATGTTTCTCCTCATGTTGAAGTTTTAATGTGAAGATGTCGGACATATTATCTGACCAGAGAATCTTTTTTCTTGCTGCTTTTTACATTCTAATTTAAACAATGCACTACGGGAATGTACTACTGATTTTGTTTTAGTTGTCATGTGTTTTGTGGTGTTACAACTGGGTTAAAACTGAGCATCTCTGTGTTGCATAATGACAATAAATGATCCTTGAATCCTTTAGATTGAGCCTGCAGAGAGCAGTCTGTGATTAAAGCCCAAATCTGTGTAACGCCTGACATCTACTGGAGAAAAGCAGTTCCTGCACCGGCTGGTCTTTGGCATCACCTGATTTTTTAGGGAAATTAAATTCACCTCATTTCGGCGAAACACAGTGCAGGAAGTGCGACGGGGCACCTTACCCGTCATGGTTGTACTGGTGGATGACGGAGACGGTGCGAGGGTGCAGGTGGATCCTGAGGAAGTCGGACCACACCTTCACGCTGCCCTCCAGGCGGTAGCACTTTTGGACCCGAGCCAGCTGGCTGTTCACGGTTTCCACACTCACTGCACCTGCTGGGGGGGGGGGGGGGGGGGGGGGGGGGTTCTAGAATGGTCGCTGCCGAATGCGACGCTAAATCTCGAGTATGTTGTGCAGAGTTTTTAAAGAAGGTTTCCTTTAAGGGTTTTCTCACCTGAGCGCTGAGGCAGGGGACTGGAGTAAAAATGATCTTCAGCAAGGACCTCCCCTTTCTGGAGACAAGAAAAACAAAGCTGTCAGGATAACTGTTTGTGTCGAGCTGCAACACTACGCCTCTACTGTAGAATTAAAAAAGAACTAACAAAAGCAAACATGTTGTGCATTTCTATAAGCAGTGTGGATGCTATCAAGCTGGTAAAAAAGGTAAACAGACCTTTGTACACAAATGTACAATCAATACTAACATCAAAAGTAGCAATCAATTCATCAATTCATACTAGATCAAGATACTACTTCAGATGTATAGACCACCATTATTATAAATGTCTTGGCATCACTGTGTCAAGTCAATATTGTGAAGGAGAATCGTATGCGTTGTTTCCACCACAGATACTCACATCCAGCTTGTCCAGGTCTTCGAGAAAGGAGTTCTTCTCAGCTGGACTCTCTTTGCGCATCATGAGGCTTCCCTCCCTGCAGGACGGAGCGCATTTTTGTAACATCGAAAAAAGATGAAGAATTGTCCAAACAGAAATCTGTCGGGCCCTTAAATGTGTAAACACATGCGCATGCAGAGACTGTTCTTTACCACGTGGTAGCGGAGGTGTCTTTGCCGGCGTCATACAGACTTCCCTCCTGCCGTAGAGTCCGCAGACTTCCTGTTACGGACAGAGAGAGAGAGAGAGAGAGAGAGAGAGAGACAGACAGAGGCAGGTGATTCGGCTGAGCGAGCATCACAAGTTACTGTACAGACCTGTATCCAACTAAGAAACAAAACCGTTTATTATGTGATTAAACTAGTGCACACAACGTACATTTAAATCAGAACAAAAATATAAAGCTGACCCAGCAAAGCAGACGTTTTCAGCATTAATTTAAAAAAGCGTGCGATAGGAAGACGTTACCTTTGAGATCCATGGCGATGAGGCGAGGTGTGTGGGTGACATGTCCGCCCGGAGTCTGTCCTTCACGAAACAGGACGTCACTCTGGATCTCACTCGGTGGCGTCTCTGGATCGTACGATAAAGACGCATCCTGCATGCAAACACAAGCCCGTCGTCAGTTACCCGTCACAGACTGAGATGGTAAAATGTGTATTATTATTATCTTTATTTAAATACCACAATAAGTCCATTTACATAATGATTTAGTTGTTAGACCCTTTACTTGAGAATAAACAGTCATACCAAACTGTGAAAATACTCCAAGTAAAAGTCCTGGATTCAGAAAGTAAAAGTACGTAGGTATTCAGTGTGCAGTAAAGTACTGTTACCTGTCAGTATTGTACTGTATATGATGCCACTGTATTAATATTACTGCTGAGTTCATATGTTGTATTTTACTGCTGTAGATGTTTTTAAGTCCTTCATATAAAGTTGGGTAGTTTAATTTATGATAATATCATCATATGCTATAGTGTCTCTTTTCATCATGAGCTCAGAAAAACAGTGTTGTTTTTGTGAAGATGCAGCTTTTTCCAGCTGGTCCAAGAGGCATTTTTGAGATAGTGTATTTGGCTTAAGAAGAAAGAGAATTTTCTCAACCCATGAAGGAACACTTCATATTTCAGTTTATCAGAAAAAAATAAACAAATGTAGATATACATGGTTTTCACTGGACAGAAAACTTATAAAAGAGTTTTAATCTGAAAAGTAACTAAAGTTGTCAGAGAAATGTAGTGCAGTAAATAAGTACGATATTTCCCTCTGAGGTGTAGTAGAGTATCAACCACAGACTGTATACAAGAAGCTATAAACCACAGACTGTATACAATAAGCTATAAACCACAGACTGTATACAAGAAGCTATAAACCACAGACTGTATACAAGAAGCTATCAACCACAGACTGTATACAAGAAGCTATAAACCACAGACTGTATACAATAAGCTATCAACCACAGACTGTATACAAGAAGCTATAAACCACTGACTGTATACAATAAGCTATCAACCACAGACTGTATACAAGAAGCTACAAACCACTGACTGTATACAATAAGCTATAAACCACAGACTGTATACAAGAAGCTATAAACCACAGACTGTATACAAGAAGCTATAAACCACTGACTGTATACAATAAGCTATAAACCACAGACTGTATACAAGAAGCTATAAACCACAGACTGTATACAATAAGCTATTAACCACAGACTGTATACAATCAGCTATAAACCACAGACTGTATACAATAAGCTATAAACCACTGACTGTATACAAGAAGCTATAAACCACAGACTGTATACAAGAAGCTATAAACCACAGACTGTATACAATAAGCTATCAACCACAGACTGTATACAATAAGCTATCAACCACAGACTGTATACAATAAGCTATAAACCACTGACTGTATACAATAAGCTATCAACCACCTCTACAGGGCATCTTCTGCTGGATGCAGGAGGCTCAGAGATGACAATGAGAAAGTAGCATCTCCGTCATTCAAACAGAGGCTAATATCACGTTATTTATCTAAACAGGTTTTAAGTTATCATATGAAGCGATGCATCTGTATCTTCTACCAGACAATCACACCAATTTCGGTCAAAAATATGACAATCTGTTCACAAATATACTGCTGACTTCAGACTTGACAATTAGCAGCGTTAGCATCATAAAGATGACCACCGTTATCTTTAGGAGCTTCATCCCGTCGCGTGTACTCGGCCTGTTCAAAGGACCACGCAGTGCACATTCACGTTGCTGCTGACATTAGCTGCCTCTGCTGACATTAGCTGCCTCTGCAGCTCGGAGGAGAGATCGAGTACTCCCTAAAGTTTGACGACACATGCGACGCTAACGTCAGCTAGCTTAGCGTTAGCCGCTTACCTGTAAATTCCACCAGTGAGTCCCAACAAAGTTTGAATAATGTCCCAACTGAAGAGTGATGACTTCTCTACGAAAGTTACTCATTGTGGCGAAATTCAACAACCAGGATACAATGTAAAATCGTCGACAAGTTTGAGCATGATATATTTGGGACAAGGTTTGGAAATTACAACACCAACCAGCAACAACCAAACCGACGTTGTGCCGCACATGAAAGAGCTTCTATGATTGGCTCAGAGAAATGTTTGAAGAAATGTGATTGGATGTGTAAATTACGTAGTTCTTAAAGCTGCACGTGCGGTCTCTGCAAACTAGTCCTCTCCGTTTTAGCAAAATTGAAATAGAGAAGGACGTTTTATCTGTGCATTTTAAAAATAATACATGGATGACCAAATGCATTATGTAATTATTATTGTTGTATTGTCAAAGAATACATTTTTGAATAATATTATAAAATCGGTTTGGAAAATTGTTTTAGAATACCAGAAAAGAACAACAGCAATAAATACAATAAAACATAATATTTAGTAATATCTCTGTAAATACTGACATTTTTCAATAGTCTGGTATTGAATTGAGATGAGAACGATCATTTCTTTTGAAATGTAGAATAGAGAATTCCCATATAATCACTGCAGTACCCAGGTGTGACAGCAGGTGGTGGTATTTTGTATAGTGTCGCATGTAATAAACTGAAGAGAGGCACCGAGGAAGAGAAGACGAAGAAGAAGGCGACCATGTTGATTTAAAGGAAGAAGAAACACAATAGAGGAGATTTATTTCAAGTAAAAATCAGATTATGAAGCGAATTGTAAAGGAAGTAGTTGATCAACCACACACTGAATATACCTTGTAAAAACAACAGAGGTAGTAAGGTAGGTCTGCGCTGACACGGAACCGTCAAAAACATCCGAGTTGTTGAGAGGTGGCTAGCACATAGCTAACGTTAGCGAGTGGAGTTATTTGAGCTAAATTAGCCCTGAGGCTAACGAGCTTGCTAATTGTGACATATACAACGTCAATAATTAAATTAACAAGAATGTTACGTCAACGACATTTAATGCTATAGGCGCCATATTTTACACATATGTTGTCATATTTCGTAATTAAAAGCTCATTTAAACTCTGCGGGTGTTGAACAGCTTAGTGGTTCGTTAGCTTAGAGCTAACACTGGCTTAGCTTTGGGAACGTTAGCCCAACAATGCTAATGTAGTTTCACCTGAGAAGCAGCTTTAACGTCATGTTATTGATTTTATGAAGGAACATTAACCAAACCTAACATAGCAACACAGACTGTTGGAATATGTCAAAGGTTATAATAACGTTAAATGTTAACCTTATTGCTGAAATAATTAACAACAAGAATAACCTGTCGGTCATGTAAAAGAAAACCCGAACGATACGATCAGACAGTGTCAAGCTAGCTGAAGTAAATGAACAGAAAGCTAGCCGCTCTGAGCAAATTTGACCGACTTGCGGTTTTTGAGTAATTATGTATGCGGGGAATATTTGATTTAACTCAGTCAGACCTATAGTCTTTACTGTAGGCCAGTCTTATTTTAAATCCTGGCAGTTTGGGCTTCGCTAATCGGCCTCAGAAGATTGACACCTGGCAAGTTCACCTGTGCAATTAGCGAATTAGCTGGTAAAGCCTTTCACCGAAGTCTGGCGAGGTAGTGGACATCAAACCTGTTTTAGCTTGATATCGCAATATCTGTGCTCCTTTAGTCTGTAAACTGTTGGCAATGACAAGCACCCATCATAAGTTACAAAACAACGTGAATTATTGAAATTGGCAATCAACATCATTCATGAATCTATTTGGTGCAACAGTTCACAACTTGTATAAATATCTGCTTTAGGAAATTAATTTCACAATTTTCTGATTGGATTGGAGCCCTACTACAATAAGATCTTAGTATTGGATTCTTGATATAAAATCTTTGCATTGAAGAAGATTTGGTGGTAAAGTACCTTTTATTTGATGGATTACTTAAATGGTGTTCCAGAGGCAGTTTCCTGTCAATTGCTTGAGTGATTAATAAATTGCCTATGTTTTTTTTTTTACCCTTTCGGGTGGATTTAATTTATATTTTTTGCATTTGTTTTTAGGTTACATGTTTGAGTTGTTGGCTGACTTTGAGGAGGTAGCGGGTTGATCACAGCCGCACTCACACACTTCACACACCGACCTGAAGACCTGTGGTGTCTGTGGAGAGAGGTGTCGAACACCTGGAGGAGAAAGGAAGTGCACACTGAGGACTCAAAAGGGGTGGAAAGCTTTTTGGCTTTGGACTAGACCCCCCTTTTGTTTTTGTGAATTCAGGATCCAGGTTTTTTTTCACACAGTGGACCGACATATCCACACACAGTGGAAACAAACGGAGAGCATTACAGACTATATGATATTGGGGAAAAACGTGTACAAAGGTGGACATCCTTTTTTGGAAGAACAGGGATATTGAGCAGCTCTATGGACTCAAAGAGGAAATGTTCAATTTAGAAAGACAAGTTTAAGCATTGAACTAAGATTATATTGAAGAGGCTGTTCCCCAAGTTCAGATTGCCTTAGTTGTTCTGTTTCAGGACTTGAACCGCTTTGATACTTGTTCACATATAATTTTTCTATATTGTGGGCAAGTATATACATGCATATGAATGCAAATTTCTCTTCATTTTGAAGAGCTCTTGTGTAAAAACGTGTCTTTTGTTTGTTTTGTTGTTCCTGTACGTCAGTCACTCTGTTGTTGAAGGGGACCGAACTGCACGTACATGTGTATATGTAAATACTACCAATTGACTTCAGTTGTGAAAGCTTTGGACTTAAAAAGAATAGAGAATATTGTTTGTTAATGCTTTATTAAACTTTTTTACTTTTGAAGAGAATTTTTTAAAAGAAAAACCTAAGAGGCAAAAATCTAATACTTTTGAAGAAGAAGAAAAAAAACAGAAGCAAGGAAAACGGGACAAAATGGCCACCGCCAGAACAGAAAACGCTGGCCCGGTCGTCATGGGACTGAACAAGCAGAACGGGCAGCTCAGAGGACAGACCAAGCCGGCTTCAGTCCAGCCAGCACCCACAACTCAAGGAAAGGCTTTGGGTGCTCCCCAGATAGCAGGCGGTGCTGCTCAGGACGGAGGAGGCATCAAGTTTGGAGATGACTGGAAAAAGAGCCTAAAGCTCCCACCCAGAGACAACCGGGTCAAGACTTCAGTGAGTCCCGCTAGACAGCGGTTTGTCGAATCTTACTGAATCTGAACGCTGGTGTTCTGCTTCATCCTAACCGTCCTGTGTGTCCCGTAGGATGTGACGTCCACGAAGGGGAATGAGTTTGAAGATTACTGTCTCAAAAGAGAACTCCTGATGGGCATCTTTGAGATGGGTTGGGAGAAACCTTCCCCCATCCAGGTACGGCTTCTTTTTGGTCACATTGTATTTGCTTGCCAGATGAACCGAATGTAATCCTCGTGCCTTTTTTAATGAAAAGGTCTGATTTATAGAATCCCAATGTACAAAAATCATCATGTAGATGATATCTGTGTTGCAGCTTTATGACACTAGGAGTCACAGAATGAGGATAAAGATAATGTATTCATATTTTTCCTTGCAGGAGGAGAGCATTCCCATCGCCCTGTCTGGACGGGATATTCTGGCTCGGGCTAAGAACGGAACAGGGAAAAGTGGAGCCTATCTCATCCCACTGCTGGAGAGAATAGACCTGAAAAAGGACTACATTCAGGGTGAGACCCTGCATGTAGTTTTACACCGTCTCTCATCCTCTCAACCATCTACGTCACTTTTGTCCCTTGTTCATTTGGTCGTCATTTTGTTTCCTCTCCATCTTTCTTGCCCCTCACTGCGTTATCTGTACCCTCAGTGTCCCTCCTACTCTTAGCATATCTCTTGTTTGTAAGCTGTTTCTTTGTACCGGTAAATCTTTTTCCCACCAACCATATTTGTAACCAGTCCTTTTTTTAAAATTGTTATTCCCTAGCACTTGTCATGGTGCCCACCCGTGAGCTGGCTCTGCAGGTGAGCCAGATCTCCATCCAGATCAGCAAACACCTGGGGGGGGTCAAAGTCATGGCCACCACCGGGGGCACCAACCTGCGAGATGACATCATGCGTCTGGATGAGACCGGTAAGAAGCCGCAGTGTGTCTCACTGACCGACTTCATGGACAAATGTCACAGTGTCGGCTCTGTATGTTGGCTTATGGAGTTCATCTGGTGTTAAGAAAGTACACTTCTCTGTTTTTGTTTCCAACAAATATAAGAAAAACATATTTCAATGTTTTCACCTTTTCCACATCAGTGCATGTTGTCATCGCCACGCCTGGCAGGATCCTGGACTTGATAAAGAAGGGAGTGGCGAAGGTGGATAGAGTCCAGATTATGGTGATGGATGAGGTACATATAAAAATATATATATTAAGACATCTGCTCATAATCAGTAGTGCGTGTACTCTAATGCATCTCAATTCTCTCATTCCATGCACATCAAATTCAGTTGGTTTTTGCCTGCTTCCTGTTAAATTGTCTCCGTTTCCTCTCAGGCCGACAAGCTGCTGTCTCAGGATTTCGTGGTGCTCATCGAGGATATCATCAGCTTCCTGGCCAAGGGCAGGCAGATCCTGCTCTACTCCGCCACCTTCCCCATCAGCGTGCAGAAGTTCATGGTGGGTAGTCGGCTGATTGCTGCACCACTCGGCCAGCCCGATGGCTCGGGGCCACTTGGCACCGCTTGGCTCACACTGCAGACCAAGCTGCTCTCACACGGTGACCAGATCTGTGCTTGTGTTTGTCTCCGGTATACTTTTTAAAGGGCCGTCTTCAGCGAAAGCAACTCAGCCAACAGTCGCAGGATTTAATAGTTTGGATTCTGTAAAAGTCTTTTTACTGTCTGTTGGAATGCTGACATTTTCTATGAAAACTGTCTGTACACTTTTCTGTATCAGTTCAGTAAAGCTATATTAAACTGTAAGAGTAGAATATTAAACAAACTAACTGATCAGATGAAGTTCTTCATGATTGTACATCAGTTTTTAAATGCTCACTCTAAACTATTGTATTCTGCGCGTATTCTCCTTGCTGCAGGCCAAGCATCTTCAGAAACCCTACGAGATCAACCTGATGGAGGAGCTGACTCTGAAGGGCATTACTCAATACTACGCCTACGTCACGGAGAGGCAGAAAGTCCACTGCCTCAACACACTGTTCTCCAGGGTAACTGGCTAATTAGATATTCACCACCCATGCATTTTAAACTGCCAGCCAACAAACCTCTGTGTGTTGTACTTTATCCCAATCACAAACGTACAGCAGTGCATTTCTAGTCGCTGAACAGTCTAGTTTAGTTAGTTACGGTTGCAGCTAACAACCTACTCCAGTTCCTCCTTTCAGCAGTAAATTTGTCAATTTAGAAATTTGATCAGAACCACAAGACACGTGGTTGATGTATTGATAACATATTCTTCTCTCTCACTCTCAGCTTCAGATCAACCAGTCGATTATCTTCTGTAACTCCACTCAGAGGGTGGAGCTCTTGGCCAAGAAGATCACTCAGCTGGGCTACTCCTGCTTCTACATCCACGCCAAGATGATGCAGGTGAGGACGAGAAACGGCTGAAAGCAATGATGCCTTTTTGATGTGTTTTTTAAAATTATTTAGATGGCTACTGTTTTGCTGCATGATGGCCTCTTTTGCAGAATTGTTACGTCTTTGTTTGTTTTCAGGAATACAGAAACCGCGTGTTTCACGACTTCAGAAATGGACTGTGCAGGAACCTGGTCTGCACTGGTGAGTTTCTCTTCTAAACAATCTTTTATGTTTTGTCAGAAAGCCACGGAGGTCATCAGAGATTGAAATGTACTTTCTTCCAATAGATCTCTTCACCAGGGGCATTGACATCCAGGCTGTCAATGTAGTCATCAATTTTGACTTCCCCAAGAATGCTGAGACTTACCTCCATCGCATTGGAAGATCAGGTATGTTTGCGCCGCTTCATTATTTGAAGGCCTCACTGTCTCTTTTGTGGAAAGTGGATTGAAAACGGGCTTTAGAAGAAGATCGCAAAATTACGATTTAAAAAAATATACAAACGCACAAAGAATCGGTAGCTTGTTTTAATAAAAGTTACGATGAATGCGTGATGCAATGTGTTGAACTTGATACTACTGTTGTACTTCCATCTGCCCAGTTCGCCTCTTACTTTGAAATTCTTTGGACACTTAACAGGATGTGAAATGGTTTTCATTCCACAAAGCGTGTCTCGGTTAGCAGTAGATGAAATAAATAAGCTGGTTAGAAGACAGTGATTTTGACTCCTTTTCTCCCTCAGGGAGGTTTGGTCACCTGGGCTTGGCCATCAACCTGATCACGTCCGACGACCGCTTCAACCTGAAGGCCATCGAGGACCAGCTGGTGACCGACATCAAGCCCATTCCCAGCAGCATCGACAAGAGCCTCTACGTGGCCGAGTTCCACACGTCCGGCGCCGACTGCGACGTGGAGGAGATCGAGGAGAAGCCAGGACGCCAACAGGACGGCACCTAAAACAGGCGAGACGCTTTGAGATGATAAGTAGACCTTTACTGCTTTAAAACACGAGACTCTTCTTCCTAACCAGAGGTTTTGTGTCCCCTCCAGGATGCTGCGGGCTTTTGCACAGACATCATCGCACACAGGCAACTCTTCAGTTCCAAATTCCCCCCAGAGCCTGTCGAGTGGACGCAAAGGCTGTTTTTGTTTTGTTTTAACATTTCCTTATCTTTTCCTCAAAGCGCTGCCTCATTCTTTTTTTTTTTTCCACACTTAATTGAGAAGCCATATTGTTTTGCACCAAACTCAGAATGGGCCGTGCGTCCTGCGTATGAGCTTAGTGTTTCTTTCCTCCGAGTGATCTCGGCTGTCCTAAACAGAGAGTATCGGAGCTGTTCTGAAGCCGTCTCAGAGACGGTTGTCGTTGTCGGCAGCGAGGTCGGCCTCTTTTTAACCGTACAACGGTGCACTCGCCCCAGCCCACCGGTCTGTCCACCTAACACTGTTGTCGTCACTCAAGTGCCTTACTTACTCCCGTGCGCCCTCATCCTTTCATAGCCTGCTGTCTTCTGTCATGCAGCTGAGTACGAGCACAAATATGATGAATTTAATAGTAACCCGAGTTTATTTACACATCTATTATGCAAGGGAAAACGACAACACACACACGCTCTCTCTCTGCTGCTGAGAGGTCTGTAGTAACACGGCTCAAACTCCTTTTTAAAAAAACATCCTGAATGTGAACGTTTATTTTTAATGTGAACGTTGCAATAAAGAAAAACAAGGGCAGCTTTATTTAAATACTGCGTGACTGTCCCCCCCCCCCCCCCCCCCCCCCTTTCATCATGAATAGTACACGAGCAGAGTTAATACGAGAAGACTGCTCGACACACAAGCCCCCGGTACTGATCCATGGAGTTTAGTTGGCTGTTGCCGGTGAGTCGGCCTGCAGACGGCTTCTGTCTGGAGGTTCTTTGACATTGATCCCGTTGGGCTGGTGAGTACTGTCAACCTGTCGGGCCACTGTAGCTGTGAAGCTGGTTTCTTCTCCTTCATGCTGCAGCAGCGCAGGACTAATGCATCAAGAGGCTGTCTCAGAACAGCTTTGACACGAACGTCTGCATCACTAAGCTCAGACACAGAATGACGGGTCCAAGGAATAAATCGTTTTTGTGGAAGTTGGTGCAAAACAATAGTTAGAATTTTCTTTTTCTCTTTCTCTTTTTGCTGACTGCTTCAGAGTCTGTTCTATTGTGTGGAAATAGTTATTATTTACTGGAGCATTATTTCTTTCTCCAAATACTGAGTAAACCTTTCTTTTTAGGCCCCATCGTGACAAATCCAAGTTGGTGAATGTCTTGGTTGCCAATGTGAATACTCAGAGGTTGGATGCCAAGCTCTTGAGTTGTATCGCTGCTGTCGCACTAGAAACTGCTCTTCAGAAACCTTCTCCTGGATATGAAATGGTTTCATGGGAGTCTGCTCGGTGTATAAAGGACTACATTGACCTTTTTAATTTAACTTGTACTGAAACTAGAAAAGTCAGTTTTCTTTCTGCAGCAGCAGCGATATCTTTTTATTTTTGTCTCCCCAGCACAGCTATGTTTTATGATTCCCAGCGTGTGAGGGGCGGGCTCTGTGTTTCTGAAAGCAACATTGTAGCATCTCTGAAACAGGCAGCTGTGACTTCTTTGTTTTTGTCCTTCCCTTTACAGAGATTTCCTTTACTAACGTTAAAAAATGACATGAAAAGAGTATTTTTGCTTTTTTAGATTTATTTTGGATGTTGCTTAAAGCAGTTTGAAGAGGGGCGGGGGGTGAGGCTTCAGCACTGGGTCATTTGTGGAGGGTTTTTTTTGGGGGGGGGGGGGTTACCGGAGCCAAGTGTGGTATCAGATGCTTTCTGGGCGTCTTGATTCTTTGCGTCTCTCTGGCACTTAAAGCTTTGATTTAAGTTTGTTTTATTTTCTTTGTTTTTTTTTCCTCAAAAGTACATAACACCTTGTTTTGTTTGTGTTGTAAGTGCCAGAGAGAGAGAGTTCAGTTATACTGGAGAGAGCTTCTAGAACGCAGTGAAGCGCTGTGATCTTCTTGAACCTGTTCCATGTGACGGATGATCAAAGTGCTTCTTCAGCAACTCAATCCATTTTCCACCAAGGCAATCTTTATACGAGGTGTTCTGAATCATTTTGAGGAAAACAAATTGTAAATGATTCATTGTTTACACTCGTTTACAATTATACAAAAAAAAGAAAATACTTTGCTTCATGAGTGGAGGAGGAGGTTGAATTTTTATTTTTTATTCCCTTTTATTTTTCTTGGAAATAGATTTTCAGGATTTTCATTGAAGCAAAACCAAAAAAGGAGTGTGTGTGTGTGTTTGTGAGAGGTGTGTGTGTGTGTTTGTGAGAGGTGTGTGTGTGTGTTTGTGAGAGACGTGTGTGTGTGTGTTTGTGAGAGACGTGTGTGTTTGTGAGAGACGTGTGTGTGTTTGTGAGAGACGTGTGTGTGTTTGTGAGAGACGTGTGTTTGTGAGAGACGTGTGTGTGTTTGTGAGAGACGTGTGTTTGTGAGAGACGTGTGTGTGTTTGTGAGAGACGTGTGTGTGTGTGTTTGTGAGAGACGTGTGTTTGTGAGAGACGTGTGTGTGTGTTTGTGAGAGACGTGTGTGTGTGTTTGTGAGAGACGTGTGTGTGAGAGACGTGTGTGTGTGTGTGTTTGCGAGAGACGTGTGTGTTTGCGAGAGACGTGTTTGTGAGAGACGTGTTTGTGAGAGACGTGTGTTTGTGAGAGACGTGTGTTTGTGAGAGACGTGTGTGTGAGAGACGTACGTGTTTGTGAGAGACGTGTTTGTGAGAGACGTGTGTGTGAGAGACGTGTTTGTGAGAGACGTGTGTGTGTGTGTGTGTGTGTGAGAGACGCGTGTGTGTGTGAGAGACGTGTGTGTGTGAGAGACGCGTGTGTGTGTGAGAGACGTACGTGTGTGTGAGAGACGTACGTGTGTGTGTGTGTGTGTGTGTGTGAGAGACACGTGTGTGTGAGAGACGTGCGCGTGTGAGAGACGTGTGTGTTGAGTTGAGTGAAAGAAGACAGGCGTGAGAGGTGTGTTTGAAGCAGCAACAGGCTGAGTTTAGTTAAGAATTATTACGTTTACATGCAGCTTCAACTAAACCAGAAAGTCAGACAACTTGGTAATTTGGAATAAGAACGGAACTATCCGTTTAACCGTGTGAGGCTGCGGGTAAACATAATTATTTGATGTATTTTTGTTCGTGGCGGTGTTTTCATGCACAGACTCGACTTGTTTTTTCCGGCGGTGTACGACGTCTTAAATATCAGTGTGGAGGATGTTTACAGTCAGGGATGTGATTTTTGTTTCTCCTTTTCCATCGCCCTCTTCCTCCGGGAGCTTCAGTTTGTGGACTAAAACCTAATTTCTAATCACACTTTTCTGTTCTCTGTTTTATGTCCCCGATCACGTCCCTGACAGTCATTCCATCGTCTCCTTTGTGACCCAAATAACAGCAAAGATCACACACATCTACAGCGGAACCTGTCGAGACCTTTTTTTAAAGGGGTAGCGTTCTGATTGGCTCCTGGCGACAAACTAAATATTAGACTTCATCCCAGGAATTGGCTCTCAAAATCCTCAACCACTTTAAGAAAAACTACTCGAGTGTTTGTATCTCCGGCCATGTGTTGGACCTGTTATGATGAGTGTTATCAAACACAGTACAACCGATGACTGGAGCTACGACGCTAAAGATCTCGAGGAAAAAATGGTGCATCACAAAGGAGCTCATGATGAATGTTGTTGAGTGATTCTGTTGATTTTTGTCATCTGGTGGTATCGAGATGTCTTTGTCTGTCTGTGTGTACACACGTGTGTGTGTGTGTGTGTGTGTGTGTGTGTGCGCACTCTGGCCTTTAGAGTCCGGAGTGCTTAAGGTGGGAGGGATATTTGTAAAACTTGTTTGAAAAGGGTAACTTAAAAAAAACAAAAATAAGCGGGTGAGGTTTTGGATACAAAATGGCAGTTCTGGGATTCTCCAAATTCTAAATTGGTGGGAGCTTCTTGACCTTTTTATTAACGGCTGAACTGCCCCTAATTTCTGCTGTGCACAGCTAAATTGAATTGGATCTCTTGATTTGCTGCACTAATGAAGACTCACCCGCACTTCAGGCTAATTCAGCCAAACGTAACGAAGAACTCTGCAGAATTGCTGGAGTAAGCTGAGGGTTTAAGTCCCTGTTGTATTTCCCCTGCAACATGCACAGAAAAGTTGGACAACATTTTTTTTGTTTTGATGTAGCTGAGGATACAGTTGCAATTGTAGCATTTTGTCTACAGCGTGGATATGAAGGAGTGGTAACGGTATGATTCTAATTTGGCTCGCAAACATTTTGGTTCAGTTCGATGTCGCATACGTACATTGAGACCCTCCTTTTTTTAATTTGAGTTCTTCAGTCTCCTCTGTACTTATTGGTACCTTGGTGCCCCTGCTGCTCCCAAAACAAGTTTCAGCCCAATGTTCAAGTGAGTTGCATCATTTTTGGACTTCAATTGTGATAACCTAAAACCAGACTCCACGTTTTGGATGTCTCTTAATTTCCCTCCTTCACTGCCCTGTGATTTCCTTTTCATACCATTAGAATAAAACTCGGTTCACTATCGGATGGTACCAGAAGAAAAAGTAATTCTTGCATAGTTTGTTTTCTTTCCTTACAAAATGCATAAGAGAGGCACAAGGTATTTCATCGACTTGTGTTGATCACTCTGTCCTCGGCATGCAAGGGTTATAAAATTCAATAAATTGATTTGGAATTTACGCAGCCTGGTGGTGTGTGTTTTATTGTTGACTCTAATACATAATGTGGTCTCTTAGCCTTAATAGCACTGAGCTCTGTGTGTGTGTGTGTGGTGGGGGGGGAAGGGATTTCCTTTTTGATGAAATCTTGCTTTTCTTCTATGGAGAACTAATACATGTAATGTAAGTCACTTTGGGGGAAAAAATTTGCCAAATGGCTGTAATGTTAAGGACTACCAACTTGGTCCTGTGTAATTATGTAATCTTGTGGCCTTATGTTTTAAAGGGACCCTGTGTCAAACTCTAATCTGATTCATATTTTACGTTGAATAACATTGAGGACTATCCATCATATATACACAATGTAAATAATTGTCAGCGTTCCACTCCTAACAATACATTCAATTCAAAATGCTCGATTGTCATTGGCAGCTCAAAAATAAACTGTTTTTTGAGAACGATGCAACATCCAAACCCTCAGGCTGCCATTTGACCTTGAGCTATTCCTTCATAACGTTTTACTTCACTTGCTCTGCCGTTCTGCAGCTCTCCACCAATCGATAACTTCAGAATTAAACGTCCCGCCCCTCTGCAACGCACTGCACTCTCATTAGCCAATAGTCTCTGAGTAAGAGTGTGACATCACGTTCACAAAGCAAGCCCTCGTTTCCTCTGACACACAAATTGACCGACAGGTCTTTCGACCAATCATTTCTAGGGGTCATGGTCTGTAATCCAATCATAACGCGTCTTAAGAAAATAGGCGGAGCCCTAGCGTCGCTCACTTCTTCTTCTTTGGTGCTACTGTATTTAACTTCCGGCTGCATCGTCCTCTGGAAATCACAACGTGAGTAGCTACCGTTAGCTCTGTGTTTTACGTAATAAGAGGATTAGCTGGAAATATATGAACATATTAGCTGTTTTTTAGAAGTTGAAATCTCACAAAGTGATCTTTGTTTCCCGATACCGGGAACAACCGTTTGTTTTAAGCCTGCCAGTTGCTGGTTGGAAGCTAGCTCTGCTAACTTTTTCTTGCAGGCTTGTAGGTGAGACAGATTTCATTCAAAACATGAGCGACATATTTTAAAGAAAGCAGTGCCTAGCAGGAACCAGAAACCCAGTTCCGCCACACGACGTAATGGTTTATTATCATGAGCCGGTCTTTCTCACCTGCTGCTGCTCTAACTTCATATGAATGAACATGATCTGTGCGAAAGGTTAAAGGGGCACTCCACCTATTGTAACAGTGCACCTGAAGATTAGTTTACACCTTATGGGCTGTATTACTCCGCCTGAGGCCTGTGACAGTACGTTGAATGCCTTCTTTAACACTGAGGGAAGCTTTCAAACGTCTGAGAAAATAACCCCCAATGATTGTCATCAGGGTGTGTTGTGTTCTTGTTCTACGAGTTAACGAAATTACCAGTTTCTGACTTGCAAATAGCGTTCACAAAAACATTAGGTGTCTCTGAAAGCTCGTATATAACCAACTTAGTGTTTAAAGCTCATAAACGCAGGTATTGTCTCCTTTATTCAGTCGTTTAAGGTAATTAAACCAACAACTAATGGATGAGGATGCATTACTGTCGGTGCATTGTGTTTTTAACGCAATCAATTATCTTAATCATACAAAATCCAAATGTAAACATTGCTAAAAATACATCTACTTATTGATTATTTGCACTGCAACTGCTGCACAGGAAGTCCTATCTTATCTGATGAGGGATCAGGGCGTGACACTGCATCTGTGATTAAAATGTTTTCCATTTACAATTGCACAAGTGGAGTTTGAAAGACGTCTGTTACCGGAGCATGGAAAGCCTAATGAAAGACACTATTGGGTTGTTTTATGTGTATTTTGAGAGGATGTCTCTGCCTCTGCTTCTCAGATTTCTTTCCTTAATTTCTGTCTTTTGCGAGTCCCCCATCTTCACAACTTTACATGTTAGATTGCTCTGTTTTTTAATTATCTGGCCTGCCTGCATCAATACAACTGTTATTGATTAGGTATAGTGTGCCAGTAACCTACATCTTAACAGCTCTTAGTATTTTCGCTGATCTTATGTTACTTATCTCCTCTGTTGATGCAGCTGCTCAGACTCAATGGCACTAACAGCCAAATACTCTCTCCAGTCTCTCACCCTCTCTCCTGCTCTATCCCCTAACTTCTCTCTGCCAGAATGGGCAGTGTTTTGGCTGCCAGCTCCCCCAACCCCCCTCCCCCTTCCTCCGGCAGTGCCGCCCCCTCCCCCGGGTTGACTGTTCCGCCAGGCTTCGGGATGCCCCCAGTTCTACCCCCCACTGGGGAAGCCTCGGGACAGGAGGAGGCGGACTCCTCCTTACCTAACCCCGGTGGATTTGACGAGTGCCATCGCAAGTGCAAAGGTGACTGGTGATAATTGAAGACAGCCGTGAGAAGCGTGGTGTGACCTCTTACGCCTCGACTCAAATAAGAATCCACTCAATGATTTACAAACTGGTTTTATCTTTATTATGTGTCTATTCTGCATTTCCTTTTCCCCTCAGAGGTTTTCCCCATGCAGATGGAGGGTGTCAGGCTATTCGTCAACAAGGGCCTTAGCAACCACTTCCAGGTCAGTTAAGTTTCTTTTTACACACACACACTGGAAAAGTTTCTCACTAACTGCTAAACAAAATACAGCCTACGTCTCAGAAGCTCAAATATATCAGACCAATGTAAATTAACTGGCAATGGTTAAAGGGCACATTTTTTGAGTTGTGCTTCTGTTGTGATCTCTGTTTAAGGTGAATCACACTGTGCTGCTGAGCACCACGGGAGACTCCACCTACAGGTTCGGCGCCACATACGTGGGAACGAAGCAGATGGGTCCGGCAGAGGTACGCTGAAGTACAGTCGCAGTGAATCTCCTCTGAAAGGTGTTTTATAGATATATATTCTTTATTTATGACCCGTTACACAAATGCTGGTTTTGGTTCAGTTTTTTCCTGTCGTGGTTGGAGACATGGACAACAGTGGCAGCCTCAACGCCCAGATCATCCACCAGGTGGCCAGCAGAGTACGATCCAAACTAGCCTTCCAGGTAAAGGGTCCCCCTTCAGAACCTTTTCATGCAACTCATTGCTCTTAGTGCTGCAATCTGTTTCTACTTTGACAACATAACCACTTTTATTCCTGTCGATATTCTTAAGGTTTTTACAGAGCGGTTTCTTTGTATATCATTTTATTTATTCAACATTTTCTTACTAAAACGTGGAGGAAATAGTTTATAGGACAGTCGATAATGTTTACTCATTTGTGCAGTGATGAAGAGAGATCCATAATCCCCTCTGTAAAGACCTTTGACTCTAATATGTCAACAAAATGAAACAAGAGGTTTGAACCTGGCTTTATCCAATGTTCAGAGTTCTGTTCTGGAAATGTATGACGATTAGCACAAAATAAAACATAATAAAATGTCAAAAAACCTGAAATACACAAAGTAAATCGAGAGGTCAAAACTCCATCGACAGTTTATAGAACATCTCCGTTGTTTGGACCAAAGCGTTGCGGCGTGTGGCCTTCATCGGGGCCATCATCATCATCATCGATGGGTGGCCCTGATGAAGGCCACATGCACCTCAGAAGTAGGTGAGGTTGTGGCAGAATACTCGACTCTTTCACAAATAGTAATTGTCTTGATGTAAGTCATCAACTGGGGAAGTTTCATGGTGATATCTGTTAAATCAAATGTTTTAGCGTACTCTCCAGCGGTGTCTCCCCTGAAACCAAAACATTGTTTGTTGATGTTACGTCTTCTTTTAAAAGCCGATAACCAGCCGATGTGTCATTGTCACGTCAGTCTGACCGTGCTGTTGACTTTGTCACGCTCCGTCACCTCCTCAGACACAACAAAACAAGTTTGTGAACTGGCAAGGCGACGCTGAGATCAAAGGAGAAGATTTTACTGCGACCATTACTCTTGGAAACCCCGACGTCCTCGTCGGCTCCGGTGGGTCTCCGCTCACCATCCTGTCCTCCAAACACTGAACTCACTTTAAATGCTTTTAATTTTTTTTTTTTAATGTTTCTAATTGAACCAAAAGACAGACTTGTTGTGAACCGGGACACCTCATGCTCACTGCTGTCGTCCCCCTGTCAGGCATCGTCGTAACGCACTACCTCCAGTCCATAACGCCGGCTCTGGCTCTGGGAGGGGAGCTGGTTTACCACCGCCGGCCGGGAGAGGAGGGCACCGTGGTGTCTTTAGTCGGCAGATACACGGGTGAGGTGCAGTCTGTGACGCTTTTGTTTGGTGTCGGTTCGCTTCAACCAGTGTTGACTCGGCCTCCTCCCTCTGTGCAGGCAGCAACTACATCGCCACCTTGACGCTCGGCTCGGCGGGAGCTCATGCTTCATACTATCACAAAGCCAACGAGCAGGTAACTCCGCCTCCGTCCACGCACAATGCAGACAGTTAGCAGCTTTTGATTGAAAGCAGGTTAGGTTGATTCATAGTTCCCTGAGCGTTACGAAGCGAGTCGGCCCTTCAGAACTAAACGCAGCACCAGACCGAATGCTGCGCTGGAGACGTTGTTCTCGAAGCGGCTTCCCTCGGGATATAACCGTCCGCTGCTCTTCAACAGCTGCAGCTCGGCGTGGAGTACGAGGCGAGCACCCGCATGCAGGACACCAGCGTGTCGTTCGGCTACCAGCTAGATGTGCCGAAAGCTAATTTGCTGTTTAAAGGTACGGTGTGCTCTCTGAAACACAAATACGATCATCACCGTGGCATTCATCCTGCACAGGAGCATCACGTTTATCTATTTTTCAGCAGCCATTGTTTGTCATAGATGACAGAGGAAAATAATAATGAATAATAATAATAATATATCCTCATTTATTAGTAGATTTTATATTTTGTTAAATTATTCTAAATCTGGTAAAGTAACTAAAGCTATCAGATGAATATTATGTTGTAAAAAGTACAGCATTTACCTCGGAGTAGAAGTATGAAGTAGCATGAAATGGAAATAAAGTACCTCAGAACCTCAAAATTGTACTTTAGTACAGTATTTGAATAAATGTTGTACTCCATTTGTGCAGAAAAAATATACCTATTTATCGGTTTCTCACTTTTTATTGAGAACTGCGTAAACGGTACAGTAAACGTAAAGCAAAGGTACGTTTTCCCGCACCTAATATTCCGTCTCTCTCCCCCCCTCCTCCAGGTTCAGTCGACAGTAACTGGGTAGTCGGTGCCACGTTAGAAAAGAAGCTGCTGCCGCTGCCGCTCTCTCTGGTCCTCTGCACCTTCCTCAACCACCAAAAGAACAAGTTCCAGTGCGGCTTTGGCGTCACCATCGGCTAGAGCGACCGAGCGGCGGGTCGCCGGCCCGCAGGCCGACCTCACAGAACGGACAGACTCCCCATGGACGAGCAGCCTACACCATGTGCAACGCTGTGTGTGTGTGTGTGTGTGTGTGTGTGTGTGTGTGTGTGTGTGTGTGTGTGTGTGTGTGTGTGTGTGTGTGTGTGTGTGTGTGTGTGTGTGTGTGTGTGTGTGTGTGTGTGTGTGTGTGTGTGTGTGTCCGTCCATCCCATCCCATCACTTCTTCAATCTGTCGCTCCGTTCGACCATCATCGTGTTACTGGTTTCAGAAGGTAGTAAAGTTCGAGGTATATACAAATCGAATGCGTTTAATCCTGTCAGAATCAGACCAATCAGAAACACTGTGATTGGTCAGGAATTTGTTGACTGCGGACTCTCGACGCAAACCAGTAGAAACGCATAAAGAGACATTACAGAACTTTGTTTTCCTCACTGAGTTCAGTGCCTGTCGCTCCGGTCTTGAGTTTTATTCTCGTTTTTTTTATTTTTTTTTTATTTTTTACTGTAAATCCTGTCTTGGCGTGCGGTGAATGAAATTGTTCACAGACCCGTTTACCAGCCAACACTGCATGTCACACAAACATCACTTGTTCTGTTGCCTTTTTTTATGTTACATACATATGGATCAGTATATATATGACCTGTATATACCTCTTGGAAACTGATAAATGCCATTTCTTACAAAAAACCCAAACCTGCACGTCTTTGGTGGTTTCCTTCAGTCTCTGCTGGAGTGTGAGTTCATGTGACGAGTGAGAGTCTGTTTAGAGTTAATAATCATTCCCTCAGGAGATTAAAGGTCTGTGTGACCGCTGTCAGCTATAATAGGAGAGATTCAGGAAACTGAACCAGGAAGGATGACAAACTATAGAGCATGTGTGTTGGATATATGAACATATTTTGATATTAGGATTTAAAAAAATAGGGAAGATTATATGCAGGTGCATCTCAATGAATTAGAATATCATCGAAAAGTGAAACTCATATATTCTGTAGATTCATTACACACAAGGTGACACAAGTGCTTACAGCTAATGAAAACCCAAAATTCTGTGTCTCAGAAAATTTGAATATTACATAAGACCAATTTAAAAAAGGATTTTTAATACAGAAATGTGGCCTCCTGAAAGGTATGTACATTATGCACTCAATACTTGGTCGGGGCTCCTTTTGCATGAATTACTGCATCAGTGCGGCGTGACATGGAGGCGATGAGACTGGCCCTGCTGAGGTGTTATGGGAGCCCAGGCTGCTTTGATAGGGGCCTTCAGCTCGTCTGCATTGTTGGGTTTGGTGTCTCATCTTCCTCTTGACAATACCCCATATGGAGTATATATATATTTAAAAGAGATGATAAGATGATTTGTCCTCCGCTGTGATTTAGTTTGACTGACTTGTGAAATGCATTATTGAACTTGGTGAAGTTCATGTTAGGAAAAAAAAACAAAAACCGATGTATTTTCTTTTTTTCACTTTAGCACAAAGCATTTCACGAACGGAGACGTGAAATTGTGTCTTGTGTATTTTAGTGCAGCTTTATGAATTTGCCGTTAACTGTACAGTCCTAATATAGAAATGTTCTCTGTGTATGAATCGCTCCTGTGAAATAATAATCAGTACTGCATGCTAATTAAGACACCAAAACACTGAACTTGTTTCGTCAGATTTTTATTGAGCAGAATATACATTGGGTCAAGTTGAAATAAATATTTGGTGTGCGGAGGCCTTGAGGCTGGTGGAGGCGTCCGTTTACTGGGTGGTCTTGGAGAAAGACTCCCACAGAGCAGCCAGCTGAGCCTGCAGGTCCTGAGCGCTGGCGTCCAGCTTGGCCCTCAGCTCCTCTCCTCTTTTGGAAAGGTTCTGCTGGATCTCCTGGGTTTTCTGGTTCAGCTGGGTCTCGAAGCTCTGGGTCAGGGGGACCATGCTCCTCTGGAACTCCTCCAGGCTCTGCTCCATCTTCTGCTTGATCTCCTCGGTGAAGGGGACCATCTGGGCCTGCAGCTGGTTCACGCTCTTATCCAGCTGCACCTTCAGCTCCTGGATCTTCTGCAGCAGGAGGACCTTCAGGGCCTCTGGGTCCATGGTCTCGGCGTAGGGGGCAGCGTCCCTCTTCAGCTCCTCCACCTGCTTCTGAATGTCAGCCACCAGCTCCTCGGCGTAGGGCCTCAGGTTGGTGGTCACGGCGGTCAGATCCTGCTCCAGGCGAGCCTTCAGCTGCTCGGCCTTCTGGGAAAACCGGGTCATGTAGTCCTGGGTCAGAGGAGCCACCTGAGTCCGCAGAGCAACCGTGTACTGATTGACTGTGTCAGTGCTCTGAGAGATCATGGTACTGACGGACACAGAGAAGAAAGGTTATTAAAATGAAACGCGTAGTATATTTCTAACGTCTTTAAGCTTCTTTATTGCTCTTACTTCACTTCCTGTCCCAGCTCAGACTGTCTGATCTGCGTCAGGGAGTCCTCGGCGGTGAGTGTCGCTTTAGCAACGTAGTCCCAGAAAGCATCTTTCACCAAATCCAGACTGCTCTTGGGCGGCTCCTGCCACAGGATGTTGGCATTGCAGACTGTGGATAAAAGGCGGCTTTAGTAGAAACCCAGACCGGGTGTGGTTCACCTTTATTTCATAGGAAGAAATTCACTCACCAGAGAAAAGTGCGAGAACCACAAGTACCTTCATGATTGGATTTGACTCTGTTGGATAAAGAAAATGAATGCACAATTAAAACATTGTTTGAAAGTTATACTTTGACACTTGGCTATGAAGTGTTTTAATGATGCTGAGATATGTTACCTTACAGCGAGGCAGCTTGTCTCTTCTTCACTCTGAGTGCGATGACTTGTGGTGTGTGTCCGTTGAGACCTTTTATAGCCATGCTGAAGGGTAAAGTCCTCCTCTATCTGCCCCGCTGGACAGATTCCTGTCACTCCACGTCATAATCTGTGTCATCGCCTTATTGTTCTGTGATACATATTCTCTGGCATCTTAATTGTTGGAAAAACTTAAATAATGTTTTTGTTCAGCCACTGTAATCTAAGCAGCTGGTTCCATGAAGTCTGTGTCCTTGTATGAAACACGCTTCCTCAGCTGTGGTCTTCATTAAGTGTCTTAGTTGTCTTTCTTCATGGCTTCATGTGTTTGTTTACTTGTGACCGGGCCTCAAGGGTTGATGGCAAATATGTTGTGTTCACGTCAGTATATACGTAGGCTGATCTGCAACCATGACGTCTTCCGAGATTAGGATAAGATGAACGTTTACAGAACGAATTATCAAAGAAACGGGTCCAAGATGTCCAGACTTTATGCAAATCATTCTGTTCCAACGCACGCAACGTCTTGTTGTCCTCAGTATGTGTGTCAGAGACGCCAGGTCTCCAGTAATAACGATAATGGATATTCAAGTTGTAGCGAATACATTTTATTTGAAGAATGCAAAATGAATGTGGCATTAATTGATTTTGGCATGTTGGGGGCAGCAAGGCAAGGAGCTGATCTAATGGCTCCTAATCACCTTCTAGTGCTGAAGGAATGTGTCCTAGAACCCGGAAATGAGTTCACTTGTAGTATTTACGGTTCCCTCGTCTCAAAGTCAATACGTTGCATAAATGGGTATTTAGTTATTTTAAAACAAGGTTAAGAGATTTTAACGTTTTTGTTCTACGATTTAAGATACGTCGGTAGATACCCTTTCTGTGAATCTCTACGTGTCATGTTGCTAACAAGCGGCTAAATAGACTACGACTTCCTGTTGGCCTACAAAAGTCATCCCTGCAAAAGTCTGTATCGTTGGAATGAGGAACGTGTTGGCAAACAGTCGCGTCGTTAAACACCCAGCGGATACAGAGCAGTGTTCGCTCGAGTCTGTTCTCCCTCTTTTAGCTCTGCGTTTGGTCTCCACCAACGCCTGTGGGATAAATCGGCCTCTCGTTGCTAAATGCTCCACATTGTTAGCTAGCTAGTCGCTAACTGTTTGTCTGCTGTTAGATGCGCAGCAGGTGTTGTACAGTCAGCTTTTCGAGCTTAAATGAAGGTTGATGACATCACTGACTTCACTGAACCAAAACAGTCAAGTAAAGTCTAGCGCTGTCAAATCAAAACAATTGATAATGTATTTGGGGATTTGTAAACAGTGGTTTAATAAGACACTTTGAGGGACCTGAGTAAAAAAAACATACATTCATTTGTCTAAATCATTTTTCTGTTTTGTACTTTTAATATTTAATGCATTCCCTCAACAGTATTGGGACATCTTCAGCTACATCCACCTCACCTTATAATCGGCTTCATGGTTACTTTGTGCGTCACATGAGAACAGTTGGATGTTTATCAGTAATCTCACCTGGAGAAAGACTCCTCTGTGTTATCAGTTTGTCAGGAGGGAATAAAAGGAGACTTAACATTCTTCAGTTAAGATTACTCACACTTCTTATGACACAACTGGATCAAAGTCCTGTTCCCAATTCACTGACCTATAAAACCTCTGACAACAGCCTATGTATCGAAGCTGAGAGCATTCATGTGGTTAATATGTATGTTTACTCTATGATGGAGTAATCAACAAAAAAACAATGCAGTATTCATACTGTAACAGAGTAAAATATGAATAGTCTCACTGTCTAATCTATTTCTTAATCATTACATCGTGAGTGACCCTCCTGGGTGTCCACTAGTTACAATAAGATATGATGTAACATAATAAGGGTATTATATTGTCAATATTCTTTGCTTCTCTCTCTCAGAAAGCGTCACATGAAGACAATACATCAATTATTCAATAAAAAATGTATATTTCTTGCTCTGAAATCTTTCTGAGAGACGCTGCACGAGGTTTCATCAGACAGTGGTGACGTCGTAGTCCACTGCTGCCACTGTTACTGTGATGTGGAGGCAGCAGTGACGGCAGCAGTGACAGCACGGCACTCAGCGGTGAACTTTGCGCCTGCGTTTCCTCCATAGGACTCGTCTGCCTATATATACTCAGCCGTGAGCTGTACAGAACACACACACACACACTGTATTCAACAGCTCACTGACTGAACAGGAAGCATCCACACAGGTGAGACACCAGTTAGGACCATGGCACTTTTCAGGTCATCATATCAAAAATAACCACAAAGAGCTAATTTTGGGTGTTTCTCCTCAGCCGCAGTCATGAAGGTCCTGGTGGTGCTCGCCCTCGCTGTTTTCACCGGTGAGAAAGTTTTGTAATTTATGTGAAAATCAACATCATTCAAGTTGGAACAAGAAGGTTTTCATTGTGGCAATGAATGCATTTGACTTTGTTCTGTCTGCAGGTTGCAATGCCAACATCGTGTGGCAAAGCCAGCCCGAGAAACAGGTCGACGTGGTGAAAGATGCATTCTGGGACTACGTGGCCAAAGCAACCACGACCGCCGAGGACTCCCTGAAGCAGATCAGGCAGTCCGAGCTGGGAATGGAAGTGAAGTAAGAGTCTCAAAGTGATAAAGACGCTTTTACTAAAGCCTTGAACTATTTCAACATAACATTAGACATTCATGACCAAAACAACGACAATCAATAAGTTCTGGTTTATCAGCTTGGAGAGGGTGATGAATCCATAAAGAAGCAAAAAGAGTTTTCCGTGACTGGTTTCTCTTTGTGTCTCTGCAGCACCCTCATCTCCGAGAGCACAGACGCCATCAACAAGCTCACCGACGCTCTCCGGACTCAGGTGGCTCCTCTGACCCAGGACCGCTTGTCTAAGTTTACCCAGGAGGCCGAGCAGCTGAAGACCCGTCTAGAGAAGGACCTGGCCGCCGTGGCAACCAGCCTGCAGCCCTACGCCGAGGAGCTGGTGGCTGACCTCCAGAAGCAGGTGGAGGAGCTGAAGAGGGACGCTGCCCCCTACGCCGAGACCATGGACCCAGAGGCCCTGAAGGTCCTCCTGCTGCAGAAGAGCCAGGAGCTGAAGGTGCAGCTGGATAAGAGCGTGAACCAGCTGCAGGCCCAGATGGTCCCCTACACCAAGGAGATCAAGCAGAAGATGGAGCAGAGCCTGGAGGAGTTCCAGAGGAGCATGGTCCCCCTGACCCAGAGCTTCGAGACCCAGCTGAACCAGAAAACCCAGGAGATCCAGCAGAACCTTTCCAAAAGAGGAGAGGAGCTGAGGGCCAAGCTGGATGCCGACAGCCAGAACCTGAAGAGGCAGCTGACTGCTCTGTGGGAGTCTTTCAGTAAGCTGACCCAGTAAATGGACAAATGTCTCTACTGAGTCTATGGGACAGATACAAAAGTGCAATACCTCATTTTCTATGTTTTTATGTGGATAAAAGATACTCAAAAAGGATTGATGTCAATATTTCCTCTATTGCGTTACTGTTCACTGTAAGTTTTCATCTGTAAAACAACAATAAATAGGTTAAATGTATTTTATGTTTCCACTTTCTTTGCATTCAGTTCAAAAAAGAGCCATAAATCCAGGAATGCAACTATGTCCACATTTTCTTCAACAGAGACAATCTCACATATATTAAAGCAAGTTTATGTAACTTTTTGAATGAAAAGTTGAATTCATAAGCAGGGAAACACACACTTGCTCAATTCAATACTCTCAGGGGTTTGCAAACTTTAAATAGATCTTGCTGTGAACTGTGACATCAATGAGTCAGATTGTTGACTTTACAACTCTGCTCTACTTGTGCAATTGTTGAGCTGCTTCTCAGTATTTTCCTGCAGTCTCATCATTGCAGCCTTTTTGGCCGCAGTGGCTGCTGTTCAGCAAATCATCAATCACAGAAAGGCAGAGCAGCAACACGGACCGAGAACGTTCTCAATGAAAAGTGCATCAAGCAATGAACAGCATTTGCTAAAATAGTTACAGCCGAGGGGAAAGAACCAAAATCACCAAAAAGAAGTCGAAAAACACCTGGATTAAAATATCCAGTATATATATATATATATATATATATATATATATATATATATATATATATATATATATATATATATATATATATTAATAATGAATGATAATAATTTTCCCACGATAACTTCCTAATGATAATGACAGTACAGTATTTCCAAAAACCAGTGATGAGCCGTCAGGGCCTTCAAGGCCTTCTCTGCTGGCCTAAACAGAATCACAAAGTTACAGCTATTTTATAATTTAACAATATTTCATAAATACACTACATGTATTATAATTTATGAAAATATTTTCCCCATCATCTTATTGTCTCATTGCACAGCTCCTGTCTTCCTCAGTTGCTCTGCTTCCAGTGCAGCTTGTTTTAAGTAGAGCTTTTATCCAATCAGATCTCACCTCTGTGTCTCTAGGTAAGAAGAGAGGCCCGAGGCCTGCAGACTCACACGTGAATCCATGTGCACTTTAAGTGAATGGGGACGATATTGTTGATTGTCATAGTCTTCAACCAATCAGATCTTTAGTTTGACATGTTGGGCGTATTCTTTGCCGTGCCAGCACCTGCTAGCCGGCCTACAGCTACGTCAGCATTACGTGCAGCTCAGTTTTCAGTTTTCTGAAAACGAAACCTAAGCAGAGGCTTAGTAGAGTAGTAACAATTCAAATTGAAAGATATGGAAGAAATTATGACATTTTTTGTATTTCGCTTGGTGTAGATTTATTTTTTTTTAGCTTTGTTTTTTAACACTCAATGACTGAAGGAGGTGAAACGGATTTGTGAGTTAGGATTTAACTGTCGGATGAAACTGTCAACAAAGAAAGGAGGATGGAGTTTGTCTTTAAGTGAACAGCAGCTCTGGTAAATCAACTGCGTTTGTTTTTATATCTGCAGTAGCTTTAATATGCTTGTTTATATATTATTATTTGTACAACTTGTTTTTATGAAGATGGATTTTTGTTTGGTTTAATATGTGATAGGAACCATTGTTACGTCCAATGTTGCTCTGGGGACACATTTATCCGGTGCCAGTGTTTCTAACTTGGCGACTTTCTCCCTAAATCTGGCGACTTTCCGAACCCTCGTGGCGACTTTTTTTGTCAAAAGCTACGAGCGAAATCTAGCGACTTGCTCTGGTGTTGTTGGAGACTTTACTGGTGTTTTGACTCTGACATTAAAGCACGTACGTTCTGCAGTTACTGTCGTGAACGAGCAGCGGGTGCTGCCGCTCTGCCGCCCCAAAGCACTCACAGGCGGCTACTCTCACAGCAGCCTCGTGCAGCAGTCCCAGCTGCAGTCAGAGCAGAGAGGAGACGCACTCTCTGCGTATTCATGTATCTGCACTCTGCAGTTAGTTACAAATAATAACCGTAGCTGTGTTTCAGCTGCAGGACAGCAGTGAAGGCCCAGGTATGAAATGCACGGCCCGCCACTGCCAAAAACTCTGGAAACAACCAATGTTGCATCAAGTATAACGTCTTTATTTTTTAAGCAAATAAAAGTATTGTCAAATTACAAGGGTTACAAGGTTATTTATTGTCACAGCACAAAAGGGTTGTGCACAAAATGCCCCAATTTGAGGCGTCAGACAAACACAAAAAACAAAACAAACAATATTATATGTGGAGGGGGGGGGGGGGGGGGAATTTAGGAGTTCCACAGACTAAGGAAAGACGCTCCTCTGAAGTCTGGTGGTGCGGCAGCTGTTACTTCACTATCTCTCGCCAGATGTCAGCAGGGTGAACAGGCCGTGGCTGTGGTTGGGTGTTGTCTTTTAATTAATATCCTCTGGGCTCTTTGCAGGCACCTCTTGTCACCAATATCGCTGATGCTGCGTAGATGGGTACCAATGATGTTCTGCGGGCCCCTCCTGTCCTGTGCCGTGCACATCCCATCACCGTTTGTTTCCACTCAGGATGCTCTCTACTTTGTAAGAGTTAATAACAAGAACTTTTCCCGTCTTCATTTTCCTTAAGAAATTTTCCCAGGATGGAGATGTGTGATGACCATGTCAGGTGGTCTGTGATGCCGATTCCTAGGAACTTAAAACTGTTCACTTGCTTCACCTCAGCTCCACTGATGTGAACAGAGGATCTCACCTCCTTCCAAAGGGTCGAGCTGATTCAAAAAACTACTGCAACACAAGCTACAACCTTTTTGGCTTGTGACCCGCCAAAATAAAGCAATATCTACTTGTGATTCCTCGTCACTGGTTGGATTTTCTACTTTTATTTAAATCATTATCCAGAAGAAGATTTAGTGTGAGGACATTTCTTTCTTCTTTTATATCCTGTATATCATCTCATAACCCCCCCAGGTCAGGATCCCGTGCCTGAGTCAACAACACAAAAACAACATTTAACTCATATTAAAACACTAAAAGCACTCATACAGTGCCAACGCATCATCTGATGGTTGCCAATGTCATGTCTGTTTAGGCCAAAAGTACATTTCCACGCTTACAGACAATAAAGTATTTCATTGATTGACCCCAATCTGCGTGGAAGGTTATAGAAGTTGTATAAATGCTGGCAGCGGTTGTTAAAGCAGACTATGGACCATTTGCAAATAAACTGCACTGCATTTCATGTAAGGAACTGTGTGAAACTGTGAAATCAATCTGTCCCACTGGGGATCCAGAGACCTTGACCCCATGGAAACCCTGATCAGATATTTTGGGTGTTCCAAATTTTTGACCTATGCTTGCATGTGTACTTTCAGAGTGCGACGTGGAACCTAAACAACACACACACACACACACACACACACACACACACACACACACACACACACACACACACGCACACAGCAATAAAAGATGACAACAACACAGTTCATGTTGGGAACTTCGGACGCAAGTCATTGATATTTATTGGATCGCATCAAAGCCACGTGAACTCTATAAATACTGAGTGACAAGCTGAGTCAGTATCACAGTTGTCACAGATCTGGATCACTGAGGTAAGTCTCACAGCGCTTCTTGAACAGATGGTTGGTCTTGTAGTTTTTACTAAATGTGTGAAGAGTTTGATTAAAAGAAAAAGTCATGATGATTCATTGCATCTGTTGTTGTTTTTAAGTCTTGAAATGAATGTTCAATGGGTGAAAATTGGAGCTTCATTTTAACCTTTTTATTTAATGATATTCCAGTTATCATCATGAGGTTCCTTGCAGTAATCTGTGTGCTGGCTGTCCTATCCGGTGAGTCGAAAATGTCTTCTTAGTGACACTTTTTATTTTGAAAACATTTAGTGTGAGAGTTTGAAAGATCTCGGACTCTTTGTACTTCTACCAGTACTACTGCTACTACTACTACTACGACTACTACTACTACTACCACTACTTCTACTACTACTACTAATAATATAACGTATATAATAATATTACAAAGGAAGTGAAAGGAGCTATTACAGTGCAGTAATCCAGTCTAAATATCTAACATCTGTCTTTGGACTCCTCAGTGTCCATGTAGTCCAAATATGGGTCCCAGACTTGATCAAGTGGTTTGTCCTTCAGAGGTTGAAGATAAATCCTGAAATGAAATGACACTTATTTATATTTATTCAAAGAAAGTGTTTCATCCATAGGGTCTGCCGTCTTGTTTTGTTGTCCCACTTCAAAGATTTGTCTGAAGCGAATATCTGAGTTTGTTCATCGCTCGTCCAAAACGTACAGGCTGCCATGCCAGAAGCGTGCCTCAGGACGACTGGAAGAAACCCTGGGAGGAAGCGGTCGACAAGGTCAACAACTACTTCGCGGACCTGAACTCCAAGGCCGACGTAGTGGTGAAGGACCTCAAGAGCTCGGAGATCAGCCGAGAACTGGAGTGAGTTCATTTCACAGCGACGGAAAGCGATCAGAGTGATCTGTCGGATTATTTGCACCTTTGACCTTTGTGTGATTATTTGATCCTGTGTGCGATAAATACCCATACCTGCTCTGACGGACTGCTGCCGGTGTTTTAATCTGCACCACTTTCTCAAGGAAACATTTCAAATCTATTCCAGGGTAGTAAAAATATCACACTCCACAACCAGATGTAAACGAGGACTTTTTCTCTTGATGGAGTATTTTTCAGATCGTGGTATTTCTATCTAAAATACCTCTAAACACTGTGACGAGGACCCACCATTATTTATCTGACTTTTTGCCTCCTTTGTCTGACCTGTTGGAGTGAGTTGGAAAACATCAGCTCAATGTTGTTTTCAGACCTCTGCTTGGTTACACAACACACATTGTGTCCTGAGTGCGAGGAGGTTCATAAGCAGCTCGTGTCAGTGTGGTGACACATGTATGGTGCACCCTGGTCTCAAGTCCACGTCTCTGACTTCTCATGTGCACTTTTAGTGGTTTAGTCTCAGCCACTATTGAATCTTCTCTCAACGCTTCAGTTAAAATCCTGAGAGTTTTGCATTGATTTACTGGACATGAGTTGGCTCAGTACAAACAGAGCTCCTATCTTACCTCTAATAAAGGCCTTTGCTTGCTCTTGACCCCCTTTGGTTCTAAAATATTTCACAAACACCAACAAATAATGAACCTCATCCGTCTCGCCCCCTGCCAACAGCACCCTGATCCAGGACAGCATGTCCGAGCTGGCCATGTACAGGGAGGACCTGCAGACCAAGCTGGCGCCCTTCACCCAGGACGCTGCAGAGAACCTGGGCAGAGACCTGCAGAGGCTGACCAACAAACTGGGCGATCACATGAGCGAGGGCCGGGAGCAGATGGAGAAGTACGGCCAGGAGCTGCAGACCATGATGGAGCAGAACGCCGACGACGTCAGGGTCAGGGTCTCGGCCTACACCCGCAAACTGAAGAAGCGCCTCAACAAGGACACGGAGGACATCAAGAGGTGAGCGAGACCCACTGGAGCCGGGAGGCGTTCGATGGGGAACCCTGTCCAGATAGTTTCTCTAACCTTGACCTGCCAAACTTTAAATCTTTTCATTTCGTAGATTCGCCAAATACTTTGTCCGAATCTATGTTTTGATACTAAATCACGTCTTCTGTGATACATCTTACAGTGTGTTTGAACCTTTTTCTTCACTCTTCGTCCCAGACGCATTGCTGACTTATTTGACGAGCTCCAATCCAGCACCTTGAACAACATGGAGGACGTGAGTGCGCGTTTGGACCCTTACTTTGCTCAGGTGCGTGACAACGCCCAGGCCAAGATCTCCACCCTGAACAATCTGCTGGAGTCGCAGGCGGATACCATGAAGGACAAGATCCAGACCGCGGTCGAAGACATCAAGGAGCGCTTCGAGAAGACCACCGAAGACCTGCGGTCCACCCTGGACGACAAGATGGGGGAGCTGCAGAGCTGGTTTCAGCCTTTAGTCTCCATGTTCAGCGATAACAAGTGAAACCTGTAATCAGTCTGTTTATCCATCACGTTCTGCATCAAAACCACCTCCAGAAACTGTTTCATGATGAAAGATCTCTTTGTTTCATCACAAATGTCCAACACAGTCTGTATGTCTGTCACTGAAGGCTCTTCAATAAAAAATGTGTGCAGAAAATCAGTTGTCATCAATAACGACACCAGATACGCAACGTGCCTCCATTGTTTACACATATTATATCATTACAAAACAATATGTGGAGAATATGAAATGGTGTGACTTTTGGGGTTTGCGGTTGTTTAATTTTCCTGCAAATAAAAAATGCATGCCATTACAATAATTTCAAAGATGCTAAAATAATAATAACATCATATTTTATTATTAGGGCACTGTCACTTGAGACACATGCTCACACAGTGCACATCTAAACCCTGTTTGAAGGTAAACTTGTTTTAATGTACAGATGGTGAACATTTTAAATTGCGTCTCCACGGCTCTCAACATGGTGTTTTGGTGCTAACAGCGCTAACAGTAAAAACTACGGCAAACGTGCTGACAGAGCTCACCGTGTTTACCCTGAGGGGGAACCAGCGGATGGGTCCTCGGCTTCAGCGATGAGGCTTGCCGGTCGGGACGGCGTTACCAGCTGTAACCGCTGTATGAGAGCACAGCTGTGGCCACAAGCTAGCCAGATGGCGCACGCTCATGCGCACTAAAAGCAGAGACCACTGGCCCGGAAATGTAAAAAAGAATGGCAAAGCTCAGAGAACAGCACACAGAGAGAGAAGGCCTTCATTCTCCGCTCAGGTAGACATTACTCCATCATATCTTCACATAAACAACAGCTGTTAGCGGCTATATTAAAGCTCTGCATGTCGTTTATTAGTCCAGTAAGCCACTATGTGTAGCTTTTAAAGATTTCTTTTTGACTTTGGGGTAAATGCGCTGAACGTCTTGAGAGCCGGACTGTGAGGCTCCATGCCCTCTGGCTCTTTGTTAAGACTGGACAGTGTTGCTTTTTTAGAAGATCAGTTGAGGATTTTGTGTTCTGGGTTTTGGGCCTTCTGTTTGTTATGTTTCAGGTAATTCATTCATGTTTCTGTTTCATTATGATACTCTTCACCTCCTTTGTTAGAGAACATTAATTGTGTGCGATTGTCTGCTCTGCCCCGATTGGTTTCACCTGACCGCGCGCGCGCGCACACACACACACACACACACACACACACACACACACACACACACACACACACACACACACACACACACACACACACACACACACACACACACACACACACACACACACACACACACACACACACACACACACACACACACACACACACACACACACACACACACACGGGAGCAGCTGGCTGGCGGGCAGGGCAACGGGCTGGACGTACTTGTCGATCTTTGCCGGCTCGGCGAGTTCAATCAGCATGATGTCGTGGTTGATGGTGTAACGGACGTAGTTGCGGACGATGACAGCGGCAGCGATGAACTGCTCGGGGCCCGTCCTTGCAGCAGATGTGGTGCTCACCCAGATGTCCTCGCCCCTGAGAGGCCACAGTGGGCCGAAACGGGCAGGATGAGCTCATGCAGACGGTTAGAATGGTCACCTGTTGGCGCCGTAGGTCTCCAGCCGTCCCTTACTTACTGTGTAGGATGGGAAATGTCAAGCTGTCAATGGGGTCAAGTGTTAGAATGTTTGGGTTAAGGGTATGACGTCTGCAACAACAAGCTTGTGGACAGTAACAATACCAATCGTATACTAGTTCTTTGGAGAAATGTTTCCACATTCTACAATTTACAAATTGGCTGATTTAACAACATTTCCGGTTTACATGCTATACTGTACATAATTACATAATCTAAACAGTGTCAAGAGGTTTATCAGGGGGGGGAGGAGGTAACGCTCACATTCAGCTGCTGAGAGAATGTCCACGCTCCTTGAAAGAAACACCGACAGTCCTTGGAAGTTTCAATTTTAATTCAGACTTTAAATATAAACAACAAAGTGTTAAATATTCAACATATGTCAAGAATTCATTTCCAGTACAGCAAGTAACTTCCATAACCCACATCCACATACCGCTGGTAAACAAATCAAAATAATAAGAGTGTGTCTGAAATGTGTTCAGTGCACGTAAACCTTGTCGGTTTGTGCAGTAATGTAGGCAAAGCTTCTCCACACACACTTTAAATTCAAGGCACAGCAGCTCCCATTCCTGACGTACAGTACATCAGATAAAAAACGACTACACGGGCTGGTTACGGGGAACTTCATGACAGCCTGTAAAAGTCTCAATGTGTGTTTGGATCTGGATCTTGAACATGTGGGACAGACGAGATCATCATTGCCTCCCGTTGTCATCATTTCGGATCACACCAGAGCTGGTCAAGAAAGTTTTAAGCGTCTCTCTCGATTATAGCTGGTGACAGAAAAAATGTTGCAGAGTGGAGGTTTAAAGCACAGCTAAGCTTCCTCTATTCTTAAAGGTTTCGTTGCAGCCCTCATAATTTTCCCTGACTTGTTTCATCCCTCCCTCATTACGTCAGATGTCTCTTTTTCGCCCCAGCAACAACAAAGTCCCGACGGGTAAAATCAGCCCGACTGACTGCCGCTAGGAGACGTCTCTCCCAGCTTTGGTCGCTTGCGAAGGTTTCCTCGCTGAAAAATGATCCTCATTTGCTCCACGCAGATATCCGCGGCAACCTCCGTCTCCTTGACGAGCTGATACAGGCTGAGGAAGCCGTGCGGCAGGTCCTCCACCACCGTCAGGCTCACGGGCTGGCCCATGTCGCGCAGCTTCTTGGCAAACGTCACCGAGTCGTCCAGCAGGGCGTCCAGAGCGGAGGCCTGAGGAGGGGGACAAGGAAACACACAGATTGGGGTCAGGAAACAAGGTTTAGGGGGGAAAAAACTCAAACCTTTCGACTGAAATATCTGGAATATCGGCCGGGCAGATTTATCTGTCGAGCTTCATCATAGGCAAGGCAAGGCAAGTTTATTTGTATAGCACATTTCAACAACAAGGTAATTCAAAGTGCTTCACATGAAACCATTAAAAGCATCAAAACATAAGGCAAAAGAAAAGTGCAGTGGTAAAATGCAGTAGTAAAATGCAGAAATGCAGGAAATTGATTAATATATGAATTGAATGTGGTTCAATTAAAGGCAGCAGCAAACAGAAAGGTCTTCAATCTTGATTTAAATGAGCTGAGGGTCTCAGCAGACCTGCAGCTTTCTGGGACTTTGTTCCAGATATGTGGAGCAGAAAAACTGAACGCTGCTTCTCCATGTTTAGTTCTGACTCTGGGAACAGAAAGTAGACCGGTCCCAGACGACCTGAGGGGTCGGGATGGTTCATAAGGTAGCAGCAGATCAGAGATGTATTTTGGTCCTAAACCATTCAGTGCTTTGTAAACCAACAGCAGGATTTTAAAGTCAATTCTTTGTTGGACAGGAAGCCAGTGCAAAGACCTCAGAACTGGAGTGATGTGATCCACCCTCCTGGTCTTAGTGAGGACTCGAGCTGCAGCGTTCTGAATCAGCTGCAGCTTTCTGACGGACTTTTTACAGAGACCTGTAAACACACCGTTACAGTAGTCCAGTCTGCTGAAGATAAATGCATGGACAGGTTTTTCCAAATCCTGTTGAGACATAAATCCTCTAATCCTTGATATATTCTTCAGGTGATAGTAGGCTGATTTTGTAATTGTCTTGATATGGCTGTTCAGGTTGAGGTCTGAATCCATACACCTAGATTTCTGGCTTGGTTTGTGGGTGTTGCATCATAGATGCAACACACATGAAAATGAAGCTGTGTGTGTGTGTGTGCATGAAACTGGACCACACCGAGCTCCTTCACGGTTTCTCTTGCATGCTTTTAGCCCCCAATTAATACAAGTGTGAAAATCAACTTGAAAACCCATTGCACACAATCCAATGATGTTACCGTTCAGCTGTCTGTGTCTTCAGACACAAATGCAACAAGAGAAATCTTTGCTGTTTTGAAATAGCTGGAGAAAGTCTGTGCCAAACCAGCATGCAGTCCAGAAAGGAAAGTGGAAGAATACCAGCAGCCAACAGAAATCATGTCGTCATTACTGATTATGTCGATGAGTCCGTGAGCCCAACACACGGACGTTGTGTCATTTCGTAGGAATCTTAAAGCCTGGTTCCAGATCTTAGTATTGACGCCCACGTCTCAAGCTTTCTTCAGCCAATCAAAATTAATGAATTAAGTAACAGGAAATGGCATCTGAGTCTGATTAACCAGGCTAAAAAATGTGCTTTTGCTGAAGTTAGTTGAAGAGTTAAAATTGTCCTCGGGGTGAACATGAGGTGCCTCTCGGAGATATAAACTCTTACCACTATGTGCACAGGCGGCAGGCCTCTCAGCAGGCTGGCAGGAGCCAGCAGGGGCGACACAAACGGGTTCCTGATGACGGGGCAGGACGTCAGGCGAACGACGGCCAGGCACTCGGAGCGCAGAGGCTCAAAGCCCTCTGGGTAATCCACCCGACCACCGCAGTGTGTCGCGGAGGCAGAAGCGGGCGTCCCGCGAGTCGCGCCGCCTGCGGACCCCGTCTGCATTAACGACAGCGAGCGCACTCCCCCCGTAGTCCGCATGGGGTCCAGATAGGACTGGATCCAGTTGGAGGCTCCCTGGGTGAGATCGCTGAGCAGCGCAGCGGTGTCTCTGCCCAGAGCTCTCAGGCTGCCGCTGCCCGCCGCGGTCTGCACCGTCTGGGAGTCTGCACCTGGGAGGGAGATTATGTGACGTAAGCAAATGTGTCGGACAGACGGACAAAAAACACACCCGAGAGACAGAATAACATGTTTCCTTACTTTAGAAACAGATAGTTTCAGATGTTCTGTAACAGTTTAAAGCAGGGGTCTCAAACTCCCGGCCCGCGGGCCGAATCCGGCCCGCCACGTCATTTTATGTGGCCCGCGAATCCGCCGGCAAAAAAAAAAAAAATAAAAACAAAATTTAAGTTGGACTTGACAATAAAAATATCCCCATAGTCGAAATTATGAGATAGAAAGTCTAAGTTATGAGATAGAAAGTCATAACTATGATAGAAAGTCAAAATGATGAAATAGAAAGTCAAAATGATGAGATACTTAAACACAGTCATAGAAGCAGCTCTTTGGCTGGTTACTGTACATTTGACATGTAAATGTACATTGAAGACTCCTTTAAACGTGGCTTTAAAACACATGAAATACTTCATGTGTTTTGCAAACGCACCCTTGAAAGGATTTTAAGCTTTGAACAAAGTTATTGTAATAACTTGTTTGATATTTGTCTTTGATATTTTCTTTAATAGTTTGATCTTTGATAGAGTAATGTGGGTTTCTTAACCCTAAATTAAAAGGATTTAAGTTATCACAGAAATGTGCTTAAATATATTTTTATGTACAATATTTTAACACTTGAATAAACAACAATCAAATGCAGAGACTTATTTAACAATATGTTACGAGTAGTTACATTTACAACCGGCCCTTTGTGGGCGACCATGATGCTGATGTGGCCCGGAGTGAAAATGAGTTTGAGACCCCTGGTTTAAAGGGTGGAGAGTAGGAGTGTAACGGTTCACAAAAGTCACGGTTGGGTTCAGTACGATACAGTGGAGCCACGGTTCGGTACGTTTCGGTACAGTAGAAAACTATAAATGCCAGAGAAATGTTCTTGATTTTAAAATATATTTATTCATTACAACTAACATCATGAAGTTATTCTTTGACTTTGAACAATGATGGAACTATACCTGAGTGACCCATCTTCTGGGGTGTCTTCTTAGCAACACATAAGCATAAAAAACTAAAACTGCTCCTTAATGTCATGTAGTATTGTTACTTACATCTTGCAAAAGAGATTTTCAATCTCAATGGTCTATGGACTCAATGGACTCAATGGACTACCTGGTTAAATAAAGTTTTTTTTTTTAAACTTTTTTTTTTTTTCAAACGTATTCGGTTCATCATGCGTACCGAACCGTGAGCCTCGTACCGAACGGTTCAATACGAATACGCGTATTGTTACACCCCTAGTGGAGAGTAATCATACGAAAGAGCAAAACTGAAGCGCAGTCCTTGCAGGGAGCTAGGCAACACATCCTGATTCTTACTCTCTCCTCCGACACAGTATATACACCGTTCACATGGCAACAAGATGCTGACGTCACTCAGATTACTGTGTATTTACTGAGGCTTGTTCTTTCACCCTGAGGACCTTCTGTTTTCACCTCACATATAGAACTTCCAGTGACATGTTTAAACCAAATACAGGAATCAGTCCGTCCAGATGTAAAACCATAATTCTGTTCATCTGCAATGGGGAACAAAGCATTCTCTCAATGATACTCAGTGACAATAAGCACACAGAGAGAAGCTCTCCGACACCTGAGATACGAGTGTAGAAAGGCAAAAGTTTTCAAAGATATCGAGGCAATATGATAAAATCTGCTACAATGTTACGCTAAATCAGAGGCTTGTGGCAATAAAAAATGTCCAACTAGGTGGAGTCACACACTTTGTATTTAGTGCAGAACAGTGCACATAGCAGCAGGTTAATTATTCTCATCTTACCTTTTCCTCTCACGTCATCCGGTTTCTACATTAATCCCTCACAGATTCTGTTTTCTGTTCCGGTAGCACCGGAACGTTCTCTTGTGTTAAATGAGGCGGCAAACGATGCTGTACACACACACACACACACACACACACACACCTGCATAGGCATTGATGCACTTCGTGAGGACACCTAGAGGCAGCAGCGGGTCGATGAGCGTGAGCAGGCGGGACGGCGAGGCGTCAGTGGTGAGCAAGATGGCGGGGTAGGCGGCCATGATGCCGTCGGGGACCCGGATGCCGCTGCTTATGGCCTTCATGGACACGGTGATGCAGAGGTTTCCTCCGGCGCTGTCACCCGCCAGGCAAACACGCTCAGCCGTGGAGCCTGAGACACACGGACGGAGCCGTTGAAATAACATTCATTTTTACAATCAACACTTGAAATGATGGTAACACCACATGTGAAATGGGTGCACTGTGTAATAGTGTTGTGTAAATCTGTGAAGGTGCACAGACTCGATTGCTTTGTGTAGAAATGCAGCCGTCCGCAGAGCTGCAGGTGTGGATGCATTGGCCCACACAGTTGCATTTTGAATCCACACATTTTGTTAAATCAACAAATACTAATTTGCATATATTTTTAAGTAATATTTTTCTCGTATCGGGGCAGTTGTATACGTATATAAAAGTGTAAATAACTGTTCATACTTACAAGTGATTTTAACAATAAATACTGTGTGTTCTTGCAAAAACAATCCTAATTCCCACATAAATAAATATGATCAGACGGACATAATAATCAGTTCAAATGAAAGACATGAATTCTCCCTGTTGGTTCACTACGGCCCTGTGTTGTCTGCAGCGTGACGCCATGCACACACACACACACACCCAGCAGATGACAGTTGTTCAGAGCCCAGCAGTAGGCGTAGAAGCATTCCTCCAGAGCTCTGGGAAACGGTGCTTCGGGTGACAGCGAGTAGTCCACGGAGAGGATCGGCACGCTCAGCTGCTTAGACCACGTCCGCAGGTAATTCTGATTTGTGAGGGGGGGGGGGGGGGGGGGGGTAGAGAGCAGAACAAATGCGTGTGGGGAATGGAAAACCTGCTTACTTTCATTGTAAACTTGCGAAACACTGAGTCGGATTGAAAGGTCTGGTGATAAATATAACCGTTATTATAAGAGGAGTAAGAGTCCGGGTGGTAGTGGTAGTATTAACCCTGTGCTACAGTCAAGGCCAGCGTCGTGTGCCGTACCTCGTGGGATCTGGAGGTCTGGGCCACAAAGCCACCTCCGTGGAAGTGGATGAGCAGCCAGGGGGAGCGAGGCTGCGTCTGTACCCAGGGGAGATGGGATGCGGTGATGGGAGGGGGGTCGCTTCGAGAATAAGCGAGTAACTCTTCGCTCGCCTAAAACGTGAGAGGACAAGTCACAAGGTAATAAATAAATAAAGACACCAAAACATGCCATTCTCTTCCAGGAGAACGATGCAGAAATGACCTTTTCCAAACCTGATTTATACATTTTCTACATCATCGTATACAACCACTTTATATGAAATCCCCCCCCCCCCAAATACCAATGATACAGTTCTTATTGGTAATATATCGATTTGGGTCGGCTTGTACATTCGTTTATACACTGTTGTGTTATGTCTCTCATGCAGACGATTGATCGGGTCTCTAATCTATCGAGTTCTCCCCCTCCTCCTCTAAACTGTCACGAGACAAGTTACACTGTGTACCTCGGACAAGTCATAACAAGCTTTGTTGATGAACCACAGTCTCCTTCCCCACTCGTCTTGTCCTGACTCCGCCTCCGGCTGCCCATCACAGCTCGCGTTCTTCCCCTGCGTTCTTCCTCCTCGCCCTACTTGTTTATCTACCTTATCTTATCTACCTTATCCCCCCCCCTATCTTCACCCGGGCTCCAAGGCCGCTATACTAGACTCCCTGTCTCAGTGACGTGAATAACATACGACAATGATAGAGGCCAATATCACAGTGTGAATGTGAATATACATGGATACATTTCAAATTATGGATATGATTGATTTTACACAAATATATATGTCTAAGTACATAAAACTATGTCTGGTACACATTTGTATTGCTCACCTGTCCTTCTCGCAGCTCAAAGGAGATCAGACGCATGAGGACTGGTCCGGGGCCCCAGTGGGCTATCGGAGGCGACACGGTGGCTGTTAGGCTGGGGTCCGAGGCCAGCGGGAGGTGCAGAGTGACAGGGGGCACGGTCAGGGTGAAGTTCACCTGCACTGGGTAGGAGGCTATTCTGCTGAAGCCCTGGAGGGAGGGAGACAAGCAGCGGATTGAGCGGTTAAAACACTAAAGGGGACTCCAGCTGAGTCGAGAGACGGTAGAAGGATAATTGACCCTGCCTACTGCTAAAAGGCCGGACTCCGTGAGGTTCCAGAAGGACTTCCAGAACTGCATGTCCAGGTTCTGGGTAATGCGCTCGAACTCGGCGCCCCGCAGCTCCGGATCGATGACGTACTTCCCCGATGTGAGGAGGGAAAGGGCCGCCAGACCTGGAAGAGGACGGGAAGCTTTTGAGCGGGAAACACTTCAGAAAAAGGTCCATCAATGCCATGACATCACGGACAAAACCGAGACTTACCCAAACCCGACTGCTGCTTACTGTACGTCTCTCCATACGTGACCATGCTTATGACAACGGTCTGGAGGAACGGACGTAGACTTGGCGAGAACTGCGATAAGAAACGATGGACAGATAATAATAAGACAAATAAGAAAATTAAAACAAGTTTCACATTAAAAATACTTTACATTATAACATAAACTGGCTATTTGGGATGTGATTTGTTTGGCTACATAACGTGACATGACGAGAGGTGCTCAGTGAGCGCTCAGAGCAATCGACAGGCTCGCATCAAAGTTATTTTGCATAATATTTTGGCGGGAAAACCAACTTTAGCGTGCTAAGAATTGGACAAAACCGGCCGACCTGGAAGCCCAGACAGCGGCCGTAGAAGCAGGCCTTGTGCATGGAGCTGTACTCCCGCACGAACCGGCGGCTCATGTCCCCGTCCTGCATGGAGTACAGCTCGCCGCAGCCGTTGTCGTTGATCAGCTGCTCGGCGAGGTGCAGCAGCGCCCGCAGCTGGCACAGAGCGCTGCAGTACGCCTCCATCTCCGACGCGTTGTGGTCCGCCCTGAAGAAGGCACTGTTGTAATTGGAGGCGATGTAACGCCCCTTGTGGATGATGTGCATAAGGCAAGACAGCAAGACCTGAAGGACAGAGAGAAGTGTTTTTTGTATTTACCAACAAATACCATCAAAAGACCAGAAACATGTGGAGTCAATGCTCTATGTAGCTTTCTTTGTGTCATAGAGCTCCATTGTTGTCCAAAACTTTCCAAAAAAACAAAGAGCCACAAAAATAGTAAAATTGTAACACACTGTATGTTCTTCCTATTTCTTTTACATTTTATCGACCACATAATGAATAGATTAAACAAGAAAACAACCAATGGGGGAAATATTTTCAGCCCTAATGTTTCAATGATGATTCAAACTGTTCCATGTGACACCTTCAAAAACACAGCGCTGTTAAGAAACCAGCAGTGAGCGGAGCAACGCATCCAGTCACCGGGTTCAGTCGTACCTTGGCCAGGGTGCGGTAGCCGTTCCCAGGAGTTTGTGCATCGAAGTCATAGTGGTGGAAGACGGCGGTGAAGCTGGCGATCACGGGTTTCAGGGATCGGCCGTGCTCCTGGATCTCTCTCATGCACGTGACCAGGCGCCTGGCGACGGCGCCGTACGGCAAGTCGGAGGGCCCGCACAAGATGGAAATGTTGTCCTCACATACCGTCTCCAAGGCTGCGAACACAACCTTGTAATCCATATCTGAGACTAGGGGGGGAAGAAGAGAGACAAAACAACCTTTATTTAA
Organism: Melanostigma gelatinosum; assembly: GCF_949748355.1. NCBI lineage: Eukaryota > Metazoa > Chordata > Actinopteri > Perciformes > Zoarcidae > Melanostigma > Melanostigma gelatinosum. The sequence continues at coordinate 5,836,507 of NC_136650.1, read as the reverse complement.
CCTCCTTCATATCAGCGTCTGCAGCTCTCGACTCAGCGGACATGTGATGCATGTCTGGAAGAGAAGGGACCATCACATCAAAGGGTGATCTCAATGACCTCATCTCCTGCAGCAACACTCATTGCTCACAGTGATTACAGTCTCGTTATCTGCTCAGTCGGGGGTTGAAGTTGCACTACAGCCTGGGGACAGTTCTTTCAAAACAAAGCCAGGACTAGACTAGCTGGTGGTGAAGGCATCAAGCAGTGGAGAGGATTTTAAGCACAACAGAAGCCCAGATGGAGCATCGCCTCTAGCCGTCTTTATTTGAATAATAACACAAAGTAATAATAACACAAGACGCAACGAGCGGATGTCTTACTCAAACGTGCAGATCTGTTGTCAGATAATTGAACACATCATTTGTACTTTTTAGGATTTGCATGCAGTGCACATACCACCATGAAAATCAACACGAGTTCTACCTGATCTACCTGTCACTGCACGTTGTCTTTTTGTTTTTAAAGCATTGGAGGAGGTATTGAATTTGACAGCAGACACCAGAACCTTTGTGCTTCACAGCTTTAAATACTCTTAAAATAATGGAAATCTCTTTAGTGTCAACAGCAGCCCCGAGCCAAAAACTGAAATCAGGCCGCTGTTCATGAACACTGTGGGCTTTATCACACTTCTGACACATGCTTGGTCGGGTTTGTGTATTTCTGTCCAGCAGCCAGTGTCTTAATGGGTAGAGGTTTAGGTTTATGATGCTGGTCCTACGCTCTTTGAGCAACCTGCATGAGACGTAGGGTACCGAGGCATTTAACATTCTTTCTCAAGTTACATTGAATCAAGAACTGTGTAAGGTGAACGAATGAGATATGAATGTACATGTCTGATGTTAGACTGACACCGTTCTAGGACAGAATACTGTTTATTATCTCATACATGAAGGTATTATCTATTTTAGTTGAAGTTAGATTATAAGCAAAACATAATGGTCGAAAGCATGAAATTGAGTCAAAAGTAATAATGCAAACAAAAAAAAAAAGATCAAGGATTTAGAATAGCCGAGTTTCATTTCTACTTGTTCAGTTTATGAGTTTTCAGTGTCTGTTTAGCAGAACTCCCCCTGCTGAATCTAACAAATGAAAAGCCCCTGTTGTCCTCCAGTCTCTCTTCAAACCAAAAACAGCTGATACTGACGTAAACATGTCAACAGGCTCGCCTCTGTCACCAACATTGATATCACTTTCCAGCACAGATCAGCTTCCTATAATGTTAAAAACGCATCTTCGTAGGTTTTCAACATGTCTCCATTCCTCCACACAATTGTCACTCACATACTCGTTCCTACTGTTGTGGTTACCGGACGACGGGCGGTGACAACTTTACCCACCACCCCCAGTTGGAGGACCGCAAACAGTCGATCACCCGGTTCCTTTCAGTTTCTTACACGCGTGTAAAAACGTTAAAATACAGCGACATTGTTTCACATTCGTCTCTGACATCCGCCGTCACGACAACACGCTTTAAATGGGCGAACCACGACGGACGTGTAGCAACATATGTGACATGTTTTAGTTAAAAATACTTATCTTACCAACCATGGAGTTACTCGACCCGCATCCTCTTCCTTGATGTTTCTGTGAGGGCGCCCGCAGAATGCTGGGAAACGTCATGTGAGCAGCGCGCGAGCCAGCCGCGACGCGCGTGCCCCGGTGAGCAGGATGTTAGCTTAATGAAGGGGTCAACAGGTAAGCTAAGCTAGCACATTAACAAAGTCAGTGGTGGAAACAACTAACCACAAGTACTCGAGCACGTTACTGTAACGCTACCTGAGGACAGATTTCAGGTACTTGTACTTTACTCGAGTAGTTTAACTTCATTCTACTGCTAACTTTTCTCCACTAACGTTACAATTCAGAGGGAAATTTTGTACTTTGTACTTCTTTTTTATTTATTCAAGAGCTTCATCGCTAGTTACTTTTTTACAGTTCAAACATATGAAGAGTTTATAAAATATGATGGTATTTACTTGTCATACTTTAAGTACATTTTACTTGCTTTTACAATAGTACTCACGTACCTCACGTACAGCTGCCCACTGCAAAGAGTCGTAACTTAAGTTAGTACATTTCCTCAAGTATATATTATAGATAAAGATCCCTAAGTGAAATTCACGAGCTATCAGGCCTATATATCGTCAAACATAAGCCCCACCTTTACCAGCTTCAACATTGAAATGATGTGCACATTAATGCATTCATAATTATAATTCAGTAATATATATTATATTACATGTACATCACTCGTGTACAATTTTGCTTCTATATATATATATAATATATTTACAATATTATAAAGGCTGTAAATCAAACACATGAAAGCCTAATTCCAAAAATTAAAAATTAGTAACGATAGAAAAAATACTGACGTTATGAGACAGTATGTCATTTTTTTATTTTCTATGTCAAAAGTATGACACCAAGTCAATGTTATGACGTAATTGGTCAAATTTAAACTCAAAATGTCAAAATGTTTCAGACATTTTGTCATTTTGCTGTCATGTCAAACTATTGGTTTCCTGAGGAGTCTTATAAAAATAAAGGCTTCTACAGACAAAGCACTGACTCTGATCTATTCAACAGTGTAATAACGGATAACAGCGCGCACAATACCAGGACCCTGAAACTGTAGCAGCTAAATGGAATCCAGCCATCATACATTTCAATGTACCACACCTGGATACGACACCTAAATACCAAAGACGGCCAGGACTATCAGACATACATTACAGCAAGGAATGAGGCGACTCATGCGGCAAGAAAGACTAGATGGGACTTTGAGCACAAGCTGGCAAAAGACTCACGCACCAACAGCAAAGCCTTCTGGAACTATGTAAACAGCCGCAGAACAATTAGACCAAATATCGCGGATCTGAAGAACAATGATGGAACCTACAACAGTGACGACATGAGCAAAGCCAATATTTTAAACGGCCAATACTCCGGTATTTTCACCAGAGAGGATACCACCACCATGCCAACATTCACAGCAAAGCTGCTGACCTCAGATCTGCGGATTTCGATTCCAGAGGACAGGATACTCAAAAAGCTCAGATCCATCAGAACAGACAAATCCCCGGGGCCTGACCAGATCCACAGCCGATTACTCAAGGAAATGGCTGATATCCTTACTTCACCATTGTGTAGCCTGTTTAACACAAGTCTAGCCAGCGGTGAGGTACCCGTACAGTGGAAAACGGCAACAGTAACCCCCATCTTCAAAAAAGGCGACAAGTCTGACCCAGCAAATTACAGGCCCATCGCACTCACGTCAGTAGTATGCAAACTCATGGAAAGACTGATTGCTGAAGACATCATGGAGCACCTGAAATCGAACAACCTTCTATGCAAGCAACAGCACGGCTTCATGTCCGGCAGATCAACAGTTACTAATCTACTGGAAGCAATCGACATCTGGACTGAAGCCCTTAGTCACAAACTTCCAGTCGATATTCTCTTCCTAGACTACGCTAAGGCCTTTGACACGGTCCCACATGAGAGACTTCTCCTTCAACTTTCAACCTTTGGCATCCAAGACAACATACTTCAATGGATCCGTAACTTTCTTTCCAATCGCAGACAACGAGTAGTGGTAAATGGACAATTCTCAGATTTTGCAAGCGTCAACAGCGGCCTCAAGGCTCAGTACTTGGCCCTTTGCTGTTTGTACTATTTGTGGCTGATATACCGGATTTCCTCAACAACTTTGTCCTGATGTTTGCCGATGACACTAAGATCTTTGAAGTCATATCACAGCTACATGACACGCAGCACTCCAGTCTTCAGTGTGATTTGGACCATCTTCAATCTTGGGCCCAAACAATGTGCATGTTATTTCACCCAGATAAATGCAAAACAATGCACCTCGGGAACACCAACTCACATACACAATGAGGAACAACGACGGCACAACCCACCAGCTTCAAATCACACAAGAAGAGAAAGACTTAGGTGTAATTATCGACCGCAACCTCTCCTTCTCCAGGCACATCCAAACCCAGGTATCCAAGGCCAACCGAGTGTTAGGAGCAATCAAACACACGTTCCAGTCCTTGGATCAAACATCATTTCTCCACCTGTACAAATCCTTGGTACGTCCTCACCTCGAGTACGCCTCAGTCGTATGGTCGCCCAAACTCAAGCGGGACAAAGATGCCCTGGAACAAGTTCAGAGACGCGCAACTAGACTAGTGCACGGCCTCTCCAACCTCTCATACCCAGAAATACTTGCTAGTCTCAACTTGCAAATGCTGGAATTTCGGCGTAAACGAGCCGACATGGTCCAAACTTTCAAAATACTGACAGGAATCAACAGCGTACAGTCTAACAGAAGTTGTCAAGTATGTGGCAATAGTATGTTCAAAAAATCCCTCAGCACCAATACAAGAGGTCATGATCTGAAGCTACAAGTACAACACCAGCCTGGTCCACGGAAACCTTTTTTCTCTAGTAGAACACCACCAGTATGGAACAGCCTGAGTCAAGCAACAGTTAGTGCCTCCTCAGTCAACGCATTTAAGACCAGCCTAGGGAGAGAATGGCAACACCATCAAAGCCAACACCAACACATATTTTCCTACTAATTCACCGTCCAGTCTCACGTTCTGCATTAACATATCTAACAAACCTTGAGACTCAACTATTTACAGATGAGGATCAAGCCATCACCTTGGTTTAGGGTCTCAATACTCTTAAAGGGTACCTAATGACCTTTACTAAAGATAAATTACTTTACTAAAGATGTTATCATTTACAGCTGTGCTTTTCCTACTGTGACGTCAAATGTAGGTTTTACAAGTAATGCCTTCCGTGGAAAAAGGCCTTCATACTCGTGTCCTATCTGCCATGAGCCGTAGTGTTCTGTGAACACAGAATACAACGAACAGTAATGAGTAGAAGAGATGTTGCGCAAGAACAGTATACTGCAGTATGTGATGTGGTTTTGGGAGTCTCTAGTGGCCGTCAGATTATCTGCAACACGCTGGCCATGGGCCAAGTTCTACTCTACAGAGTGCCTGGACTTGGACTTTAAAGGGACAGTTCTCCCCCCAAAAAAAATAAATCTTTATTTTTTTTAATGTTTAGACCTTTTGAGCAGTTTCATGTAGGACCTATTTTCTATCAACTGCTCAGTGCTCACAACAAATTCTGTGGATTATTTTGAGTAACCGAGTCATGAATTATGGATTTTTTTTCGGCGCTTTGAGCACCACAAGCCGAGGGCCACATAGCCCCGTTATATTTGAAAGATGGAAGACATCTCTACGGCAATTCACACCAAAACATTCTAGATTTTAGGAAGAACTGTCTCCGTAATGCTCTTACAACCACAAAGACTTGCAAGAATTTGGCAAAAAGCCCTAAAAATATGTAGATATCTTCTTTGAGCTCTGTGGGCTCTGTTGTAATTTTGATTGTGACCTTCTGAAATATATTAAATGTGCAATAGAAACATTTTAATAATCCTACAGCTTATCAAGTCAATAATTTTTTTCTGGTGAAAAATAATGAATTGCTGCCCTAGAATTTGGCATTCTAATATAATAAGTTGTATGAATTTCCACAATGACCTCCGAAACACATTTTTTAAACGAACAAATACATCGAAGCGAAAAGATGTTGATGATATACTTCTCACCATGTAAAATTCAAAGTGTGAACTCAGGTGTTTCAATCTGCAGGCTCATGTGAGGGAATTCACTTTTTCTAATCTCCTCTATTTGCTTTCTTATCTCATTGAACAGCATCACGTGTCAGACCGAGGTTTTCCTCGACCGTGTGAAGATGGCAGACGACGTCACCAATGAACTGACGCTCAGTTGAAATTCCCGAGGTGAGTGAATAATCTTGTGAAGTTCAAAATATCTCTCTGAAACACCCAGTTGGAGGTGACTCGTGTTTTCTCCCAGAGTCAATCAGTTGAATCATTTAGGAGGTGTCTTTATTGTGGTCGTTTATCGTGTGTGACGCAGCATTCAAGTGTTGGTATGACACTGTGTGTGGAAAGTACACTAGTATCACCTGTTCTTCAGTTATAATAAACTTACAGTATATTCAGTAATACTGCACAGATAGAAGGTCACCTCAGTGGTCTTCTGTTGGTTCAACATTTCTGTCACTTATACTTGAACCGTAAACTTAGACGCGTCCCTCATTCCTCTGATGTCCATGCAGGTTTCACTGCTCCTGTTTAGCATCCTCTCTGCAATTTGACACCATAAACAGACTGGGAGGCAGATGGACATGCAGGGACTTTACTTTAACAGCTACATTCAGTAGTGGGAAAAATACAGTTGTGTTTGTTTAGCCGAGTTTTCAGGCAATTGGGTCATCTGTGTGGAAACTATGAAGAAATATCGGTCGGATAGAAATAATCCCTGTCATTGTGATTTGTTGTAGATGGACCCACATTTGTCCTCATCTGGTTTGACTTTGTCAAGACAGAAACTAAAGGGAATAAAAATCTTATGTGGAGTGTTTGTGAGGATGAAGAAATAACTCCCACTGGGCATTCATTGACAGACGCAAGCCTGTCCGATCAATCAATGAGGGATTGTCTGGGACAAGAACTTATCCAAATAATTACACTGAAAACTTGTAAATGTTCACGATCACAAGAATGAGGATATTTACTTTTCTTTGTGACGCACTGATGATTCTTCCTCTCTGTGACTCAGCATTCTCTACTGTAAGTTTCCCATCACTTAAAATGCAAGTCAGTGCTCAAGATGATGAGAGAGTGACATTGTCAATTTTTTTATTTCATTTGATCGTTGACTCTTTCCCGATTGTTTTCCGTCGACAAAGGTCAAGTCACAACCACAGCCACTTCTTTGTTGAGCGCTGCCCCTACAGTGACTCTCTGATTCCCACTGACCTTAGACACAGGTGTCAGATCTCTGCTTAGCCACGGCATTAATCGATGTGGCCAGTTTACTCATCAACTGTCAACAGAGCTGCCGTGCAAACAGCTCCCCTGAAGTCCATGCTGGTGTTCTCCTCCGGGACACGGAAAGGGAAGGGGCAGCTTTCTTTGAGGTTTGATTCGTTGTGGTTTGATGTGTGAAGAAGAGTTTGGATGTCTCCTTTAAGGCGGCTAATCGTATCGGCGTGGGAGAGAGACTATTAATATTTCTGTCCCCTTTTTGTTTGCCTCTTTGTTGTTCTTAGATTTCCTGAAATGTTAGTTCTGCTTTGTGTTTCCTTGTCATTGATCTACATCAAACACTTGTTTACAGATTTTGAGGAGATGTAGTGAAAAGTTAGGTCCCAAGATTAGGAGGAAGATGTTGGTGCAAATCAGTGAAAAAAACACTTCAGTCTTCCTGATTGTTTGCCTCTTATTTTTAAGAATTTCTTATCAATGCAATGCAGTCCAACTTTGAGCAGTTCAGCTATTGTCTTGTTGTCGACAGCACTCGAGACCCAGATACATAAGTTGACATGTCTTATCGATCCAGGAAGTATGTCAAACTGAATACATAAAATGTCTAATTTCCTCATTGAACATCCATAGCTCTCTTTGCCAATGGGACAAGAAACAGGAAACAGGATTTATTTAAACACTCTTTTTTATTTTGTTTTTTGGGATCTCCGTTAAATACTTGATTCCTGGAAAGGCCCTGATTGAACATTTCCTAATCTACTAATCCCGAATCCCTCCAAGGAGATCAGGAACCGATTCGGCTGTTTAAATTTGAACTGAAGGGATTGTGCCCAGCAGGGAGGAAAACGTTGATTCACGACTCATGAGAAAAGAAACGGCATGTCCAAACTAAGGTTCATTTACAAGCCTCTGTCACCTAAACACACATGTATAGTGGCGATGAAGGCTCAACACAGTCAGTGTTGTGCAGTGTGGCCAAGAGGAGGGGATGTTTGGGGTGCAGGTGCTCCTGGCCAATAAGGGAGACAAACGAGTCACACTGCCTTCCTGTCCTCATAGCATTTGATTCTTACTGAAAACACATTTATGTCAAACTCTGAGGAACACACGCACAGCGATAGTCACACAGGCCAGGATACAGTGAGGGATAGAAAGGTCTGCAGGCGGTGCCAGTTTGTCTTAATTTTTCTATTCTTTATTTAGCCAGCAAGGTGCCAATGAGACACAGTATGATATTTCATATTTCACAAAATCCTGGTTGATGTGATAACAATCATTTCCACGTAAAATTTGCATTCCGGAGGCCACATAGAATACATGTCACATCTTACAACTTGGATCTTATTGTTGTAGTTTAGACTGACAAGATTTTGCAAGTGTCATTCCTTTTGGTTATATTGCTAGTGAAAGTAAACGTGAAATATGAAGGTGAATTTACCTGAAATGTGTGTTGTATTTACACGCAACTACGTGAAGGGTCAGTTGAACCAAGGAAGTGACCCAAACTATTTGGATAATTACCTTTTTTTCACTGGTTACCAATGTTTTTGGCTTCTGACCCCTTAAAATGAAGCCTCCCTGTAACCTCACAAATTGGTTCATTTTGAATGTCAGTCAATGAAGAGGTAAAACTAGCTGGTACCTCAAAAAGAAAAAGGGAAATATTTGGGCAAAGCCACAAATAAATGCATTATTTTGTGTATTTATTTATTTATTTCCTTCTTTCCATTTTATCATTTTGTTGTCACCAACATTTGATGCCATGGCCTGCTAGTTTAGATAATATGGGTAAACGTGCTTGTGCTGCTGACCCCATTGGACTCCATTACAAAGTAATGTAATGTGTGAAGCAGTCTGGTCATACACCCACATCTCTCAATGAAAGTTCAAAATCAATACAGCAAAGTCTGACATATCCTGACTTTTAGTACCTAATATGGGGTAAGATCCAAAAATGCTGGTTCCTACATTTCCCAGAATGCAACCAATAGCATCACTTGATGGGTCACTCTCACTGGTATGGTAGGTTTGTGTTTTCAGACACGTAGGCTGCAAGAAATGTTTATTTTCGTTGTTGATTAATCCGCCAAGTAGTTTCTCCATTAACTGATTAATTGTCTGGTTTATAAAATGACAGAAAGTACAGAAACATGCCCAAATTATTAAAGCCCAAGGTGTGGTCTTCAAATGGCTTGTTTTTAGAAATAAATTTAAAATCGAAAGATATTCACAGAAGACAAGAAAAAGCAGCAAATCTTCAGAACTGAGAAACTGAGAAGTTTATCAAAAATAATTGCTTTATTTTGTCGATCAACCAATCAAGTATTTTTTAATACTGACTAGTGCTCCTCATGACTAGTAAACTGAGTTTGATATGTGAAATTGGTGGGGTTCCCCTTTAATTGGTGGGGTTCCACTTTAATCTGGAAAATCAAAATCAACATCAAAGCCAAGACTAAGAAAATAAGATGTGGGATTTAAAAAAAAGTTTTTTCCAAATCAAGAAACATACCACCCACTTTAGCCAAGCTCTTATTAAGTTGTTTGTTTGTTTAAGGACTTAAAATGTGTTCAAACAAGAAATACCTCGCAATAAATCTGGAAGTTTAACATCAGTGAAAACTTGCTTACGAAGCTTTAACACCCAAATCTAATGATAGCCAAGTAAGGACGAGAGCATCAAATCTTCCATTGAGCAAAGTAGCCAAACTAGCTGGTCAGGATACAGAGTGGGAGGAGACAGACGAGCATCAGAATGGGCTGAGCTTCACCTGCTGTAAATAGCTGTGTCCTTAGCAGAGAGGAGAGACCGGGGCCACAATGCTCAGCCCAGGTGAAGATGTGGACCTCAGTAAGAACAAAGTAAAAGTGACCTGACAGGGAAGGAGGGGACGCAGGAGAGGAATGAAAGACTCATTGTCTGAGGTGGACCTGAGCACTTGAGTCAACAGTCTCAATAACTTTTTTGAATCAAGAGTTTGTGTCGTGACTCTCCCCAAACATGGCAGCTACAAGGCGATTTGCTCTTTTTCTCTGCATGTTGCTGATGGTGTCCAGAGCCCCCGGCGTGGCCAGTGAGGAGCCAGGACACGGCGATCAAGGGACCGCCACAAACTCCAGCACTGACAGTGGACATGGTGACAGTGATCATGAAAGTGCTGCCGGAGAAGGTGGTCATGGAGGGGGGCCCATAACCACTTTGCCTATTGTGAGCTGGAAGTGGCAGCATGTCTCCACCCCCTACCTGGTGGCCCTTTGGATCCTGGTCAGCTGGCTCTGCAAGATCAGTGAGTCCTAACAAGTCTTGTCTATGCAAGTCTTGTCTATGCAGGGCTTATCTGGAGTTCGTTCACCCCAAAGGGCTATTTCATCTGTAAATATGATTTAGGTTCGCATATTTTTTCATAAACGTTTTGCGGGCACTTAATTGGAGGTAACATTAGATTGTCATTAGTCAGTGAGTACAGTGCAGAATTCACACTTCCAAGGTAAAGATGGTTGAGAGCAGCTTTGGAAGAAGTACGTAGATCCTCCAGTAAAATAATCAATGACACAGTGTACAGCAAGTAAAAGTCCTGCATTTATACAGTAAAAGTCCTGCATTTATACTTTTAAAAGTAAAACTCTTTTCAGATTATATTGTATTATATTATATTATATTATATTATATTGTTGGCTGCAACGTCCTCGGGTCGGAAAAGGTATACCAACACTGAAGATCTTAAGGCTGCATTCTCTCTAATGTCCAGCAGGGGGCGACTCCTCTGGTTGCATAGAAGTCTATGAGAAAATGACTCTACTGCTCTCTTGATTTATTACCTCAGTAAACATTTAAACATGAGTTTATGGTCTCAATCTCTAGTTTCGAGTCTTCTTCATTACAGCATGATGTTCATTTAGTAAATTATGGTCCATTTAGAGTCAAATAGACCATAAAGCAGAGTATGCTTTAGGGCGGGGCTACCTTGTGATTGACAGGTCGCTACCACGGTGTTGTCCGGTCTGGGAGTTGTCCATGTTTTCGTCTTAGAACTTTAACCCTTGCACAGTTTGTTTTCAGTTGGTGAGAATTAATTGGTTGCCTAAAAATGTCTCATTAGGAGATACTAAGAGTCCACCTTGAGTCACTTGTGACGTCCAAAAACCATGAAAGCGACAAACTCTAGGCTTCAGAGCGGCGGTCCACAGACCACAGGATGACATCACGTTGGCTACGTCCACTTCGTATAAGTCTATGGTTATTATGTATGAGCATTTTAATGTTGTAACTGAATGAGGTAGAGCTAATTTGAATTTCTTTTGGGTAGCTTAAGCTTTAAAATGTATCATATCTGATCATTCACCCAACAGCCAGTTTATTAGGCACAGTTACTGTCGCTAAAACTAGTACAGTCTAATACAACGGTCCTGCAATAAACCCTACCGACATGAAGGTTATAATGGTCACTTTTTGAGGTGTTGAATGAATTTGATGATCATTTCGGAAGCTGGGTTTTGTGATGTTGTTGAATTGTTTCGCATTGTACACAGAGGCTTTTCTAATATTTTGTCGATCCCACTTAGTTCAATGAAAAGTGGAGTCGAAGAAGTATGTCACGATACAAAGTGGAAACACTTAAAGCTGCTACGAGGAACATTCATTTTGTGTTGATTTTGGCGTCTCCAAGCAGCAGATAAAGTCTTCACCTTTTACAGTAGCAGGGCCTGACAGTCTACCCCCCCATAGTCCTGGTTCTGGTTCTGCGGTGCCTCCCTTCCCTCCAGCGGTTCAGCCTGGGCCTTCAGCAGCGTGGTGTTGGTGTTGGCCCCCAGCGGGGAGGGAGCCGCTGCTGCTGAGCGCTGAGCTCCCCTCCTCCTGCCGGAGCTCCAGTTATTGGGGGAAGGCGGCTGTGAAGCCAGATGTGGGTCTGCAGTCCGCATTGGGCTGCTGTTGGACCCTGCATTGGACCCTGTTAGAGTCTTAGCTGAAGGTGTTTTTGGAGAACCTGCATGCCGTGAATCGCTTTGCCTGATTTCGCAGAGAATTGCAACTGAAGACAAGCATACAAAATAACTATATAGAAACAGCCAATGATGGTCTTGTTTGCTCATGTACCGGTAGGTCATATAGAGGCTTCAGTAAGCGTTTCAACCAGTTAAAAAGTTCCTTGTAGTAACTTTAAATAATGTACCTCACACTTGTACATGAGGAAATGTACTTTCTCACTTTCCACCAATGGCGATGTGTATAAAATCTTCAATGCTGTATATTAAATTCACGTGAGGTGATATAGGGATTTTTATGGAAATTCAATCAAGAAACCGTTAATTTATAGAATAACCACATGCTAGTATGTGGTTATTGGTATTTAATAAGTCGTCATATCGTCTAACCTCATTCCAAAGTTTAGGGTTTGTGTGTAAAATATTTATACGTGAGATGAGAACACGTTTAACGTTTTTCTATGTATGTATCAAATTTGGACACTTTGGTTGGACACTTCTGAAATACGGAATTGGACATAATTGGGGTCATTAAGAGAGATTGACCTTCGCCAGATGAAGCATGAGTCTCGTCCTAGGACGGTCATTAGCATGTCATGTATACACAACAGACGCAAATGGGTTGCGGCACTGTGGACAATGTAAATGAATGAGCATGCATTTGTGCGTGCGTGTGTTTGTGTACAACTCCGCTGGCATAAATACAGGACTGTGGTTGTCTGTATAGGATGCAGGAAATGACGGATGTTGGGAACCAAACAATGAAATCGGACGCCTTGGCAGCTTCAGTGGTCATCTGTGCTGCCTTTAGGCTGAAAATGTTACAGCTGTGTTTGTACCGACAGTAGAGATTATTAGTGATAACAAAGAAATATAGTTTTGTGTGATTTCAGCAGCTGTTTCTGCAGCTACTGACATTTGTCTCTTGAGTTTTTGTGAAGAGTAATGCTTCCAAACATAACAAGTTCGAGAGGTTGCATGATTTCAATTTCACTCAGCATAGTTTGCTTTTGTTGAAATCTAAAATCTGATTTGCAAGCATGGGTTCATAACAATTTCCTAAGATTGCAAAAGACAACATTTATCCCCACTTGAGGAAATCTTGAGCCCACACTTGAAATTGTCTAAATAGAAAACATTAGAGCGAGCAAAGGCCGCGTAGAAGGCAAACATTGACTCGGGGATTAGAGGACATTTCTGAAATGTTCCCACTCAATCCACTATTTCATACCGGGATCAAACCTTTATGGCTGCAGAGATAAAAGGACTCATAAACGTTTGACTGCTCTGCACCATTAGCCTACCCTTAACTTTAAATATGTTGAGAAACTTGACTCATTCCGAGAAGAACTCGTGTTGTGGTTGGTTTGACAAACGTATCTTTAAAGGAACAAATTGGTTTTATAGAGTAAACCTGCATGAACTCAAACAATACGGGCGCAATTCAAATGTTGACTTCATACGTACTCATCGTAGCTCAGACAATGGCGCCAATTTTCCTCAGATCTTATTTCCTCTTCACAGATTTACAATGCTTGCTTTCTTTCGATCTCACTGCAGTCGGGTCCCTCTGCTCTGTGCTAATTGAAGGACAATGGACAATAAAATGCAGGTTTGTGTATCTGTCACGGGCTGGAAAGCTTCCTTTTTTATACATTCTACATTTTTGTACAATCAAAATGGAATTATTCCACATTGCAGAAGTTTAGGTCGCCCCCTTATGCGGTTGGTGATGTTGTAATTTAGGTGCATTGTATTGTTTCTAGCGTCTGCTGGGTCACAAATGACGCACTTCATTGAGCAAAATGTGTTTTTAACAGCAGCCTGACAAACAATAACTCCTGTAACAATCCTTAATAGCTGCTGTAACTCCCGGTCTGAAAACAACCTCTATACGTGATCTTTTCTTTTCACCGTGAAGTCCGTTGTTTTCATGGTCGTTGTGGCTGCTGGAAGTGTGCACAGAGCTGTGGTGACTTTCGAATGATTGAAGGGTTTAAGTTAAAGGCCAGCTACTGTTCAGCAAGACGTATGAGGTCATTAGTTAATAAGGCCGGACGGGGCCGATCATGCTTGACTGTGCAGCTAGGTGTTCTTATAAAGAGGGTTATCAGCACATCAGAGACCAGTGGTGTACTCAAGTACTGTACGCAAGTACAAATTCAAGGTACTTTGCTTTATTTTATGTAACTTTATACTTCTACTCCACTACATCTCAGTTGGTCATGTAGTACTTTTTACTCCACTACTTTTATTCGACAGCTATAGTTACTTTTCATATTACACTTGTTCATACCCTCACTGTCCAGTGAAAACTATTTATCTCCAGATTTGTTGATTTTGAATTATAATGTTTCTGATCAACTGAAGGGTGAAGTGTTACTTTATGGGTTAAGAAAATTCTCCTACTTATTAAACTAAATTAAAAGCCTGTTGGATCAGCTAAAACAAAATGCATCGCCGCGAATCTTAAAACGACGAATAGTGAATATAAAAACCAATATTCTTTTGTATTACAAGTTTTGTGAAATGTTCTGTTTGAATATGCAAATGAGGCATTATCCAATGCTGACTGTTGGTGAATTTAGGAGAAATCTACAAACGCAAACAGACAAAGGGGTAAAATACAAATGTGTATTATGGATGTTTTCTTTCCACGAGTCTGAAAGATGTTATGGAACCAAAATAGACCATAAATCTCAACTATGTTTTTGCCTGTAGTGTCTCCCCTTAATGTAGCAATTATATTAATCCAGAAACATCAGTGTAATAGCGGAATACTGACACGGAACATCTTTACTGCACAATGAGTACTTTTCATACTTTACGATAGTTTAGCAGATAATACTTTTGAATTTTAGTGTTTTCACAGTGAGGTATTAGTACTTCAAGGAACTGAATACTTTTTCCACCACTGTCAGAAACCAAGAATATGTCACATCACATAAGAAGCTGCTTTACCTGTTTAATAGACAAAACTAAGCAGTGGTCGTCACATTATGTAATGAGTAATTATGCTGAGTTACATCAACTCAAATAATACAATACATTTCCATCTGAGCGTCCTCGGATATCTTTGTCCTTTTTTCACACCTGTGACTGTACGAGAGCTCACGAATCAAATCACGAAACCGGTCTTAACACTGAGGCTATTGTCTCTTGTCATGCTCACACAGGATGGGACACCTGGACCGAACAAACCATCATTATGAATCAGCTCTTATGGGAATAAGCACAGTATGCAGCCTAATTGTTAGCGTAAGTAGACTAATCTACCTTCACTTTGGAGTGATGTAACTGTAGTGGTTATGTAAAGGACAAGGCTGCCGTTATTCTATATTCTTCATACAGTCAATACATCTTCATCAAAAACCAACAATGTGTCAGTCGGTCTCCTAATACTTCCCCACCCTGTGTGTGGCCCTCAGCGCCAAGTCCACTGGTTTCTACTCTGACAACATGAATCTGTAATAATGGCTCACAAATATAGTTTCATTTTTTAAAAAGCTCAGGAATTCACTTAAAGCTAGGTGGTTGTTACTCTTGAGAAACTAGATGAATGAAAATCTGATTTATAAATGATCCAACCTAAAAACCCAGCTCGGTGTTGCAAACGATTTTCCAAAGAAAGTTGCAAAATCTATCAAGAAAGTCGCCAAGTCGGCAACACTGACGGGCGCGTCTTTCAAAACGTCTTTTGAAGAAGATTACCAGTCGTACCTTTAAACAGCTGGGCACTGGTGCTTTTAGCCAAAATGATTCAAACGGGAATAAAAAGCGCATACTATGGGAACTATTTTCAGCTGCGGAGTAATACACATCTGGTGCTTCAGTGAGTACTGCACCGGGGCAGCACATGCAGCGTTGAGTCAAAATAAACTTCAGTGAACATGTGCATCACAAGGCTCATTGATGTGTTTTTGACAGTTTTTGGACTTATCCTTTACAAATGTGTATCATACATTTCAAGTGAAAAAGTTCCAGACAACACAAAGAAATGATCTTATTTAGGGACTTACTGCCCCATTATATTGTACTAGGAGTTTATTTCGGGCTAGAGGACAGCTTTCTCATCTCTCTCACGTTAAGGGGCTGGGAGTCCTTAACCAGGATTGAGTAACGTCACCGTCAATCATTACTCAGCACAACGCAGCCAGTGGAAGTGTTACTGCACTCACGCTCGGGTAGCCGTTCAACATCAAACGACCTCTGCTCCATCACTCCCCCCCCCCCACACACACACACTCCCAGACACACACACATGACAAACTTGTGTGGATGCGTTCATAGGCCGGAAAGCACAAACAGAGTAATGACTGGTGGACGTTTCAAACATGACTGAATAACCGGAGACCTTTCTTGGACATCCGTTACTCCTCAACACACACACACACACACGCACACAACCTTGGTCATAGAGGAGATATTCTACATATAAAAGGCTGAGTCCGAGGTTCTGCACACTTCTGAATTCACTGCATCGCTGCTGTCCGTGGGAGGATACAAAGTGGCAGACTGAGACAGAAAGATGCAGCACTAGAGGGAAAGAGTAGTGACGAGATAGTAAGTGACAGTAAACAACAGTGAGTAAGACAGAGGAAGCCCAAAGCCACACGAAAACAAGGAGGGATAAGAGGTGTGACACACTGTCCGGTGCTTCAGCCCGGCCTTGGTGCAGACAGTTCACCTCCTCAACATCTGAGAGACAGTTTCTTTTTTTGTCTCACTCTATTTTGTGCATTACTGTCATCAAATGCAACGCTGCGGATACGTATACCTTTGGCTGCTGGGGTCGGTGTTACTGATCCGCCTCACCTCAGGGGTGCCGGCCGGGGACGGGGACGGGGACACGGCGCCGACGCATCAAGGCTCCCACCCGGAGCCGCCACCTGAGTCCAAATCCAACTCGAGTCAGACGGAACACGGTCACGGCTCCAGCGTCATCACAGGAATACCCGTCGTGACCTTTAAGTGGCACCACGTGGAGGCTCCTTATCTAGTTGTATTATGGATATTGGTGGCTGGTTTGGCTAAAATGGGTATGTAACAAACAGTTTAGGAAATAGAATGTGCTAGAAAGGTGTTTTTGTTTTTTAAAATCATGTAGACTTCTATACGGTCTACCAGTCACCGGTTACCGTTAGTTTCTTACCTCATATGACTATTGAACTGAGAACTGAACTGAAATGAGATGAGAGAAGAAACGGCAAAGCGTCAGCCAGTCAGAGTTATGTGTCACACATAGTTTGGATTTTGCAGTCTGACAGATTCCACCGTCAAACAAGATAACGTGGGGCTATATTTAACCCACAATGTCAAATGTAACCCTGTTGCCACACGCACTGACTGTCTCTGATCCTCCACATGTTTGCACATGCAGGAATTATTCCTATT
Source organism: Melanostigma gelatinosum (assembly GCF_949748355.1). Lineage (NCBI taxonomy): Eukaryota > Metazoa > Chordata > Actinopteri > Perciformes > Zoarcidae > Melanostigma > Melanostigma gelatinosum. The sequence continues at coordinate 5,819,197 of NC_136650.1, read as the reverse complement.
ATCTCGTATGAAAACATACTATTTTCTGAACTTAAAAAACTAAAATAGTTTTGTGAAATGAGCTAGGATTCATTGAAAAGAAAGTTTTTTAAAGTGTTTATATATGAGATTGACCACATAATGACTTCAATCTTCAGACACTTTTGCACGGCAACGGTTGAGCCCCGTGGGCTGCAAGGAGAAATCAGCATTCTGAAATGGGTCTATTGTAACGGTTCAGGAGGTTTGATTATTAAATTAACTTAAGTGACACTTTGTCAGGCCATTAAGTCAAGTAACCTCAAGCAAAAGTCTGTCTTTAGTTACGCAGAGAGATTAATAAACCCTCACGCGCGCCACCATGCTGGTTAATCATATGCCCAGAACAAAAAGTGTCACTTTCTCGGTCGAGCGCAACAGTTGATCATTTGCAAATTTTGCAACTTTCCAAAGTTTTAGTTTTATGGTTTCTTTCTGACGCAATGAGTTTTAAACTTTGTCACCCCCGAGACCCAAAATGAAACATGGGCCCTAAGAAGATTCTGTCTTATTATTGGTTATTATGAATCTACTCTTGTTGGTTCTTATGTGGGAACCCACGAGAGAAAGCCTCACAAAAAACCTTCTTCTCCTCTTCTCTCAGTCATCGAGGCCAACCACCATGTGACCAGTGTGATCCCAGAGAGTGCCTTGCTCATCTGCTTCGGCTTCATTCTGGGGGGGATCATTTGGGGTGCAGACCAGGTGCAGACCTTCAAGCTGACCCCAACGGTGTTCTTCTTCTACCTGTTGCCTCAAATCATCCTGGATGCGGGCTACTCCATGCCAAACAAGCTCTTCTTCAGCAACATGGGCGCCATCTTGGTCTACGCCGTCATCGGGACCTGCTGGAACGCCGCCAGCTTGGGGCTGTCGCTGTGGGGGTGTCACAAGGGGGGAGCCATGGGTAAGAGACTTTCACTTCAGTTTATTTCTGGAGTTTATTTCTATAAAGGGTGTAAGATAGGAAGGGGTGAGTCAGAGTGACGATATAAAACAAAAAGGAAAGAACTGTCAACTACAACAGGAAGTCAGTTATTGGCCTCTGATTTGGCCTGCAATTTGTGTTAAAAATCGCACTCCTTCTCTGAACACACAGTCACGGTAAACATATTTTATATTCAGTGTGACTTATACTTTCTGGGTAGAAAGGGATATTATTATTATGTTCAGCGCAAATATTTGTCCATAATTCTGTATAGAAAGAATAGAAAAAAGACGCTCCAGACCTCGCAAGAGAATTGTCACATTTCTAAGTTCCCTTAAGGAACAGTGTGTGGCATTTCAGGGGATTTATTGACGGCAATGGAAGATAATATTTGGTGACAAAAGCTGGCTCCATATACGTCACCTGGTTCCGGATCAGCCAACAGCAAAATTCCCTTACAATAGCCCGGTTTCAACCAGCCGAGGACAGTCACTACGCATATTCATAACACAATATGTGCATGTATGGGGCATTAGTTACTCTTTGAATACAATCCAAATGTAGTGTGTTATCTCGTGCCCTGTGTGCGGTGCTGCAGGTGACCTGGACATCGGCCTGCTGCAGTATCTTCTCTTCGGCAGCCTGATTGCTGCTGTGGACCCTGTGGCCGTCATCGCCGTGTTCGAGCAAGTCCACGTCAACGAGGTCCTCTTCATCATGGTGTTTGGAGAGTCGCTGCTCAACGACGGCGTGACAGTGGTTCGTACGCTACAGTGTTCTTTTTGTTGTTGTTTCATGTTACCTGAGGAGCAGAGCAGTTTGTTCTGAGACATCCATCATTGGAAATTACACTTTCAAGACACAAAGTATAAAGAATGCAAACATTGTGCACTTCAATATAAGAGCCTTTGCCCTGTCTGAGGTCTTGTTCCCTTGCCTGAACTTTATCCCTCACTGGTCAATAAAAAACAGCTCTTTGAAGAGGTTAATCATATAAGAAACATTGACTTTATGTGTTGTGAATCATGAAATTCCACTCTATTGAAGCTACAGTGGGGATTGAAAGGGGGCAAATGAGTTACTTTCAATTTTCCACACCTTTCTAATGACAGACTCTGAAATCTTTGAGCCTTATTGAAGCACAGTTTTTGTACGCAGATCAAATTATTTTTAGTATAACTTGGGAAATGATGTGTTGCTGGGAATGAACATTAGTAGATTCAGAAAATGAAGAGAAATGTCCACACCTCTGAAAGAAACAGATGTGGATCAGTCCAGTCATTATTCGACCTTATTCTACCTCCAAAAGATGAAAAAAAGATTTTTCTTCTTCTTCTCGTAGGTGCTCTTCAATGTCTTTGATGCGTTTGTGTCACTGGGAGGATCTGGAATTAATGCTGTGGAGATCATTAAAGGAATCAGTAAGGAGAGACATTCATTGTTGTTACCAGTGAGGAATGTGGTGCAGGTAGTCTGCCTGGCTAACTAGACTCTACATATGGACATGTTTACAAAGGGCTATGTTGAATACAAGTGTTGGATATGCTGGATAACATGAAAGCAACGTTTTACACACATGACCTCTCTCTTTCTCCAGTTTCCTTCTTTGTGGTGGCGTTTGGTGGTTCCATCGTGGGCTTTTTGTTCGGCCTGCTGATCTCTCTCCTGACCAGGTGCACTAAAAACATCCAGATCATTGAGCCAGCGTTCGTCTTCGTCTTGGGATACCTCGCCTACCTGACTGCTGAGATGCTCTCCCTGTCTGCCATCCTATCGTGAGTAATCCATTGAAAACCTCTCATCTATTTGAGTATTTTACACGTCGTATAGAAGAAGAATTAAAAGCCATAAACATGTTCCGCGGGATATGATTTACTTCTGTGGCTTTTCTTCTGTAGGATCGTCTTCTGTGGCATGTGCTGCCAGAAGTACATCAACGCCAACATGGACGAGAAGTCCGTCGCCACAGTCAGATATGTCATGAAGGTCCTCGCCAACGGATCAGAAACCATCATCTTCGTGTTCCTCGGGATCTCGGCCATTGACAAGTCGATCTGGGTGTGGAACACGGGCTTCATCCTCCTCACGCTCCTCTTCATCTTTGTGTACAGAATTATCGGTGAGATTCCCGTCTTTCGCTGTCAGTTTTGAGAGCAAACGGTACACAGTCTGATGTCAGGGGGTCACGAAACCGGCTTGGTTTGTGTGCTGCAGGTGTCTTTTTCCTCACCTGGATCTTGAACAAGTACAGGCTGGTCCCCGTGGAGTTTATAGATCAGGTGATTATGAGCTACGGTGGCCTGCGAGGGGCTGTCGCGTATGGCCTGGCTGCGATGCTGGATGGGAGCAAGATAAAGGAGAAGAATCTGATGATCTGCACTACTCTCATCGTAGTGTACTTCACCGTCATTCTTCAGGTAACCACGTTTCTGTCCTGTGTTCCTGAGCTGAAACAGTATATTGGTACTTTTTGTGTTCCTAGCTTTCTTACACAAAACACATTCTAGCTTTTATTGTGAATCGGTCTTTCTGCCGCAGGGAATAACGATGAAGCCTCTGGTCAACTGGCTTAAAGTCAAAAGAGCTGCAGCGACGGAGGTCACACTCGTAGAAAAACTGCAGAACAAAGTAAAGCTTGAAATAATCACTTTTTTACAAACACAACAGCAAGAACCATAACCAGGCAACTATTACAGATGCTCCATTCTTGTTGTTTAGGTGTTTGATCACATGCTTGTTGCCATAGAAGATATATCGGGACAAATAGGACATAACTACATGAGGGACAAGTATGTAGAGACGTCTCAGAACCGTTTAACTAATACAGTGTGAACTGTTTTGAATGAAGCTCCAATTGTCTCTTCGCTCACTGTGAAGGTGGAACCACTTCGAGGGGAGGTGGATGTCGAGGATTCTGATGACGCCGTCGGCGAGGAAAACCCGCGACTACGTCTTCAACGTCTTCCATCAGCTGAACATTAAGGATGCTATGAGCTACGTGGCTGAGGTGAGGGCCGAGTGCTGCGTACGCTTCGAGTACATACGAGTGTGTTTAGTTCAAGTGGACGTTGAGGGAAGCGGAGGCTCGGTAAAGGAAGTCCTCTGGTCTCGATGTTGCAGGGCGAACGCAGAGGTTCACTGGAGTTTGTCCGCAATGAAACCGCGTTCGTCGACTTCAAGAAGAAGTTCGACGACGACTTCTATAAGGTCATGCCCGACATCATGGCCGACACGTCGAACGATCACAGTGCGATGTCCTCGATGAGGTGAGCAAACATTTCCACCTGATGCACACCGCCATCACAGGAGAAGGTAGTTTGAAAACACAAGAGCAAACAATGAACTAAAAAACCTCCCCAACTCCTTTCATTATTTTTATTTCAGATATGAATTTATATTCAGTTTATTTGTATTGCCCAAAATCACAAATTTGCCTCAGAGGGCTTTACAATCTGTACAGCACATGACATCCTGAAAACAAGGGTTGATCTACTGTTTTGATTGAACACCTACTTACATGAGCTCTGTTCAGACACTGCTCTCTGGTGACCACAAGCAGTCACTTCATGTTTTTCCCTCACACTTGGAAACAAACCCAAATAGTAGGAATGATCATTTAGCTCCAATTTTCTTGAGAAGCCTCTACCAGAGCTGTGCTATTAGTGTGATGAAGACATAAAGTAGCTGACATGCTTTCTCCCCCCACAGTGGAAGAGACCCTGTGCCATCAGTGAGCCTGGAAATGCACGAGCAGACCATGAAGGGTGTGAGGGAAACAGAGGACATTAACACTCACCACCTGCTGCAGCAGCATCTCTACAAGGGCAGGAAACAGGTCATCATTTTCAAACACGTCACTATACGCACTGTATTCATTGCTTTGCTTTGCACTTTAAAAAAAAAAAGATCAAAATGAATGCAGCAGAGATCAATTGTGAGAGATTTTTAGTCTCAATGCCGTACACTACATTTCCCATAAGACTACAAAATAGCATGTTTCATTAGATGCCACCTGCCTCATAATTTCCCACTTCTTTCAAACCATCCACCCTCAGTTTGTAATGAGAAATAACCCATTAGCAGTGTTGTTGTTTTTTTACTTTAGAAGAAGCTACGATCGCGCCCAAATAAAAAATCATAACCGACCCTACATGAACCAATCATGAGCCTGAACCATGACAGCAGTTTTGGGCCTGAGCCCGTTTAATAAAACTAATTTCAAATGTAAAAAATAAACACAATCTCCGACATGGGCATTCTCCGACCGAATGTCAAACACTGACACTGTCATGCCAGTGCCATAATAGAGATTGTGTAACAAGAAGGGAAAAAACACCGGGAACTTGGCTCAAGCCCGGCCTCATTCAAGCCAAGGTCATACTGACTCTTTCAATTTCTGTTTCTTGTTTTCTGGCGTCCAGCACCGGCACAGATACAGCCGGAGCCATTTCAACGTCAACAAGGATGAAAACGAGGTGCAGGAGATCTTCCAGAGGACCATGAGGACTCGTTTGGAGTCCTTTAAGTCTGCAAAGATGGGCGTTGCTCCACCAAAGACGATTACCAAGCACACAAAGAAAGACCAGCAGCAAAAGGTACATTTTAGTAAGACAGTCTACACGTGTAACATACATGGGAACCTCAATGCAAACAAAATGTGTTTATAGCACGAAGTATCAAATCCGTCAACGAAAGCGGTCATCAAATATTTGGCCGGATGTATAATCTAACAATAATAAGATAATATTTTCTGATCAGATACCTGATTTAAACTTCACAACCCTATCGTACTTTATTCAGGCAATTCTTGTACGATCTTTGATTTCTTTTGTCAAATCAAAAATAGATGGATATATTTATCAAAGTATGGTATGAAAGAAAGTACAACTCTGATATTGTATCAAAAGTCGGCACTAGAACCAAAAATTGCAAATAATATCCAGACTCAACAGTCTAAACGTCTGTTTTACATCTTTGCTTTTCACATTTTGTAACTTTGTTAACGATCTACAAATACACTTCTACCACCTGCAGGTGCCAAATGGGAAATCAACGGACAAAAGTAAAAGCTACTATTCTGGTGATGAAGGTTGGTACCATGTTTCAGTTTAGAAATAGATACATTAGCTCTGATTTGTCCAAGAGCTTTTTTTAAAAACTGTATCTTATTTTGCATTTTAGATTTTGAGTTCTCAGAGGGAGACAACGCGTCTGGCTTAGAGGCATCAGCCGGTTCATACCCCTTCCCCTCGATGGTCACCTACAGAGCAGAAGGTAAAATGAATCCACCATCTTGTCCACTTATCTTCAACCAGTGGTTGATCCTTAATGTAATGTCCCAATACAGCATTCTAGAAATAATCCGTGATATGTGAAAGTCATAATCCCACTTAAATAAGGATACAAAAGTATTATCAGCAACATGTTTTCTTATTATTATGATTATTCGATTGTTGACACTGTCCTGGAGCTAGATTTAAATACTTTATAACACAGTTAGGTATTTTAGTATAGTGGTTCCAAACCTAGGGCTCCGGCCCCTCGGCATGGTCTGGTTCGCTGTTATCGTGAAACATTTTTTTGCCTCTTTGGGCCTAAAAAATGTGTTCAAATAAAACCATTTGAGAAGTTTAGAGGGGAAATCACTCTTAGGTAGAACTTCTAAAACTCAAAGGCGTCTGAAATGTGTCAATTTCAAAACTCAGGACTACTTAAGCACAGCACTTGAATAAATGTTATTTGCCACCGATGTCTCTAACCCTCAAACTCTCTCAGCACTAACTCCGTTTCTTTTTCTTTCGCCCAGCTGGCATTGAGAATCCGGGCTTCATGCCGGACCTGGACCCCATGGCACCGGTGCAGATCCCCCCGTGGCTGTCGGAGGCCGAGCTCGACGGCGGCGCGGTGGCCCCTTCGCAGCGGGCCCAGCTGAGGCTGCCGTGGACGCCCAGCGACATGCACCGCCTGGCCCCCCTGCGCATCAGCACTCAATCCACCGACTCCTTTGTGCAGGCCGACGCCCCCGCCGCACAGCAGATGGACGACGGGCCGCCGCTGACTCCGCCTCCGCCGCCTCCCTCTCACCCAGACAGTCGCCGCATGTAGCAGCATCCCCCACCCCTCCTCTGTCTCCCTTTAACCCCGGCCGCCTAAGGCACAGAACCTGACCTCAGACTTTGCAGAGTCTACTCTCAAAATATTGACTCGGGAGAATGTTTTATTTTCCGTGCCGTTGCTTAATCTGACTCCCGAGTCTCTAGACCAAACATTCACAGTCCCACAACCTTTGTGCCCTTCTCCTCAGCTCCTCTTGCTCTAACTTCACCCTTCACTGAGCAAAGGGAGGCTGCTCGTAAAAGCCAGAGAACCTGTGCGCAGGCTGGGCATGTTATTTACCAGCACGCGTTGAACATTGTTGTATTTGCCCCTCGGGTTCACAGTAAACCGGTCAAACATTGCAAGTCCGTCCCGGTGGAGTATCTCATCCCTGAATGTGATGCAGAAACCTTTTTTTCAAGAGTGTAGATATTTATGAGTTGTGTTGTTTATAAAGATAATCGATTTAATCGAGTGCCATGAAAATAATTCCAGCTCCATAATCTAATGTTACATTGTTTGTGTGTGTTCTCGAGGTGCAACATTAAAATGTCACATGTACGATAAAGACATATTATATTTATTCACAAATGAAGGTTGGTATCGTGTGGACATGCCATCTCAAACGAGGGCATATATTCTATGATCCTCCCGAAAAAGAACATTCCACTGACTGCTTTTAAAAACTGTGTGCATTTAAATATGGATTTAGAAATAAATAAAATAATGAATGAAATGGTTATTTCATTAAGTAGTAGATTGTAATAAAATAAACCACAGCTACTTTGATGTGTCAAACATGGCTGCTTTTCTTTTTTTTATTATATATTATTCCTGCAGATGAAAATTTGTCTTTGGGCTGCATGTGGCACACTTACATCAAACTGATGTTAAGTAATGTGTGAGGTGTAGCCAACACATTAAAGTAAGGTCATTCGGAACTTGTGATGGCCAGTTTTCAATATACTCTGACTATTTTCACAAACTAACCTATGAAATCGATTAAAAATAACCATCAGATTAATCATTTATATAATAATTCTTGGTTGCAGCCATAATATGGATAAATCAACAATCAAGCTGTGAGGAATTACTTTTTAATATCAAACTTTGTTACACTTCTGGAATGTATCCACATTTCCATCACAATGAATTAATAGAACAACATTGAAGTCATGAGATATAATATTCATCATAAATAGTCCATTCCTGATGTTTCCACCTGCTTGGTGATGTAGTCTAATATCGTCTTTTCATTTTCAGACTCCTTCAGATAAAAGTGAGCTCCATCGAGCATCCTGACGGTGAAATCTCCGGATGTGATGCTTTTCCAAGCTGTTGGGAAAAATACAAATGAACGGGGAGACAACTCACACTGAGCTATTGTCTTCAGCAAACAGAGGGCACATACAGCCCTGTACAAACACAATACAAATAATAACACCTTTCATACAAGAAATGCAGCACATAAATAACATATAGATTAAATAAAACATGTACGCATAAATAAAAAAATTGATAAAATACAATACACAGAATGCACAACGTAAGAAAAATAAAACCCACTGAATAATAATTACAATATATACTCAGTAGCCATATTTGCAGCGTCCACATCTGCATGAATAAACACTGCAAATGTTCCATCATTTCTGATATGGAGCATCCAGAAACCTCAATAATCCCTGTAATAAATAAGTCAGAGCAGGTGTGTGATTGCTGCAGGACACGAGGGGACAGACCTTGTAAGTCGTGAGGAACGTCCTCCTTTCCATCAAAACACGTGACGGGGCAGGAGAGGAGCGGGCTGTCCGGCTTCTGGCACCTGCAGCAAAGTCAGAGGCTCCACTCACTACAAAGCACTCGTCCCGAAGCTCAGATCATTTTTAAATGAATGGTTCAATTTGAGCCTGTAACTACCTGTAGTTCTCCACGACGTGCAGGTCGGCCTTCAGGGCGGGAAGGAAGAGCTTCAGGACTTCAGGGTTCGCCAGCAGCTCGGGAGGAGTTCCTCCGATCGAAATCAACCACTTGAGGAAGTCGTCATCGGACACCTCGCTTCTCTTTGGGGCTTTGATGCGCGTCTCTGACTGAAAGACAAAAGGCAACATGCTGGTGGTTTGTTGTCAACACCAAACTCTTGTCTTCAGTTCGTACATAGCCTGTATACAGTTGTGAAATTATAGAAGGAACCAGATGTTTCGGTCCGTAGACCTCCATCGAGTAAGAATCGAATCCAATTCCTTCTGAATAAATAGAAATCCTGCACACAGGTGTTCACTTGTCCTTCTCAGTTTACAGGTTTTCTTTTGTCATTGATGACTTTATGGTGTCTGAGAACGTCTTTGAACGTTTTTTTCCATAAATTATCAAAGATATTGTATTGTAAGGAAGACATTTTTTAAATGAACTGCATTTGCTTCCTCACAATGCAGCTTTGGATCATTTGGTCTCTGATTTATTTTAAGTTTGCAGAGCGTCATATGGAATATATTATTCTCATTTTGAACCACAGCAAATTTGAAAACAAAAGCTTTGGAAATAAAAATATTATGGTTAAGATTTGATATTGCGTGGGTTAATAACAAGCCTTTGTTGACATGGTGACACTGTCTGCAATGAGTTACAATCAAGCTATCAGGGTTCCAAATACAAACTGAAATCTGGACATTGGTACACTTAATCAACAGAGAATTGCAGAGACTCCAAGCCTCCTTGGATACTGATGCTGATTGATGCCGAGTGGATAATCCCCAATAGAGTTAATGTAATAAATACACTCACATAAGGTGCAGAGGCACCGGACAGGAAGATGTGAACGGGTTCCAGGTTGTGCAGTCTCTTCAGAGCATCTGCCACGGCAAAACCGGTGAAGGCCCCGAAACTAGAAACAGATCAGGGACGAGTAAACAGCAACAGAAACAGAAGTAGTGGTGGGCAGGGCCAGATGTCATGACGGATACGATGTCACTGATAAAGCCCATTTTTCTTATCATACCTGTGTCCAAACAGAGCAAACGGCTTCTCTTTGAGCACCGGTAACAACACACCAATAACCTCGTCCACAATCTGCTGCATGTCCTGAAAGAAGGGCTCTTTGGCTCGACTCTCTCTGCCCGGAAGCTTGACAGCAAACACTGACAGTGACAACAACAAAAGGATGTTATACCATTTCAAATCGGAATACAATCATATTGTAACAGGTTTGTTTTGTGTGTTTACGTCTTTCTTTTTGGGGGGGGGGGGAAGTTGCCACAATTTTCCTTTTTTGCTGATTTTTTTTAAGACTACATTAGTGTTATTTACAAACATCTGACAGATTTAGAGCATATAGCCAAACAGTATAGCTAAACAGGGCAAAGTGCAGCCCTTAAACATGGCGCGTTACCTTCTATGGAGCTGTTGAGGACGTTCCCCCAGCGCGCATAGTGGATGGAGCCTCCACCTGCCCAGGGGAAGCATATCAGCCTGGCCACAGCATCTGGGCTCTTCTTGAAACAGCTGATCACCTTGTCCATTCTAATTCAACACAAGTCAGACGTGTGATTCACAGCTGCTGGGACTGCAGTTTATAATCCTGCATCCAGGGGTAATTATGAGAGTGTTAAGTCACACCTGTTTGCTGCTGGCAGCTCCATCAACTTCTCGCAGAAAAACAGTGGTAATTGCTCATGAAGTGTAACATTTCCTGGTTATTTTTCTTCTATGGTTTTTCTATAAAGCTGTTAAAAAATCATAGACATGGATTATGTAGACATCTACAGTGTGGAGTGTGTATGTCCAGAAATAAACAGTGGGTTTAACCTGTGTTATATTTTGTAACTTTTGTATCTCATGGTACATGGATGAATAGGACACAATATAAACCCACAAAACCTGAAATACGAGCTGTTATTTCAAAACATAACTGAGTTTAGAAAAGAAAAATCCCGGAAGTGACGTTGTTTTCTACTCTTGGTATTTCCTGACGGATTTCCCTCGGTGGTGGTGGTGGTGGAGGAGGAGGAGGAGGAGGAGGAGGAGGAGGGCGCAACAGCTTCGTCAAGTTAGACGACGTTAAATAAGGCAATACCGAAAATCCCACAATCGTCCCTGTCAGATTTCCCTCTTACAGTGAGAGGGATATTATTAAAATCATGGAAATGCAGAAATTGAAATCATGAGATGAAGTGAAAGTACAAATACCAATGTGTAAAAATACTTAGTTTCAAGTAAAACTCCTGCTTTCATATTCAAGTAAAGGCCGTCAGAAGCAGGCAATCATCAGAAACATGTTCTTAAAGTATCACAAGTCAGTACTAGTAGTGTAGAATGGCCCTTTGAGAAGATTGTATGTCATTATGTGTATTATGTCATTTTATTGTTATAATATAAACAGTATTAATTAAGTGTGTATTTAGTGTACCAATGAGTAGTAGTTTTATCTGGTTCCCAATATGAGAGGTCGAGAGTATGCAGAATTGGAAAGAAGAAACAAATGTACATTTCTGCTGCACAAAATTGTGTTTATTTGTCTGATATTTTTGCTTTAATTATGGTTTCTAAAAACATTCATAAAAGACGGAAAAGTCTGTTTTTGGTTTAGTTGACAAACTAAAGCTCACAGGTCTTCGACATAGCTTCATTTAAATGGTTGGATTATTTAATATTTTACAAAATGAGCGTTTGTTTTGTGAAATCCTAATCTAAAAAGCAGACAGTAACTATAGATGTCAAATAAAAAAAAAAAATATATATATCCCTCTAACATGCAGATGAGTTTTAATTATACTTTGTTCTTCTCATTAGGTTTTGTTCAACTCACATATTTTTTGATCCACATGTTTTCTGTTGGAGGGAGACTGAGACCTTTCATTGCCACGGACTGCTTCACTTGTAATCGTTGTGCGCATGACAACAACATTTGATGCGGAAAAAAATGTACTCAAAGGTACAGCTATTGATTATTAGTCTGTATTGAACAATAATATCTGTTAGACAGACGCTAAAACATCTGGTTCACGAACAACTCTCACGTTGTTCGTTATTTATGCTTTTATTTTGAAACACCTTTCCGGAAGTCTTGATTTTAAATTCCGGCGAAGTTAACATTAGCGAGCGTGAGGGCGGTGTAAGAGCAGATTTTAGACCGGTTACGCCGAGGAGAACGCCGGGGGATAGTGAACCTAACCAGAGCCCTCGTAGCTATTTGATAAACAACACCGGACTGTCACGTTAACCAACCGGGACGACGGATTGTGCCACCGACCGGGTAAATACTCATATCAATCTTGTGTGTCGAGTTGCTAGTTGCCGTAGGCTAACCGTTAAAGCTAACTATCGCTGTTAGCTTACCCACCGCTAGCGACTCTCAGCTCAATTTAACCAACTCCGCGTCTAAACTGTCACAAACCTCTCCGACACTAAACATAATGTTGGTTTTTCTTTCAGATACAACAGGAAGAACTTCAAAGGACGGAAGCGGGGACATTTTGTGTAACTTTGAGCTGTCAGCCGTGGTGAGGCAGGTCGGGGGAGAATACTCAACGTTAAACTGAGGGGACCCCCGAGCGGCCCGGTTACACATCAGCGACCGAAGCCGGGGGGCCGCGTAGCCGGGGGAGCGGATCTATAGGCACGTTTAACCGGAGAAGTAATCACTGGGGGCCGGGTCATCCGGACAGAGACCTCATGAATGGAAATCGGAACAACAGGTGGGAACCCCCGACTAACCGCCATGCTTAATTTGGTGTCCAGGTGCTGCACTTGAGTTATTTGCAGATAGCGCGGAGTGCGAGACACAATCTAGACCCCCATGATAAAGTATTTGGGAGAAGCAAGTTGATCTAAGTTGTTAACGCTGTGCTTAAATAAGTTACCAGGCTATCATGGACACGTGTGCAGAAGCGGCTCAGCTTGAAAACTCTATTCACATTCCCATCTCCAGCTCTAACGGGAGTAACATACTGGGGGCTGTTTTACCGGTCATTTTTGCGCCTCGGTGTGCGCGTGCAGGCGTGTGTTTATGCCCCAAACCAGTCTGACGGGTTTTTTTCTGATTGGCTACGTCATTCTTTGCCCGCTGTCAAAGGCAGGTGGTAATCCCGTCAGGTGTGCGTGATGCCTGAGAGAGACTGTGTGTGTGCGTGTTTGAAGGGCAGCCTTTCACACTAGCTGCTGCCATAGCAACCCTAGTTATTGCATAATGTTAACCATAATGTTAACCACTGCCTGTGTTAATTACAAATCAATTAAGCATGGCAATCAATTTATTTAATTGCTATGGGGCACAATTTGTGAGTCACAGCTTGTGTGTATTATTGATGTTGGGGTCAGTGGTGGACTGGGAGGGAAAAAACAAACTGGTTCACTGAAAGCGACCCATTCATTCTCTAACCACTGCACCCATTTTTCACAGAATGAGCAGTAAAGAACAAAGTTACAGTAACATGTATGTTCAAATTTGAAAACATTGTCAGACTGTACAAAATCCTACTATATATTACATTTATAGTGGTGACAAAGAACAGCAGTACATCTTAACAACTGAGAAGCTGGAAGTTGAAAATGTTTGGCCTTTTTGATCTTGTTTCAAAAGCGTTTGTCCAGAATGTCCGCACTTCACGAGTGTAACGCGGTTGAAACGATATTTATTTGAACAGTATATAAGTTTTACACATTGTTAGTCTCTAGTTTTAGAATACAAATACATAATTTATTGATCCAGAGGGGGAAATTAAATTTCTTTACTGTTACTTTTTACACATTACACATGGACCCATTCACCAAAAAAACACATGTGTCCTGTCTGTAATGCAATAAAAATATGTTTATTAACTAGTTGTTAAGTAAAGAGATTTCTGTATGGTTTAGTGCCACTTTAAGCATATTTTAATGATTATCTGTATAATATTCAAGGAATCGCAATTATTTTGGCCAGGATTATTGGGCAAATATAAATAAGATAAATAAAATGTTCACATCGTCCTATAGCTAGCTTGGCTCCTCGCTCAAGGGCAACTCGGCAGTGCCCAGGAAGCGAACTGGCACCTGTCCAGCTATCGGTCCATATACCATACTTGAACCGGCGACTCTGCGGTTCCCCAACCGAGTCCCCATGGGCCGCCGCCCCCCAATTAGAGTAGCAACGTTTGGACTGAAAGACGGTTCATCAGTGAAGAACTCTGTGTGTGGATTCGTTGAATGTCAGCTCTTGGTGGGCTGCTACTGGTCGTGCGGTGCATGTTTATCATGAAGCAGCCTGATAAGAGGTCATCTATCTCTACATTGTTACTCATTCTACTGTGAACTTTTGTATTTTGGGGTCATTACTAGGGTTGGGTACCGAGAACCGGTGCCGGTATGGTACCGGTTCCTATACGACCGGTATCTACCGGACCGAAATGCAACGCCGATTTCGGTGCTTCCTTTCGGTGCTTCCTTTCGGTGCCTGAGCCGATTGAAATACTTTTTTTACACTACTCTGATGACTCCGTCCTAGGTTAGCTCGTCCTAGGACCGATGCTAATGATAGCATCGGTCCTCCGCTCCTCACTCATAATATTATTACAACCGGACGAGCCGTGCGCGCTTAGAAACAAACCCCTCCATCATTCTGACGAAGCTTCGGCCATGATTTATTGAAAAAAACGAGAACGAGATCTGTCATACGGCTGGCAGGCTACTGACTTCCTCCATCGACATCCGGGTACCGGCTTATCTCTGTGCATAGCTGTGGATGTTTTCCATAATTCCTCATAGAAATTGAAGGCTTAGTTCCTTTTGTTGTCACTTTTTGACTTGCCTTTCTTTAGGATCTTCATCAGGTTGGAAATGGTCAAAACAGACTGATTACATCCGGTAAATAGAAGAAACACTGGATATTATTCAATATTGCATCACATAATAACGTAACCAAGAAAACGACTATCACAATGCCATCAAAGTAATCAACAACTACTGACCATACAAATAGAGTAAAACATAGTTTCAAAAGACATATTTCAAACAGTTTTTGTCACTGGAGCTCAAAGATGAATGAGATGAATCTGTGCACGCCTGTTTTTCCCTCTTCCTGCCCAGCATGCTTTTAGTTGCCGTGGAGAAACTGTAGCAACATAGGTGCCGTGGCAACGGCATAGGGGAGGAGGCGGCCTGGGGACGCGTCAGCAGGAAGGGCAGTGTTTTATGAATGATGCCTGGTTACAGCAGGTCCAGGGTCAGCCCTCCACCCTGACAGCAGCTGAAACAGTCTTATATTTTCAACCCCCAGCTGCTCTGTCGCACTTATTTCACTGCCACTTTCATTCTTGATGCTCGTTTTTGGCTGTACGCTTTTTTTACTTTCATTACAAACAAAGCCCACCGTGGTATCGTAACAGCTTGAGGTCTGTGTGCAGACGTTATGATGTGTGTGGATCCTCTGACTCACATTTATGGAAATTGTGCGGTTGTGTGATTTGCACCGAGTACTTTCCAGTTTGGCATTTCTGAAAATTGGTGTCAGATCGGCGTGGTGTGTCACCCGCCCACTTCTCCTTCCGTCTGGCAAAGGCCACGTCAGTCAGGAGACGTCTGTGACGGCGGAGCTGGTCTTTATTTAATATGTCACCACCTATCTCCGTAGCCTTTGTCTATACGGTCCATACAGCGTCGGCCCCTTTTCTTTCCGTTTTCTGTCAGTTCGACATGAGGAAATATTTAACGTCTCTGACCATCTTTTGTGCCAGCTCCTTCCACCTTATTAACCACTTCCTTCCTCTCACAGCTCCTTTGAACGGGTACAGTACGTTCTTGTTAACTGGTCTGGGTTCTGTTAGAGCTGCTTTGAGACGTTTGAATGTTGGGACACAGATGGTCCAGAATTGACATAAATACCGATCGTAGATAAGGTTGATATGAATATTGTGTCAGTGAACGGTTTCCTAACTACGTCCAACAGATGTGGAGCCACGTTCGCGCTCATCTTTAGTCCGAACACTATACATTAGAATTGTCAAGACCGTTACTGTAATATGAAACCATATTCAAATCATCATTACAGCAATGACATTTGCGTGTGATGTAAACACTGGTTTACTTGTACTGATTTATTTTTGGTCTTTGTTGTCGTAGGAGACGTTGGAGCAGCCGCTGAACCCCCAGTCCTTTTCACGTTGCCAAGGCGACCTGGCTATGGCACCCTTGGGAAGCCCATCAAGCTTTTGGCCAACTGCTTCCAGGTGGAAATACCCAAGATCGACGTCTATCTGTACGAGGTGGACATCAAGCCTGATAAATGTCCTCGCCGGGTCAACAGGTAACGGGACAGAACTGTAGACCAGTTGGAATGTGAATCGATGAGAGCGAATACGTCTTTAAGCCTGGATTCATGCTGCATGTTGATTGTGGTGATGTGTTTTATTTTATTTATTTAATCTGTGGTGGCCTTTTCAGGGAGGTGGTGGACTCCATGGTTCAGCATTTCAAGGTGACCATCTTTGGCGACTGTCTGCCAGTTTACGATGGGAAGAGAAGCCTCTACACCGCTAGACCCATTCCTGTCGCCGCCGGTGGGGTAAGACACGACATCAAAGTTTGTGTTGTCTGGGCCAACATTCAAAGTAGAGTTCAGCTTCTTCTTCTCAATGAGACATCCTGAAAATGGGCTCATTGGCTTGAGGCTTTTTATTGTTGATCTGAAAATCCTTGTTTCCCTCTTCAGGTCGATCTGGATGTCACCCTGCCAGGTGACGGTGGGAAGGACCGCCCGTTTAAAGTCACCATCAGGTTTGTGTCATTAGTCAGCTGGCACATGCTCCACGAGGTGTTGACGGGACGCGCCGTGGCCGAGCCGGTGGACCTGGAGAAACCCATCAGCACCAACCCCGTTCACGCCGTGGACGTCGTCCTTCGACACCTGCCCTCCATGAAGTGAGTTTTCTCCCCTTGACCATCTACAAAGATTTGTTTGTGGCTTCCTTTTCATAGGAATATTTCCGAAGAATAGTAACGAGATTCAGACCTCATACTAAAATACCTCAAATCATATCTTATTGAAGCTAAATATTTGAGATGGGAATAAACTAATCACTAAGGTTAAACGTTCGGTGAAATGCTTTGCTCAAATTATGACTATTCCTTCAAATTGATGGCCAAATGCTGGAGTTTACCTTTACCATATTACAGTTTTCAGAACGAAGATAAGAGTTTGATCTAAATGGCAGTAAAGATTTCTTCTGGTCATGAAATATAAGTTACTGTAGCGCTCCCTAAATGTGGTATGCCGTATTTCAACTACAACGTTGTCACATATTGTAACAATACTCCAGGTGGGTATATTTTTCCTATATTAGGTGGCCCAAGTGGGATTTAAATACAACACGGACAAAAGGATTAAAAGTAAAAAAAATCACCTTTCATGTATTCTACCTCAATTTGACATTTGCTAAATCCATTAACCCAAATAGTTTTTAGTAACATGAACGACCCTATAAGTCGGGCATCGCTTGTGTTCTGCTGCACTCAGTGAACCCCACGGGGAACACAACTCAAATCCCAGGTAGGGTTTCTTTGTGTCCCCGTAGGGCTGGGCGATAAATCGATTTAATCGATTAATTCGAATGTGTGCTTTAAGGCGATGTGTTTTATTGAAAATCGAGAAAATCGCCCCCACCCCTCCCCCCCGTTGGGCTCCCGTAGTAGAGTGCGCGCGCATTGTTTACAAACGAAAACAATGGCGGCCAGCAGTGAAGCTCTCGTTCATAAGAGAGGGAAGAATGTGTCTTCGGTAGTCTGGAAATGGTTCGGGTTCGTGTCATCTGACACAGAACAAACAGCACCACGATGTAAGGTCTGTCTAAAAGCTATTGCTACAAAATCAAGCAGCACAACAAATTTAATGCAGCACCTCAAACAGAGGCATGCCGCCGAGTGGGAGAAGTGTTGTTGCCCTGAGGAGGGAGCAGGACCGCGGGAGCACAAGCGCCGCCGCCGCCGCCGCCGCCACCTCACAACAACAACCCAGCATTTTGGAGACATTCACCAACTGTACTCCGCATGAGAAGAAGAGTGCCCGGTGGAAAGCCATCACGGATGCAGTCGCGATGTATATCGCAAAAGATATGGTGCCCATATACACCGTGGAAAAGCCGGGGTTTATTCACCTTCTCAAAGCTTTGGACCCCAGGTACGTGCTACCAAGCCGTAAACATTTTTCTGACGTTGCCTTGCCTCGGCTGTACAATAGTACACGCCAAAGGATTTCTGCGGAGCTGGAGGGGATGTCATTCTACTCCGCAACAACTGACCTGTGGTCCAGCAGGTTGACCCAGACACCGATCCACTTGACTGGTAGAAGCGTCACCAACTTAACTTTCCAAGGCTAAGTACTTTAGCAAAGAAATACCTCTCTGTGCCAGCTACAAGTGCCCCCTCTGAGAGGCTTTTCAGTGTGTGGGAGGGCATTGTTACATGCCACCGTGCATGCCTGAAGCCAGAGGTAGTAGACAGGCTTGTCTTCCTGGCAAAAATATTTAGAAAAAACATGCACTACTGTTTAATACTGTTGGTTATGTTGTGAATGCACTTGATTTTGTTTACATGCACTTATTTACTGTGCGAAATATGTTATGTTGATGTTAGATCAGATGTTGCACTTTTGAAAATGTGAATGTTAAAGGGTCACATACATTTTATTTCATGCTGTGTTTGTATCAGTGTATTCAGTTAGAAAAGCTTACTGTAAAAAGTTACATTTGCACAGTTGTTTACAATGGAAGGCTACTATTTAATGCCATTTAATGTTATGTTTAATTTAATTTTATATTTAAATGATTCAGGGAAACAAAAGAGTGACCAAATACTTTTTGTATACTACAGGCACCTTTCTACAATGTTCAGGTTTTGTTTGCACTTTATTTTTATCAACCTACTTGGGAAAATCATCACAAAATAAAATAAAAAATAGTTTTCAACAGCTTCTGTCATCTGCAAAAAATTTTGGGGGAAAAAATCGATTTAAATCGTGAATCGGATTTTTTGTAAAAAAATCGGAGATTTTTTTTTTAGGCCATATCGCCCAGCCCTATGTCCCCGTTGTGACCCCGTCTGTCCTCATCAGGTACACGCCTGTTGGACGATCCTTCTTCTCCTCCCCAGAGGGCTACGACCACCCGCTAGGTGGAGGAAGAGAGGTTTGGTTTGGATTCCATCAGTCAGTGCGGCCAGCTATGTGGAAAATGATGCTCAACATCGATGGTGAGTATGCCCCGTCTGTGAAGTACATGTGAAGCTACAGCCAGCAGCTGGTAGGCTTAGCTTAGCGCAAAAACTGTAAACGGGGGGGGGGGGGACAGCTAGCCAGGTTCTGGCCAAAGGAAACAAAATACACCTACGAGCACCTCTTAAGTTCAGTAATTAACACAATATATATATTGTTGTTTTAATCCGTACAAAAACTAAAGGTTGTAAATGACACCTTGTGGTTTTATGTGTGTTGGACTGTTGCACAAGTCTTCTCTTCACTACCGTCATCCAGCGGAGACTCCAGGACGTTAATGTGCCCGGCTGAGAAATAGTCCAGCACAACATAACACAGCTCAAAACCAAAACTTCTCATTTTAATTGGAGAGTAGATTTTCTTTGGACAGAACCAGGCTAGCGTTTTTCCAGTCGTTATGCTAAGCTAACTGTCTGCTCGCTGTAGCTTCATACGAGTTGATGAGAAGATCAACACCATTTGGCCTCAAAGAGTGACCTGTGCGCTACATGAACTAAAAGAAAAAGCTGTCGCCATAGGGATTTGACGGTTTGGTCTCCTCCTGTATCTTTTCAGTGTCAGCCACAGCGTTTTATAAAGCCCAGCCAGTCATCCAGTTCATGTGTGAGGTCCTGGACATTCACAACATTGACGAGCAGCCCCGCCCTCTCACTGACTCCCACAGGGTCAAGTTCACCAAAGAGATCAAAGGTATGTCGCCAAGGAAAGGCAGCTTTTGTTGCCTTACCCCGTCTGGCTGTTGTTGTGTTGTTGTTTGGGAAGCTACTGTTTTCATGTACTTGCAAACAGAAAGATGTGTGAATGCGATATCTCAGGAACACCTGGAGGAGATTCCTTCCAACATGTTGTATAAACTGTAACAGTACATATTAGGGGTGTAACGGTTCACAAAATTCACGGTTGGGTACGATACAGTGGAGCCACGGTTCGGTACGTTTCGGTACAGTAGAAAACTATAAATGCCAGAGAAATGTACTTTATTTTAAAATATATTTATTCATTACAACTAACATCATGAAGTTATTCTTTGACTTTGAACAATGATGGAACTATACCTGAGTGACTCATCTTCTGGGGTGTCTTCTTAGCAACACATAAGCATAAAAAACAAAAACTGCTCCTTAATGTTATGTAGTATTGTTACTTACATCTTGCAAAAGAGATTTTTAATCTCAATGGGACTACCTGGTTAAATAAAGGTTTAAAAAAAAACTTTTATTTATTTATTTTTAAACGTATTCGGTTCGTCATTCATAGAGCATGTCACAGAGCATGCCTGAGCAAGGAAGGGACCGAAACCTTTACCTTAGTGAGGAGGTGTGGTTGACCCCATGGCTAGGAATGAAAGAACGATGCACTTTTAGTGGTGATGGGCATAGAACGGACGGTGAAATCGATAGGCCTAATAGTGGAGTTTAGTCTCTTTTCATGGTCTCTTTCAATAGTGAATATTATTTTATGTAAGGAGCATCTCTGTGGAATACATTTTGAGCCATATACCTACTTTAAAAGTAGCCGGCAAAAGGCCCAAAACAGGCCTACTTTCACACGTCCACAAACACGATCCCTGCACGGTTTAATCTGTAGCGTTTCATTAACTCGCTGTCATTCAGTGTTTGGAGAATATTCCTCCTCCTCTCTCTTACCACCATTTTCTCGTCTGCTTAAGAAACTCTCAAAAGTCCTCCTCCTCCCACAGCTTCTCTCCTTAGCAGCTCTCTGAAGGGCTAAGATGCTTTGTGACTAACTTTTATCTTCACCAGGATCTGGTCTCTGGGAACCTCTGAGAAAATCATCATCATTCTCTTCATTTCTCAGAATCTAGTCACTAAGAGCAGCTGGTTGTACTAGGAAGCTTTATGAATACAGCCCCAGGAGTTGAGTAGGTTCTTTGTATCTTATGACAGTTTATTTGTTACATAAAGGAGGTACAGACGAGGGCTGAATCTTGGTGAAGCAGGCCTGGTCATTTGTTCCACTGTTTCGTTGGCAACATTTAAGTGACGATGCTTATTCCTCCTTCTTCACAGGTCTTAAAGTGGAAGTGACACACTGTGGAACCATGCGTAGGAAGTACCGAGTCTGTAATGTAACACGGCGCCCTGCCAGCCTCCAGACGTACGTTTTCTACATCGCACCCCGGTAGCTGTGAGCTTCAATCCAAGCGGTCATTTGCTCTCATTAACGGGGGATTCCTTGTTTCCTTCAAATCCACAGATTTCCGTTGCAGCTTGAGAGCGGTCAGACAGTTGAGCGTACAGTGGCGCAGTACTTCAGAGAGAAGTACAGCCTGCAGCTAAAGTACCCCCACCTGCCTTGTCTGCAGGTGGGCCAGGAACAGAAACACACCTATCTGCCCCTGGAGGTAAGGACTGATGTGATTCCACTGCCAAATGCTGGTAAAACGTCTTGAGAACATTGTTGCTGTCAAATTGTATTTCAGAGAGTCAAAGCTCATTTTCACTTTCACTCATAAACCAGGGCAGTATAAAATTCAATCAGTACCATCAATTAAATATCCCGTTTCATACCAACACACTGTTTGATAATATCGTACCTCGGCATGAGTGAAGGTCAGCCTGGTTCCGGCCTTTCAACTTCACAACTCCAATTGGTCGAGATAATTCATGAACAGTGACAGAAAATGCAAGATGCTCACCGGACTAGCCTGTGAAACTGGCCACGGCCGGGTTTAAGTGCAATCCACATGTATTAAATTGGTATGAGAGTAGCGTGAAGTGTGCGTAACGAGTAGGTTTGGGTGGTATTACGGTATACCAGGGTATTTAGAAACCGACGGAATCATTTTCAGTACATACTGCTGTATTGATGTGGAGTACTGTAGTGCACAGCACGAGCCACCAGGAGCCAGTCTCTATTTTGGGAACGAGGGACAGAGTGGTGGGTGTTACAGGACGTGTTTGGCTTTTATTTTTGGCTTTAGTCTTCTTCCAACTACATGATTTTATTCAACTGCCGCCACCACCCGCATGTCATCTCTGTTCAGCACATCGATCCGATGCTGTATGTGATGTTACTCAGTGTGCTGTCAAGAGACAGCGAGAGAGAGAGATTAGCGCAATGGTGAATATGAAATAAGTAGTAATGTTATAGCTGTGAAAGTAGCAATGCAGTGTCTGCACCTCAAGACCCAAGCCAAGCTCCCCTGTCTTGCTTTTCACCTGCTGATTAAACTGAAAATGAACTTATGCCCAGGCTCACTTAAGGCTGGCTGATCTTTTAAGGTGGACCGGCTATGCTCATAGTGACAAATAAAGCCGATAATGTCAGGTCTGGGTTTGGCCTCTCAGTGCCTTGCACAGGAGTCACGGGTACCGCAGCATTTTTCTTGACTTATAAAAACCAGTAGTTTTCTTCATTACCAGCATGCTTTAAGGCTGTAATGATATTCTCACTCACTCACTCACTCACTCACACACAAACGTCAGGCGACCAATGAAAACATTTCATCGCACTCTTCAGATTTTTGGTCGCTTGTGTGACCACAATGAATGAAGTGAAACAAAATGGTAATTCAGGCTGTGTTCAAACATGAATTAATGTTTTTTTCCATTTAGGTGTGCAACATTGTACCTGGACAGCGCTGTATTAAAAAACTAACTGACAACCAGACATCGACCATGATCAAAGCAACAGCCCGCTCTGCCCCAGACAGACAGGAGGAGATCAGCAGGCTGGTGAGTGGACGAGAGACAAAAGGACACACAGCTTGCTTCGTTTTTAATTTTTTTTTTTCTGTTATAATGATATATCATAATAATTTTTTCTCTCCTCAGGTGAGGAGTGCAAATTACGAGGCCGACCCGTTCGTCCAGGAGTTTCAGTTCCGCGTGCGAGATGAGATGGCTCAGGTGACGGGCCGCGTCCTGCCGGCCCCCATGCTGCAATATGGGGGCAGGGTGAGCTCTGAACCCTTTATGGTACCTTCCCCTTAAATCACGATTCATATGCATGTGTGTTTTCCAACGTGTGTGTGTGTGTTTTCGGGACTGCAGGGTTTCCCCCAGTTTTATTTTGTATTTACAATTCTGACTCTTGACATCTTGATGCTTCGTGGCTCTGAATTTCAGCGCCAGAACCAAAAACGTACAACAAAAATGTAAAACGAGCTACACTCAGCCTATTCTGTGGGGAACCCTGTGAAAACAATCTATAGATTTATTTTTCTCACATTTGATGTGCTCACACAGTACACCACAATTATCTCTGATTGGATCGCACACGTCTTTTCTACTCTTTCTGTCTGTGATCGCTTGGACTTTGCTGTCTTTTTACACGGTTTTCCACATGCATGCTTTTGTAAAGAGATCACATATAGAAGCTGGTTCGATTTGAAAGAAGTCTGTTTTGCATGTCTGCCATAAAATGAATGCATGAGCCAATGAGAAGCAAGCACAGACTAAACCTACAAATGAATGCGTCTCTAATGCCACGATCGGCCGATTAATTACACAGTTGATCTTCAGATCCCACTGGCTGCCCGACTGCTTTGAATCTCTGAATCCATACGTTGTCCGTGTCCTTTTGTACCGTTTGTGTCCGTGTGACTGCCAGTCCCAGCAGATCAACCCTGCACTGTCGTTGCAGAATCGCACGGTGGCCACACCGAGCCACGGCGTGTGGGACATGAGGGGGAAGCAGTTTCACACCGGAGTGGAGATCAAGATGTGGGCCATCGCCTGCTTCGCCACCCAGAGGCAGTGCCGAGAAGAGATCCTGAAGTGAGTTCACAAAAATCACCGTTGTTGCTCAGTTCAGTGTGGTATCGACGGATTGAATGTAAGATGATGCATATATTTGCATCTGAAATGAAAAATAAAGTCTTTGGAAGCTATAGTGAAAATTTCTCATTGAAAGAAACCCGTCAAATGTATTTCGATAAATACGCAAGGTATTTTTTTTTTTTTTTTTTTTGAGAATTAAAAAGTTAAACTTTTAAAAGGTATTTCAGTTGCAAAAATGTTCTTACGATACAAAAGCACAGATTAGTTACTCCTTAATTAAGTGACAACTGGAGGTTCAGACTTTGCATCCATGGGTCGCAATACACCAATACTCTATTGGTAGTGATATTAAGAAACAAATGTTCATGTATGGTCATTTCTTCTTTTTTTTTTTCATGCTCAGGAGCTTCACTGACCAGCTGCGTAAAATCTCAAAGGATGCTGGGATGCCAATCCAAGGCCAGCCATGTTTCTGTAAATATGCCCAGGGAGCCGACAGCGTGGAGCCCATGTTCAGACACCTGAAGAACACCTACGCCGGGCTGCAGCTCATCATCGTAATCCTGCCGGGGAAAACGCCTGTCTATGGTACGGAGAGTAACTGTTTAGAAACCCGCAGCACAGCAATAGTAACGGAAGTAGTCAGCGGGATTAGAACGGTTGGATCTAAAGCTCTGACCTCGAGGCTCCTGCTACCCGTTAAAAGTAGCCTCACTTCAGTCGTATGACGTTTGTGAGGCGTTTTAAGTTCAAACGGTTGTTGCCGAGTTAAAGGAACATTCCATTTCTTTGACCCACAGCTGAAGTGAAGCGGGTGGGCGACACCCTCCTTGGCATGGCCACCCAGTGTGTGCAGGTGAAGAACGTAGTGAAGACGTCCCCTCAGACCCTCTCCAACCTGTGCCTCAAGATCAACGTCAAGCTGGGAGGCATCAACAACATCTTGGTTCCACACCAACGGTAAAATGAACTCAACAAATAAAGACGAGGGTTCTTCAGTCTTTTTATTTTTACAAGATACTTTGCTTAAAGTCGTCACATTGACATTTATCTTTTTCTCTTTGCTCACTGCCAGTCTGTTTGTGTTAAAAGAAGACTGTGTTGCAACATGACTGATTGATTCACTGTGTGCCTCTTTTCATCCATCCAGACCCTCTGTGTTCCAGCAGCCTATCATCTTCCTCGGGGCTGATGTCACTCATCCTCCAGCAGGAGACGGGAAAAAGCCATCTATTGCAGCGGTGAGACTTCACTTTAGATAAGAACACACAAATGGCCAACAATCTTGTATTTCCTCTTCACATACACTGCTCATATCAGCCCGTGTCTACTGCCCAAGAGGCAGGCCGGAAGAACAATACTTTGGTACCAAGTAGATGCCGAAATTGTTATTGAGTTTCTGACCCATGTGACTGATGCCGTGCCTCTACAGGTCGTGGGCAGCATGGACGCCCACCCCAGCAGGTACTGCGCTACGGTGCGGGTCCAGAGGCCCAGACAGGAGGTCATCCAGGACCTGGCCTCCATGGTGCGAGAGCTCTTGATCCAGTTCTACAAATCGACCCGCTACAAGCCAACCAGGATCATCTTCTACAGGGACGGCGTGTCAGAGGGACAGTTCAGACAGGTATGACCTCTGGTTCCTTGGTTTATTGCTGAATTCTTGCATGTTTCGTTTCCTTATATGGAGTGAACACATGATCTGAAGTTCTTGACTTTTCTGTGTAGGTGCTGTACTACGAGCTGCTGGCCATCAGGGAGGCCTGCATCGGTCTAGAGAAGGACTACCAGCCGGGGATTACGTACATTGTTGTACAGAAACGCCATCACACGCGCCTCTTCTGTGCAGATCGCAACGAGCGGGTGAGTAACAGAGAGGAGGCACGTTATCAGTGGTACTCTGAGGGTCTTGTAATTTTTATGGCTGCCTACTTTCTACATCTGTTTGATTGATTTGATAAATTGGGGTCAAAGGTTATCTACCAAAAGGGGGATTAAAGAGGAATCTGAAATCGAGGTCACTGATCCTATAAAAGGATCCTATAAAGGGATTTTGACCTTCTCTGAGATCATTTTGTTAAATTCCCTCTCAGGTTGGACGAAGTGGAAACATTCCTGCCGGCACCACAGTGGACACAGACATCACCCACCCCTACGAGTTTGACTTTTACCTCTGCAGCCACGCTGGAATCCAGGTAGGCTTTCAAACCTAAACTCACTGACAAACCATTCAACACTGTGGAGAACCATAGTTGTATGGTGATAGATTCAATGCAGGATGCAAATATATACAGAGCATTATTCCTTCTTCTGTTTGCATCGCCTTTACTGAATTACTCCAGTACACTTGTGGTGGCCAGATTGCTGCAGAGTTTCTCGAGATCGCCGATATGCAATCCGATCGCCAGGGAGCACCGGCATGGCTCAACAGCTAAAGGAGCTTTGGAATAATAACATCTTTAAGATTTTTGCAAGCAATGCAGTTATAGTTACCTGAATAAACGTCGATAAAAGCGTGTAATATTTTTATTGAAAATATTAGAACCTTCCCTCCCTTTCCAAGCGTCTCTGAGAGCTGCGGGTAGAGACAGACTGGGAAATCGAAGATACAGTCTACGTTCCGACCCTCAGCTATGGTCATGAGCTTTGGTTGGTGGTTGGATCGCTGATGCAAATTCCTGAAATGAGTCATTACCAGCGGTGAAAGAATATTAAAGAATATCTAATCTTCCTCAACCGCACTTCACCAGCAGAGGCTGGATGAGTTTCTATCAAGTAACCAGACCTCCCCCACTCCGCCTAATTTTAGCCGCTCGTTGTTGGTCCACTCTCTGCTTCCTCTTGGGTGTGATTAACTCTGCTTTACCCCTCCCCCCCCCCCCCCCCCCCCTCCAGGGTACGAGCCGGCCCTCCCACTACCACGTTCTGTGGGACGACAACTGTTTCACCGGCGATGAGTTCCAGCTGCTCACCTACCAGCTGTGCCACACCTACGTCCGCTGCACGCGCTCCGTCTCCATCCCTGCACCGGCCTACTACGCCCACCTGGTGGCCTTCCGCGCACGCTACCACCTGGTTGACAAAGAGCACGACAGGTGGGGAGAAACTCTTTTGCTTCAAATCAGATTAGATTTGGTGTTATGTCAGATTGCTCAGCATGTGTGACAAAGCACAAACATTCACCTAGAATAGCTAGTGTGGTGTCATCTGAAAATGTTCAGTATAAAAGTGTAGATGAGTTGGTGGCTGCGCAAGTTTAATGTCTAAGTTATGAACTTATCTGTAAAAAATGAATGAGACCGGTGGATTAATGTTTATTTTATCAATTTGTTTTTGTACCCTGAAGTGGCTTCATGAGACTTTATTATGTAGCAGGCATTTATTTGATACATTCTCCAGACAGGATTAATTCATTGTTTTGTTTTTTTAAGTGTTACTCACCATTACTTCTCTCCATCATTCCGCCCCGGGCAGTGCGGAGGGCAGCCACGTCTCCGGGCAGAGTAACGGCAGGGACCCCACGGCGCTGGCCAAAGCTGTTCAGATCCACCACGACACACTGACCACCATGTATTTTGCCTGAACGCCTCGACCTCCCTCCATCTTTCTCAGCCAGTCTTAGTGTCTGACCCCCATCAGCCACATCGACTCAGAGTGACCCCCCCCCCCCCCCCATTCTTGTGCTGGTGCTGCTTTGGTCACAGACGACGGCTGCGACTGCAGGCTGCGTAAGGATGTAGTAAGCCAGAGAGGAGTTACAGCCACATTATGCAATTTGAAACCAGCCAATTGTTTGCATCCCTTGCATCTGTCACCGTCACCTCCTCTGCTGTGTTTCAATCACAATGGATTCTGTTTTCTTCTTAAAGTCACATCCTCGATTTGGACAGCAGCTCAAAGCCCCCCCCCCCCCCCCCCCCCCCTTGTGTTAAAATAATGGCGAGTTGAAAAACTGATGGTTTTTTTTGGTGCATGGGTGGAAAGCGGAGCCAGTGAAGCCCCGACTCGCTCCGTAGCCTCCCGTTGACCTGTTGTTGCTGATTCTTATTTTAGACGCTTTTACATGTTTTGTTTGTGCCTTGTCAGCTTGTTTAGATACATAATAATGTATTCATGTGTTATTTCCCTCTCTCGAGCAAATGTGCGGCTGCCACGGCAACAGAATGCTCGAAAAAAACTAAAGCTTGACCCTTTTTTTTGTTCCCTTAAAACGACGGTTACTCTTGTGTCTCCCTTTAAGCCAGTGGTTCCTCTGTCATTCAGCCAGACAGTAAGACGCATAGCACTGAATGACATCTTAATTATTATTATTATTATTATATGTTTTTTAAACGAAGCCACGTACAGCCATCGATGACGCATTGTACATCGCATGATGCCTTCCTGCGAGTCGAGCTGCATGCAGACTGTTGGAACACAACGCCATGGCCTTCCCTCTCTCGTGGTTCAGCCTGTGCTGTACCAAAGCTTGTGCTGTTTTAATCCTCTCGCTAGTTTTGAATCCTCTTTCTTTCTGACTTAAACCAACGTTCAGCAATCGACCCGAGCAGAGCCGTTCAGAGCCCGCTCACAGCTTTTACTCGAGGAACCGACCAGTTTTTAGTTGTTAAAGGAAACTGCTTTTGGTGCAATAAGGTGTCAGCGCAGAGAGCCGGTCCAGTGCTGGATGTTTTTCAGTGAGTATTCGCGCAGTAAAACTTTGTTTTGTTACGAGTGAGTGTTTGGCAAGTGACAATAAACTTGAGATTCGGAGACGTGAGCGGCGTTGGACGTTCTGGTGGACGAGCGCTGCAGACGTGAGGGTCAGCGGTGAGGTCCGATGGTGCACGGAGAGATTAAACAAAGTGCCTGACTTGTGTAGAGCGTCAACTGTTGGTTTGGATGGAAAGCTTTTCAGCGTACGTAGGTCTGGGTGCCTCTGTTCATACATTTAGTGAACCCCCCCCTCCCCCCCTCCCCAGTAGGACTCACTGCCAGTTGAAGACTTCATGAGTCTTTATCACCTACTGTAGCTTCGCTGCGCTTGTCCTCGGAGGAAGTCTGGGTTTCAGTTCTGAGTAGGGCTCCAACTAATAATTATTTTCACCATCGACTAATCGTTTTGTCTAAACGTATCACAAATGTCTGTTCTAACTTCAGCCCATGGAGATGTATCGGATGTCTTGTTTTGTCCCCCCCCAACTGTCTAAAAACTCCAGAGATACACACTTTACTGTCACATATGACAGAAAAACATCAAATTTCTCACAATTTTGGGCTTTTTTTGCTTGAAACAATGAATTCTTGATCTAAATGGTTTCAGTTATTTTTCTTTCCACGGATTCATCAACGAATCACTGCAGCTCTAGTTCTTTACAGTAAGGAACTGATTTCCTGCTACATTTGGACACACTGGTTGCTAATTGATCCCAACTAATATCACATGAACGGACCTCTGCTAGCAGGAATCCAACATGATGAAGTTTATCTATATTCTTTACGCCTCTAATCGGTCATTGTTGCAAGAACTTCTTCGGTTTTTCAATGGCCAGCCGTTGAATGTGCTCAGTCATGGCCTTGCAGTACAGTTTAATACAGACGAAGCCTTGAGGTTTCATCACTTGGACCAAACCAACGTGCCTGGTGGGGAAGGGGTGAGGGTGGAGGACTTGGGGGCGGGGCCTTACAGCATCGAGCTGATCCGCTCTGTACTGCTTACTGTGCATGTCACCAGAACCAAACCTAAGCTGCTATGTGAAAACCACATTTATTTAATATTTCATCAGATACATATAGGCTATATATTAATACAGAGATTAAGAGAATAATGGTATTTTACTGCACTAAAAGAGTTGTTTTTATGGTTGGACAGAGACGGGATTCTTGTTCGAAGTCGCCCACGGTTCACAACATTTTAATTCTGAGGATATATCCGAGCAGCTTGTCTCCCTTTGTTTGTCATGCTGGAGCTGTTTCCTAATGTCAGACATTACCAGCATTTCATTTTACTTGAAGAGAATTAGTCGTGGGCATGTCTAACATTGTTGGCTGACGCTCTGCTTGTTTTTTTGGAAGTCTATCTGGAGCCTTAGTACCTTTTTTACGGCGTACAGTAAATTCACCTCCGACAGAGCTGGACATCAGACGCCTTCGTCCTCAAGAAACACAAAGCATTTTTAAGTCTGAATTGAGATATATTTATATATAGAGGTATTAATGTAATGCACACACCACTTATTATTTTTTTTTAACAAAGTCCTGTTTGAAACGGAAGCCGTATGGAAATATGGCCGTGTAATAACCGTGGTGGTCTGTGATTTGATAATGCAATAGGTTTACTTGTGTGGAAAGCAAAGCTGATATGTATTTGCGGCGTCGGCCTGCTTTGTGGAGGGACCGCTGGGGGGCGGCGTCATTTTTGTGTCTCGCAAGTGATGGGATGAACCATCAACCCTCCTCCGTGTGAAGAACTCCCTCTGCTGTTGTTGTATCATCTCAAAAGCTCATCAAAGAAGTGGACTGTGAACTAGATCCATTTCTCAATGCACTTGCTAAGCAAAGCCTTTTTCAAAAAAAATTTCTTTGTTTTTTTAAAATTCTTCCCGCATATTCATGAGGGGAGCAGCAGGAGGGTTGAAAGTTCATCCTCGGACCGATTGTATCCGTAAACAGACTTGTGCCTTTCCTGATGGTGCTGAAACAATAACAAACTTAAGTAAATCAAAGAAATCTTAACTTTCAGAAAGGGCCCGCAGGCCCGAGTCTACGTTGACTAGTATATATTGATACATGACAATACTGTAAGGTGTGATTGTGTGTGTATTTGTTTTCCGTGTGCGTGTGTGTGGATACCTCCGACATATGCCAAGA
Organism: Melanostigma gelatinosum; assembly: GCF_949748355.1. Lineage (NCBI taxonomy): Eukaryota > Metazoa > Chordata > Actinopteri > Perciformes > Zoarcidae > Melanostigma > Melanostigma gelatinosum. Next base: position 5,788,323 of record NC_136650.1, on the reverse strand, counting down.
ACACAAAATATGCAGAACTGATCAGTGTGGAGCAGACAGGACCAAACGGCCTGTGGGGATCGGTTTAGTGGACGGGCACTCTGAAGCACAACCCAAAAACTAACATTTCTAACGAATGAAATAACAACAATTAGGGGAACACTCACGACTCTGTAGGTAACGAGTGGCTCAGTTTAGACGTTATGTAGCATTATTTATTTACCTTTATTTCTCTAGAGACTGCCTCTAAACCTGTTTTTTTTTTTTTTTTTGCTCCTTTCTGATTTCTGTGTTCATTCTTAAATGGACGGCAATAATGACGCAATTTTAAACATTTTCTGTGCAATCAGTTTGGCCTTCCCTCAGTGTATGCATGTCTCTAGCTCACCCCTCTTTAAGTTCCTTTATCTTTATTTAGACGTTTACAGACCAGCGACAGCTCTTCGGTTGAGTTGTTACTCCTCGAGTGCCCGCTTCCCATGTTGAGGGATTCCCCACAACAGTAAATCTCTACACTTCTGTGCTTGGCTGCATATCATACACAAAGAAAACAATGTTTGGGTTTCACAGTATATTCATGTTTTTTTTGCTGATTAATAAATGGTGTCACTTTTAGAAGTAAAACTGTACGTCAAGACCTTTTTTTTTTTTTTTCTTTTTTTTTTTGTTGTCTTAGCTCTTATCTGATCCTGGTCCTACGTTGAGCCTTTTTATTTGGTTGTCATATTTAATTTTTTTGGAATAAATACTCTGTGTATGAAACATGTGTTCTGTTTTTCATATTAACACATCGGAAGGATGTGTCGGCATAAAATGGAAAGGTTTAGAGAGCAGCGAAACGCGCTCACAGACCGGCACTGTATTCTGTCTGCACTTTCAATTTCTATTGAAGTTACATTTTCTTCAATGTCTAAGGGGGACGGCACACCCCAAAATGAAAAAATACATATTTTATGATTTTTGGAAAGAGACATTGCTGTTTTTCAAACCACAAGCCGAGTGCCCCTAGGCAACTCCCACCAAAGCAATCTAGATTGATAACTAGCACCACATGGAAGAGGGCTGAACTTCATAGAACTGTATGAATTATAGGCGTGCACGGTAAACTAATAAAGCAACTCGGTGCACTGCTGAACCAACAGGCCTGGCTTCACCTGGCCGTGCAGTACACAACAAGACACTATAAAGGGATGCCATCTGTATGTTTATGCACTCCACCTTCATAGGAGCACTGCGTTCATTATGACTGACGGGAAATGACGAGAAGGCGGTATCAGCGAAAGACATACTTTATAACTCTTCCTTTGTGTAATCTCTGTGTTTACACTTCCTGTCGGTCCGTACTTATAACTCCAAATTAGCTCGGCGGTGCACCGTCTCCACTTCCTGCTTATGTAACATCCTCTGGTTTTTAATTGTTTAATCCCGCTCTCCTATAAAACACTCAACTTTGATTAAACAGTGTCCTCGTTGCACCGTGAGTCACAGGATACACGGTATGTATGTTTCCTGATGTCAGTGTCCTGCTTCAACCTGCACTTCTACACCGTGGATGGGCATGAAACTCCCAGTAATATTTTTCCACATGTATTCAAATTTTAAACTTCTTTTAAAGATGATTTCAATGATCAACACGTTACGCTGCGTAATGTTACAATCCTCTCAGAAATCAGGTTTTGTCCGTCAGTCTGGCATGTGAGTCGGCTCTAAAAGCTACAATATCCTGGAGTTTTGAAGCAGGAACAAGCTATTTTGGGCACCCCCTTGTTCCAGAACTAAAATATGTAAAACTGTGTACATAGATACTTACTATTAATAAATATGTACTAATTACGAGTCCATCAGGAAACATCCAATCAACCCAGCTAAAAATCCAGTGACGAGCACCGCTAACGGCAGGTAGAAGTTAAAGATTGAGATGTTGAGAATTAATATGCACAATCTGCATATTAAACAATTTCACTTTTAATTTCTGGGTCATTACCTCCGCCAGGAGAATCATGCGATTACTCGTTTGTGCGTTCCTGAGTGAGTGTGCACCTCTGTGTCTGTCCACGACCAACATCAAACAAACACGGGACTTTCAACCAGAAGGCCTGTGTTCAAGTCCTGAAGTATCGTTGAGTTATTTTGAAGTTTGATGGTTTTTTTGGTACTTATGTTACATTGTTCACATTTTGCTGGATTTACCTTCTACCAACCGATCCTTCCTAAGCCCCGCCCACCATGGTGCTGTCACAACGACAACGAGATGAACCATATCGAGTACATTACATTGTAATTTCAAGGCCAACCAAAGTTTTTCCAAAACCGAGTTCATTGCCACGGTAGTGGAGCGTCACAGGGTGACTCGCTGGGCTACCCAGTGTGTTAGAAAGTGGCACCATGTGAACATGTTGCCCATTGACTTCCTGCTGAATTCTCTCTCACAACTCTCAACTGTACGACGACGCCGTTTCTTCCCAACTGCCACAACGAATCGTATTAACTTACTCACAATAACTTGTGCACAACTGATGGCTTGACCTGAAACAGTCACATCCACTATACTTGAGTATTGACCCTGCATTGATGGCTAATAAAGGTAACACTTTGGAACAGCAGACTTCAAAAATGCACTAAATTGAAGCTTTGAATATTGCAGCTTGACACAAACAGAATCAGCAGATAAATAACTGAGAAACAAACTTGCACATTGAAATGAGTACTGCATCCCTTTCAAGCTCTGGAGCAAGTGAAGCACTTTGGGCTACATGTTTGTGTGAAAGCTGCTTTATAGATTAATAAAGTTAAGTTTAAAGGTACCAACATGACGTAAAACAAGGACACAAACTTCTCTGTTAGCCACAGTGATTAGTTATTCTAAGATTGGCCCGAAGCCTCTTTCATTAGTGTGTAAAAACAATTCTCAACTATTAATTTTGTCCATATTTTTTTGCATGAAATAAACAAACATACCATCAAAAAGACATTTACGTTTAAAAATGCCTCCAAAACTTTCAAGGAAGAGGAGCTTCCTTGTATTTGTCAGTCTTGGAGGGTCTCTGGTGAGGAGCCCCTCCACACCTCAGGATGTGCAGCTTTGCCATGATGCTCCTGAAGCAGTGGTTCAACATGCTTCTGACAGCCGCCGAGGAGAAGTAGAAGATAATGGGATCCAGGCAGGCGTTGAAGGTGCTGGACAGCAACGCCACATTCCTCCACTCCTCACTCTCCTTGCGAGCGAACCCCACCACGTGGGAGGCGTTGTAAGGCCCAAAGCAGACGGCGAATACTATCAGTGTGCCGAGCGCCAGACCGATGGCACGCAGCCTCCGGCGCCTGCCGATGTTCGGAAGACGCGACAGGATGAGGATGAAGTTGACGTAGCAGAAGCAGCAGATGATGAAGGGGACGCAGAAGAGAACAAGGAAGAGCTCCAGGCGGACCGGCAGCACGATCTCGAGCTCGTCCTGGGTGAAATTCTGGTAGCATGTGGGCGGAGGCCCGGCAGACTTGTTGGTGCTGCCATTTCTGTTGTCACTGTCTGCTTCATTGCTCCACTGGGTGTAGGGCATGATGTAGACGATGCTGAGGTTCACGGAGGTCACCACCCAGAACAGGATGCTGGCCAACACGGCGTAGCGAGGTCTGCGACACATGGCATACCTGAGGGGGAAGGCGACCCCCAGGTAGCGCTCCACACTCACAGCCGTGAGGAGCAGGGTGCTGTTGTAGATGGTGACGTAGAACAGGAAACCGGTGAAGGGACACAGGGCGTAGGGAAGCAACCAGACCATGCCGTCGGAGGCCTCCTTCATCTTAAACGGCAGGTTAGCCAGGAAGATGAGGTCGGAGATGGTGAGGTTGAGGAGGAGGATGTCTATCGGGGCTGCCCGGCGACGCACCTTGCGGCAGAAGGTGAAGAATGCCAGGATGTTGGCAGGGACCCCCATCAGGAAGGTGACTATGTAGACGGACAGCAACAGCTGACGACTGCGCAACATGGCGGCTGCTCACACCAAGGACGGACTCGCTCAGACACTGGACGCAAGAAAACAGAAATCATATCAGCAAAGAATTCAAGGGGGATTTTGCTGAATAGTTCATATTTTAGAGAGACATTCCCTCTTTTGAATCTGTGATTCAGTGGGCTTTCTAAAGTTTGGTCTGGTTTTGGCTCTAGGGTTAGCAATGTCGTTCGACCCACCACTTTGGTAAAAACTGAAATATTTCAATAACTACTGAATGGTTTGCCATGGGATTTTGTACAGACATTCATGGTCCCCAGAGGATGACTTTGCTCATCCGCTGACTTTTCCTGTGGTGCCACCATCGGGTTGACAGTTGTGGTTTTGAGTAAGATGTCTCTGCAACTAACAGGTTCTTCACACACAACCTCAAAGCCTGGCTCATTAACAACCAGCTGTGTCAGCACTAACAGTCTCATGCCTGCCATGTCCGTATGTAGCCTGTCTGTCTGTCTGTCTGCCTGTCTGCCTGTCTGCCTGTCTGCCTGTCTGCCTGTCTGCCTGTCTGCCTGTCTGCCTGTCTGCCTGTCTGCCTGTCTGTTTGTCTGCCTGTCTGTTTGTCTGCCTGTCTGTCTGTCTGCCTGCCTGCCTGCTTGTCTGTCATGTTTGATCCTGTGTCTGCAGGATTGTATTGCACAGCTCTGTTTGCTTGTTTTTGTGTTGTTGTCTTTTTAAACAGTTTTTAAATGTTTAAATGTTTTTAGCGGCTTCTAACACCGTGCCCAGGGACAACGGTTGAAAATTAGCTTTTTTAGCTAACACTGTCACATTTACAGTCATGTTTTTATTAATGTGTGCTGTCGATTAATGGGAACTGTACCTGTACAAATAAAATCTAAATAACTGTAAAATAAATAACGGACCGATTGCCATGCATTATTGTGCAGACATTCATGGTCCCCAGAGGATGAGTTGTAATCAGGTACATATTGTCTTTGTCCAATGCTTTGGTTTTTGACCAATTACCTGCAAAACTGATGACATTCTCATCAGCCTCAGCTGTATTCTGTTTCATTGTATGCACCTTTATTTTTGTTGAAAGAAATCATGAAAGTGGCGTTCATTTGTGAAGATTAACTTGCTGATCAAAACGTATCAAAAGTGTTTGTTTGCCACAGAAAAATTCCATTGACTTTTAGACCGGGGAACCAGTGCGATGCTAACAAATATCATCAAAAATATCATCTCTGCAGCACGATATGCCTGCTCAACATGATAACGTTGCCATTGTGAGCATGTAAACATGTAAACATGCTTACCACAGAAAAATCCTTCAACTACTTCACGAAGGAAACCCTGCATGTACAAGATCAAGCACATTACATTCATCTGAATATAGATTTATAGAAAAACTAAAAATCAGATCCTCTGTAAAGGCAATGAGTAAAATTAAAATTGGTAAAAGTTACTCCTGAAATGCCTCAAAAAGTTAGAGGCAACGATGAATTAATTACTCAAATAAACCCTTTTAGCAATTGCAAGTAAAGACGTAGATATGTTGCTTCAAATATCTCACAAACCGTCTGTGTTTGATAAAGTCTTCCTCTTTAAAACTTCACAGACTCTTTCAATTGAAATCAGGGATTTAAGTTGATATGTGCAACTTGACAAAGGTGAGAATACAGAAATCGATATGAAAAACCCTGCGTGAGTTTGGTTGTTGAGGGATATGTTACACTAAATATTCTTTTTTGTATTTCTTATTCTCAATAAATCCCATGAAAAGACTAAAACCAGCAATATGTTAGCCTGTCTTTAAATACTTTCCACTTCTCTACCCCGTCTGTGGCACTCAGCCCAAAGCCCACTGGTTCATACTGACAAAGGACATCTTTAAAAAACAAAATGTAAAAGTCACAAATACGACATTTACATTTCTCTAAAAAGGCTAAATCATTTCTCTAGTTTTTTTTTTCTTTAGCATATTTGACTAAAATAGGAGAAAATCTCTTAACTATTTCCAGATGCTGTGAGCATTAGGACAGGGTTTGTGGGATTTCCGAATAATAAACTACAGTGCACAGGATCATGTCAATGTGTGTGGCTCATTAATGTTTTGTTTTTTTAACCACGAGTGAATTTTGAACTGCGATGATCATACCTGCGTCTCGGTGTCCTCGTATTATATTGTATTTAGTTTTTGTTGTAATTGTATTTGTTGTATTTGGACTCATGTGTCTGTTGATAAAAGTTGAACAATGTGTTTTGAACAGCAACAATGGAAGTCTTTGACACAGAGGAAGAAGCTACAAGGCTTCGTACACATGGACTGCTGTTCAAATCAAAGCTTCGAATTCCAGCATTTACCTCTCGCAGTTTTACCCAGCTCCTCACTATCAAACAAGACCCCCATCGGTTTCAAACATGAGACAAAATATAAATATACATCATTGATAAGTTACTGAGAAGTGTGACTAACTCACCTCTTTAAGGCTTGAAAAGCCAGACTCTCCATCACCGGCCGTCCTGTCTGATGCTGCAGCACTCTGGCAGCGTGCTTCGCCTTCTGGAAACATGTTTGATCGGATCACAAGCACGTCCTACTGTATATCTGCTCCCTCACCATCAATGGGGGGGGGGGGGGGATTTAATAAGCTCCTGGACCCAATCTTTGTTGTCCTCACTGTCCAAACAACGTTTCACAGCAACCGCTCCAAAGTGATATCGGTGGAAATGTGTCGCAATAACGTTTCTTTGATGGTGACAAAGAGAAGAGCAGATGTTGAATCTCTGACTGTGGTGAGGAACTACATGTTCCCATGTACATGTTCCCATGTCCCATGTTCTACATGCACTCTACATGTTGTCCCATGTTCTACATGCACTCTACATGTTCCCATAAAAATTGCAATTTGTATTTTGTATTCACAGCAACGCTGAACAACAATGTAGTGGCTACAAAGTTACACCTTTCTTTTGTTACTTCTATTTACAGATGAGTTTGAAATCAGGAGACTTCATCTCTTATGAGTGTTTATCTTTTTTTAAAAACCCAACATAATCCCTTTATGTAGCAAATATTATGTATTTCATTTAAAGGGGTTCTGCATTGACAGTGAAATAAAGGAAAAACGAATTCAATACGATACAAACAATCAAGGGAGCTGTAAATGTGCTTGTGTAATAAGGACTTTAATACTGTTACGTACAAACCTGCTAATAAATATGCTTTAATTAAATTCAGTGGCGGCTGGTCAATAGAGGGCTGGTCAATAGAGGGCCATGGGGCATGGCCCCACCATGAGCCACACAAAAAAAGAAAAGAAAAAAATAAAATTATAATAATCATAAATTATACAAATTGTCAACATTTGTGTTTTTCAACTATGGAATGTACCCAGTAATGTGTGTAAAATATGATATCTGCGCAAAATATATGCTTTTCCTGCTCGTCCTCTCCGCCTGTGTGCTCTCTGCTCGTGCTCTCTGTCTGTGTGCACGACACTCTGAGAACGCGCAGCTTGGGGGGCCTGATCGTTTTGGCCCAAAAGAGGCGGGTCTATGAAGCAGTTTAGCCAATTGCTGATTCAAGATATAAATGAGTGACATACAATTTAGCCAATCAGCGCCCTCAAATAGATTCAGCTTGGGGCCAGAACGATCAGGCCCCCCTCGCTGCACGTTCTCGTCAGGAGAAGTCTCTACAGGCGCCTGCGCCAGCGCGAGCACTCCTCCTCCAAGACCCGTTTGAGAGGAGAACTTTGAGGAGATTCTGCAGCCAAAGAGCTGATATCAGATCAGCCTGACCTTACAATCAAGGCAAGGCAAGGCAAGTTTATTTCTACAGCACATTTCAACAACAAGGTAATTCAAAGTGCTTCACATGAAACCATTAAAAGCATAAAGGCAAAAGTAAAGGAGATTTAAAACATACATTGAAACAATAATCGATGTCTCCCTGAGACATTACGCTGCACGCAATCAACCATACACTGCCGCAATTCTGCAATTACTCGCACACAAACCACGTCTGGAAAAGATCTCTGCCGATCTGCGTTTTATAGTGTATGCCTTGCACGAACTCGGTCCCGGAGGAAATGTCGACATATTGTGCACTTTCTAAATTTGAATCGATGTCTCCCTGAGACAGCAGACTCACGGGAAAGGGAAGCAGTACATGCGAAGCTTCTGTACTAGCTGTACACCAGACAGGTTTGGCTAGCTGGATGACATCATGCTAATAATTTATTTAGCTTTTTAAAACAACGGGGACGGATCCAGCACGGACAGTTACGGGAGTGAGGGATGAGGAGGTAAGGAAACATGAGAACACCAGGGTAGGGAGTGAGGGATGAGGAGGTAAGGAAACATGAGAACACCAGGGTAGGGAGTGAGGGATGAGGAGGTAAGGAAACATGAGAACACCAGGGTAGGGAGTGAGGGATGAGGAGGTAAGGAAACATGAGAACAGCAGGACACACATGAGAACTCTGTCAAGCTACATATTATGCAAAGTGAACATCTTTTCTTCTACATAGCTGTCCTCAGTCTCATCTGCTGAACTTGGTCATGGAGGCATCAACATGTAATAGAGATGTTAAATTAACAGTGAAAACTCATCATCGCTTAATTTAACATCAGTATTCATAATTACACTTCATGTTTACTTCTCCTGATCTTTACCTCCTATAACAAGGTCCATAGGGGCATCTCAATAAATGAACATGTTATATTATGTTATATAAGTGTTATTTACTGATTGTTTTCGTGTTGGAATACATGTTAAATATTTAACTGCCAAGTAATAATGCGTGTTTGATACTTACACTGTTTTTGCATTAAATCATACTGGGATGTTTGCTGAAATTGATAAGATGGCTCTACCTAGAACATTTACCACCAGCCGCCACTGATTCAAATGAATGTATGTTTTGGCATAAGAGCCAAACATGAAAACCTAATTTCACATCAATTCACCAAAGTAGCAACAGAATTTCCCTTCAAAATATGATCAATAGTTATTCCAGGAGCTGACTTACCCGTTATCTGTCACCACCACCGGCGTGCATTCCAGTTCACTCTTCAAATGTATTTTTTAAAATGTATTTCATAGTTTTTTTTTAAACTTTTGAATATTGGATGTTTACTTTGTATTATTTGTATTTATTTGATTGTTTCCATGTCCTCATCGCCTCATTTGGTTTTGACATTCTATTGTCTCCGCCAGGAGGATCATGCGATCGCTGTGTGTTTGTGCGCGCGTCCGTGCGCGTGAGTGAGTGAGTGTGCACCTCTGTGTCTGTCCACGGCTAATCTGCTGCATTATATTTGTGCTGCCCAGTAATGTCTGTATGCTCAAGGGACACGTGTGGTTTCTCAAAACACCTTTTATTGCATGTTTTATGCAGCCATTAACTGCCTGCTGACTCCTCACTCACTATACTCACCACAGGGGCCCGTCAGTGATAACACACAGCTGAGTGCCTCCCTAACACCCCCATCTGCTGCTTTGTGGAGAACAGTTCATGCTGTGTTTGGCTAACAGCTGACAGATCTACCAGCACACACACACACACACACACACACACCGCTGTACATCGCCACATGTATCGCTGCTCGCACTCTTTGTGAATAATGCAAGCGTGCCATTGTTGTTTTTACAGTCACGGTTTTACATTATCATCAAACCTTTGAAAATGTGTATTCAATTTTAATATGTCATATATTATAATACTTGATTTAAAGTAGATATCTAGATATAAAACGCCCATTCCTTGATAACATCATTCTTAAGATCAGTTTAATTCTAAACTTCATTGGCTTCACCTTCCATTTGAATGTGTTTGTTGTAGCAGGAAGATAGAAATATTCATTCAAATGATGCTGTATTCCTCTAAGGACAACAGACAACATTACAAAATACATTTGTAAACAACACGCTATATTTTGACGGACATTTCTGAACATTTTACAGGTGAACAAACGTAGAAGATGATTAACATGTTCAGAAACCAAGCAGTAAATGCACCAACAGATATTCATTAAATGCACAACTAATACATTTTGACTCGTCACAGCAGGAAAAACGCATTGAAAACACTTTCCAAAAGAGAACATGACGTAGTTTGTAGTGTTTCCCCGGTTAGAGCTTGGAGCAGTGAGGGACAGACACCAGATGGAGCCATTTGTCATCATCATCTGGTGTTAAGTTCAGCAGCGTTCCCACTGACTGGTTTAAAACTTAGACTTATAATCGTCTTTTGACATCTTATTTTTAATCTGAAGAAAAAAGGTGATTTGCTGGTGTTAGGAGGAGGTACACTGGATCTTATCCTTCAGTGGTGATGCTAGATCTTCTGGAGGACGAATGTTTTTCATCCGGTGTCTCCGCCCACTGTGACCTCACTCCTGACTTTCTTTCGTCACCTCTGCCCCCGCCTGGCTCCTCTCAGATAGCGTGTGTGGCGCCCTGACATTTGCAGCACCGTTGGTGCTGTTGCATCGATGCCGACTCCTCTCGATCCGGCTCAGTTGGCTTTGCCGGCCACAGATTCTTCCCGCGATCCCCCTCGGCACCGCTGGCGACAGCATCAGCATGACCACAGGCTCCAGGAAAACATTACAGGAGCTCGTCAGCATGGCGTACGTCCTCCACTCGACGTTTGCCTTCAACACAAACCCCACGATGTGCGAGGTGTTGTAGGGCGCATAGCACACCACAAACACGGCCAGCGTGGAGAGAGCAACAGTCAGGACTCTCCTCTTCCCAATGGGGCGCAAGTTTGAGCGCCACACCAGCGTGACGCAGCGCAGCGTACAAAAGGACGTCACGATAAGGGGCAAAAAAAAGAAGACGACGGCCATCTCCAGGCGTAGGGGCAGCAGGATGGCCAGCTGGGAGGCGTTGAAGTGGTCGTAGCAGGCTGAGACATCGTCCTTAATGGACACAAAGTTCGCCCCTCCTTCGGCCACGAGGGAGAAACTGAGGTGGAGGAGCACCACGAACCACAAGGCCGCGCTGATGAAGCAAGAGATCCGAGCACGGCGGTACCTCTTGTAGATAATCGGGAAGGCGATGCTGAGGTAGCGCCCCACTGTCACGGCGGTGATGAACAGGCAGCTGCCGTACAGCGAGGAGTAGAGGAAGAAGCTGTAGACGGGGCACATGGGCGCTGGCAGCGTCCAGTCCTGAAGCAAAGTCTCCAGAGCCTTGACGGGCAGCCAGGCCACGAGCACCAGGTTGGCCAGGCAAAGGTTGAGTGCGTAGACCACGTTGGGCGTGGCGCCACGCTTGCAGGCCTTGCGCGCATACACGATCAGGACCAGCACGTTGGCGGGGAGGCCCAGCAGGAAGGTGAAGGTGTAGACGGACAGGGCGACGTAATCCTTGGAAGACACCTGCATGTTTTCAACAGCTGCCGAGAGCCACAGGAAGTCCGGCCAAAGGGAAGCGCTGGCTCCAATTCACCATGACAAGAGTGAAACTTCAAAACAGGAAAGGTCAGGACTACGACGAGCTATTTGATGGGTAGTTAGGTGCACGGTTGTGTCCTCTCCATTTATTAACCACGTCTTCCAAGAGACAGATTCTCCATCGGTGGCAGCTGCTGTAGGTCCAGGGTTTGTCAAACTCAGCTCTGAGACGTAGACAACAACTCTGAGACTGGAAAAAAGGAGGCGGTGGCCACAAGGTGGGCAGGAAGGGGGCGAGGCGCACACGACATTGAGACAGAGATGCAGATAAGGAGACGCATCCACTCATGCAGAAGGGGTCATTTAGCAGGCACCAGGCTGCCTTAATTGCCCTCTCAGTGAAGGGCAACAGACAGGTAGCATCTGGGCCCTTAAGTGCAATGATTCAGGCTAATTCAGCGTGTCAGGAAGCACATGTCCATCCCCTTAAAGCCCAAGCTGGCTAAATGAACTGGAGGGCCAGGGCAGTAAAGTCATAAATGTGCTGAAGTTGATGGTCGATGCGAGGACAGGATGGGTTGGGCTTTGGGAAAGGTCTTGTTTGTGGCGCGTTGGCCGCTTTTCACAGTTTTATGGTGGAGAATGAGTTCTTTACTGAGCATGTGTGAAAGGTGGGTGTGCCACGCAAAAGGGCCGTTTGGTGTAGAAAATGGAGCAGAAAATCACCGTGGCTTGTTGCAGGAGCATTTTATTGGGAGCAGGATGACGGATACCAAGAAGTGTTTTTTCCGGGAAAAGACCTGCAGCAGATCAACACATGCAAGCTGTTTGATTAGTGCATTGATCCACTGCTCAAAACAAACGTGTTTATAGTTACTCTTCTGATGTCTGGGGAAGTAATTACAACATATTTACCATATTTATTAGCAGAAGTGAAAGCGACATTAGCACCGGCGTCATTCACCTTTCATATTTTTTCCCGGTTTTGTTTTTCAGGAGCTTACAGTGGGTGCTTCCATCATGAGGGCCATTAGATTTGCTCCAGCTAAGTTGTCAGTCACAGAAGCCAGAGCTTTGAAGAAAACTGATATGACTGAAGCAATGATTCAATTTGCTCATGTTGGAAAAAAGGCATGACAACTTGTTCGAATGTTCTTATTTCCCTTAATTCCAAATATTTTCACAAGTAGTAAGCAAGAAGGACCGTGTGTAGGATGTTGGGGGATTTATTGGCAGAAATGAATTATAATATTTATAACTATGTTCGTGTTAAATCATCTGAAAGTAAGAATCGTTGTTTGTGTCAGCTGAGAATGATCCCATCATATCTATATATAGAAAAACCAAACACTGGCTCTAGCTAGAACCTTTCCCTTTATGTTACCTGAAGGCCACCGTAGTTCTCTGACGCTTGGAAAGGAGGGGGTGAGCAGAGTAGTATTCAGTTGGATGCAATCTGCAAACTCACCACTAGATGCCACTAAATCCCACACACTGCTCCTTTTAAGGAGATCTACGGCCATTTGCAAAATTCGACAACATGTGACAATAACATTGAGAGCACAAAGGGGAATGAGCTGAATTATACTTGACATCTTAAGTTTGAGACGTCCCTCTCTGCTTCTCAAATATTGATTGAACTTTCCCAGGACGTGACAAAAACATAGGAACTCTGAATTGAGGTGGTATTGTTAAACTTATTTGACCTGCAAAATTGAATTTTGTGCCACTTGTGGAAACAAGTTGTGAACACACATTGATGTATCATCTTATAAGTTGTTATGGCAGCGGAGAAATATTATCGTTCATTTGGAGTCCTGTTTGTGTCCACCTGATGAAGGTAAGTCAGATATTTACTCTGGTTTGGTTCTGTTTTTGGTCTCCACTCACCCTCTTTAGCTGCTAAACACTCCACTATTCACTAACTAGTCTGTGACTGGGTCTGTCTGCTGTTTGGTGCTGATCTGGTGGGTGTACAGTGTTCAGTGGGTTTTTTGCTCTTCGTTAGTCTGAAATACACTTTCCAGTGTCGATGCTAACTATAAACATAACTTTAAACTCTCTAAATTACAATCGAAATATAATTCGACATTATTGCATGATTTTACTGTCAGCTGTGTTGCATGTTAGGACCGGTGCTTTTTATCTCAGAAGTTGCACAGATACATAATCATTTAATGTCATTTCTTGTCTTTTTCTGTGACTTTGGGATCCAGCATCTGCCTACAATTATAATAATCAGACTTTGTGTACAAGTGTATCACATAACAAAAAGGAGAGAATACTTTTCACATCATCAAAATTATGCAAAAAAACATTTTTGTGAACATATATTCAGACGCCAGAAATATCTTTATTACCAAATATTCAATTAATACGAGAGGAAACTAGCATATAATCCACATTACAGTTACTTTGTGATTATTAACACAACACAGAGCAAATGAACCACACAAAGGTCTACACAGGTCAGAAGAATACTTCTGACCTGACCTGACCTGAAAATTGTCCTACAGCAGTAATGGTAATCTCAAGTGTGGACAGAAAAACACAAAGTGAAAGCTAAAAATGAAGGAATCACCCTAATGTATGTGTTGAGTTATGTCCCTTCACAAACTGGACCCCGTGTCGTGTTACTGAGCCAGCAGCTGCAGCTTGCTCCTGCCGCTGGAGTTCGTGAGTGGAACCAGCAGCACCGGGGTTTTCTCGGTGCTGGAGGTTGTTGGGAGGCGGGAGCGGGTGTTCACGCTCCGTTGTTCCAGAGACAGGGCTTCCTGTTTCCTGGAAAGATCCTGCAACATGCGGGAATGATGGAGCTTCATCTTCTGCATAGAGTGCCTGAGCGAGAAAAGCATGGGTGAAAGCTTGAGAGTGATTTCTTTCCCTTTTTGGCATTCAAAATAACCGCCATTAGACCCTTTTGATCTGTTGGTAGGATTTTGACATCCCTGTATGTGCAACCTATAAGATCCATTCGGTGATCTGACTCTGACTTACTGAGCTTCAGACAGCTTCTGTTTCAGAGCCCTGATTGTAGCCTCCAGCTGATGGACTTCATTAATGAGGCCGTGCTGCACCTGCAAACAAACAGGAAGGAAAAGATGAAGTCACTGAAGTACTGAAGTAACCGCAGTGACCTAACCTGGCGCCTAATCACTACCGTTACTTCTGCTTTGAAATACTACAGTACGTATTATATTCAAACCTCGTCTCTGCACAGATCCATGCCAGCTCTGCTGGTCCTGTTCTCCAGTCGCGTGTGAGCCAGTTTCAGGGAGGCCGTCTTTGCCTGCACATCTGCATCCAGGCCGTGGATGTCTCTCCCCATTTCTGCCATTTCATCTTCAGTCTGCAGGCGGTCAGAGACACTTAAACCACAAACAGCAATCTCTCACCAAGCAGGAACATGGCTGGATTAAAAACAGCTGCAACCCCTGCACACTTTATCTCAAATCCACGAGCAATAACAACCTGCTGTTATAAACTACTTGAGGACTCACATTTCTTATTTGCCACTCCAGCTCGTCGCGGGCCTGCTCTTCATGGTGAATGCGCTTACGAAGGGCGAACTCCGTGGCACGGCGCCGAGTGTCCAACTCATTCTGCAACTGAGGAAAACCAGGATAGAGGACCAATGAATTGCAAATGTGCCACATTTGACACGACAGAAGAAATGACGACAGGAACGACCTCATGCACACCTGGGCTCTGGTGAGACTCATGTCCTCCCTCATTTGCTGGGACACCTGCATGGCCTCCTGGGCACGGGCCTCATTATACTGGCTGAACTGGACCCACTCCTGGGGGGTGGAGGAACTACAACAAGGATATTTCAGTATTATGATGTTTCAATGAGGCGTGTGTCAACCAGGAGAGGTGAAAAAGAAAGCATTACTTCATCGTGCACACCCCCATCCCGAGTTTACCCCGACGGTATGCGAGTTGGGTTGGTCTTCAGGGAGATCTGAGGCGACTTGATAGTAAGCGACAGGCACGACATATCGATGTCCAGGGCGTCCATCTTGTTCTGGAGGTCAGCGGTCAGCTGGTGCCGAGCCTCCTGCAAAACACTACGATGGAGAACATTGGAAAAGTTGGTCGGAGAAAATACCTCCGCGGTGTTTGTTTTGCATCACGCCGTAGCTTCCCTCACCACAGCTGCTCGAAGGCCTCGTCGATGTGCTGCTGCAGAACGTGCTGCATTCTCTCAATCAGCGCCACCTCCTTCTTCAGCTGTTCGTCCACGGGGTCGACGGCGAGCTCGCACCCTCGCCGTCCGTCCCTCAGCGTCAAGCATTCGCCGCCGACCTCCAGGGGAACGGCAGTCGCAGCCAGGGCCTGCTCCGCTTGCTCTTTGGACTGTCCCAACACACACAGAGGCCGAGGTCAGTTACGTCAGAGTCGAGCAGCATCTATGCTCAGAATTCTTTTTGATTTTTAATATTGAATGATTCCAGGAATAGTGATCCTTTCTCTTAGGGAAACACACACACACACACATATATATATATATATATATATATATATATATATATATATATATATATATATATATATATATATATATATATATATATATATATATATATATATATATATATATATATATATATATATATATATATATATATATATATATATATATATATATATATATATATATATATATATATATATATATATATATATATATATATATTTACATATAAATATATATATATGTGTGTATATATATATATATATATTTATATATAAAAGGCTGACATCTTTGTACTATTATGAACATGGAATGAGACAAACTGAGTCGTTTAATAAGTGTTGGGATAAATCACCAGGGTCAGAGCCTCCATCTCTTCATCCACTCTCTGTGCGCAGGTTTCTAGCTCCTCTTTCTTCCGGGCAACATCCCACGCCCGGTCCCTCAGCCTGCGACAGGTATCGCTTTCATCCCAGGTGGTCTGCGGAGAAAAGAAAAAGAACCGGTTGACAACATGTGGACATATTAAGTCATGTGTGGACAATGCGTGGTGTTGTGCAACATTCTTCTTCCTGTAGAGACACACTGACTGTTCGCCAACATGAACCCACCTGACAGTTGGTCTCATTGCGTAGTGACCTCCCCTCCTGCCGGATCACACTGGAAACAAATCGCTCATGCTGAGCCGTGGCAGACAGCTGGTGGTTGTTGCTGTTCCACTCTGACACACTGTGGCGCAGGCCAGGCTTCACAGGAAGTGCAGACATCCTACTGCTGCGGCGACACGCAAACATCCAAATCACCGTATTGGTAGAGTACAGCTACATGTGCAGGATTTGTTTTGGATCGCATGTCAATGCCCTTGAGTTTCATAGTGAGCAGACACAGAAACAACAGAGCTACTTTGGTCAACATTTAAGACAGAGCGGTTCTTCAATTATGATTAACAGTTTGTAAAAATCATAATGTTCCTTTCAAAGAGGAAAGAGAAAGTATTCGGCCTTTGCCAGTAAAAGTCTGATGACGTCGTCCCATCCTGTGCACAGTCTGAATGAGCCAGAAAACACCACAAGTAGATGCAGGAGACCGATGAACAAAGTGCAGCATGGGAAAATTAAGTTTCCCTGAAATCATTTAGCACGAAGCTTTAATTGCATATTTAATTACATATTTCCATTTTGTGAGATTTGATACTTTCCTAAAGTTTCATGTGATTCTCCTGAGTAAATATAGTGCATGTATTGCTGTAGGCCTAGTTAAAACTACCTAACTTAGACCTTTTAGTTTAACTTACAAAGGTTACAATATTCAATGATATTATGTGACTCAGAGGTGAGTGTTGTTACCATATACACGCGTTTCATGTGACGCTTAATATTTTACGGTTCATTTGAATGCAGCATGTGAACTTAATGGGGCGTTTGCTAGAAGGACACTATTAACTTGTAACGGATATTATGTAAATGAGTTGAGGTGACGAGGCCGTAAAGTGTAGCTAGCTACCGAAACATGAAGCTGCTAGGTGTTGCTGCGGTTAACGAAGCTGAATTTAAAACACCGTGACGTCAAACATTTTGCATCTCAAAGTTGTTTTATTGAATTCTACTCACCGGAATTCTAGAAGGTTCAGATAGTCGGCGCGTGCTGGTTCCTCTGCACCAGGTTTCCTATAGCGACAAGTGCACGAGCCGTCTCCGGGGCAACGAGTCAACACACAACGCACGCGTGGAAATCTTTAGTAATTAAAACACCGTGGCAACGTTCGTGACGTCCCTCCTCTCCGTGACACCGTCAGCCAACAAGGAACGTAACGAAGGAAAAACTAATTTTGACACGTGTTGTTCCAGCTCGACCGTCGGGCGGAAACGTTACTATGCAACATTTTAAACACCACATTATGTGACGTCATTATGAATTTCAGCTGTATTGACACTTCAGAAGTTGTTTTTTAATCACACTTCCTCAGATAGCTTCTGTATCAATATGTGTCAAATACTGATGGTTGGGATTTGCCAAAATCACTGACATTGGAGCATCAACTACATGACGAAAGCCCAAAGTGTGGACCAGACTATAAAAACATCTGCATACAAGGTATTCCTATTATCATATCACAGTATTTGGTTAACAGCGATCTAAATGTGTAAACATCATTTTTAACACCCATCAAAATAAAGCTGAAATTCCTGTGAGGTCACAAAATCTGATGGGTCGTGGAATTTGGTGTGATAACGCTTCATCTTCAAAACGAAAAATACTGAAAAAGAGACACAAAACACACCCAAGTTTCATTTGACCACCTCGCTCGCTACACAAAATGGACCTGCGCCGACCAACACTCGGGTATAAACACTTCCGTTTTATTGTAGTATCAGATTTAGTCATGCCAGTGGTTATATTTTTCTCCATGCTGTGGTGACTTTCAGTGTATACAAAAGCTGGTTAGTTATAACTACCATCACTTGCATCCCAACTACCCTCAGCACATTCCTGACCGTGGTCCTTTTATGCTCTTCTGTCGGCAGCAACGGTTCCCAAAAGTTCAGAGATTAGGGAAGATTGTGGAAAAAAACAAAACACCTCAGGTACCCACGACAATGCAGCAATACTAGTGAGCCAATCAGAGGCTGGTCTCAAAACAAAACCCCAACCTCTTTCAGTGCATTTACACCAGTGACCTATTAAGCAGATATACAAACAAACTGTATTTTAATGCCTTGAAAATCATCATTTGTCTTTACATTGCACCTGATGTGGCCACCAGAGCGAGATGGAGACTGTGTCAAGACTTCATGGAGTCTGAACCACTTTGCCAATTACCTGAGCTATGTGAACGCCGAGATTCTCACAGTGGCTTCTATTAAGGCCTCGCACTGAACATATAAGCTGCACGCCTGTGCCTTCAAATCTGCTTTGACTGTCAGACATTTGTTTTGTTTTGCTTAGCGACCTTTGATGATGTTTATAGAGTTTGGGAGCACTGCCTGGTGCTTGGAGTGTCAGGGTAAAGTCACCTCAAATTGCACACAGATCAACGATATATACACGCGATCCACTGAAAAATATATCTGATTTGCCCATTATGAGTTTGTTGTTGGGGGAGGGGGGGGGGGGGGGTAAATAGTAGTAGAATCAGCTTCTCTTTCTGTGCACACATTCTTCAAACACAAATAAATTAAAAAGCAAAGAAGAGCTATCATTCGAGTCACATTTAGTAGTTTCAAACACAGCAAAAGTATATATATATATATATATATATATATATATATATATATATATATATATATATATATATATATATAAAAAAAAAAAATTAATAAAAAAAAAAGGAAAGGAGTAGAAGTTTGGCGTACGATAAAAAGGTGAAATCTTTAAAAAGGAAATTTTTCTGTGGCGGGTTAATAATTTAAAAGTAAAAAGAAAGTTTGGTGGTGGTGCTGTGCGGAGGTCCTTTCAAGCAGAGGCGAGAGGTTCATGTAGCTACACAGTAAACGGATTTCAGAGCGTTCGGGCCTCGAACTGCTGGAGGAGGCGGCGGCGGCCTCGAGTCCAGCGCTCTTCTCGAAGCCCTGCTCCCGTGTTTTTGTGTGTGTGGTCCAATCTCAGCTGGAAATCGTCTCTCGTTCTTCCTTCCCTGGCATTGTTCAGGTGGGCGGGACGATGCGACGCCGTGCTCGTGACGTTTGTCAAGTCCACGGTCACTGTGGCGTCGCATCTCCGTTGACTTCTACGCCGTGCTGCTGTAGCTGCGCTCGGAGCAGTGCGTTGTCGTTCTTCAGTTCCTCAATCTAGAAAAAAAACAAAGACAAAGAAGAGCGAATTAGAGGCATGGAGACAGAAATAGAAAAGTGAACAGAATAGAAGGGATTCATTTTCTTGTCCCGGTCAGAAACACACGAGCAACATTAAACGCAACAAGGAGAGAAATGCTTAAACCTATGTGCTCCCACTCTGCCCGCTTTAGTGTATTATTTGGTGACATCAATAATCGTTAACACAACAGAACAACATTCATGCTGGTCGACATTAGAATACGGCGTCCTATGTTTCTCCAGTGGACAGAGACCTTTAACCAGGCGACTCTTCCTCTGTGAGCCGACCTGCCAGAGGACCGGTGGAGGGGAAGGCGGTGTGCTTATGATGAATAATGCAGCAGTCACAAGGAGCTGACGGGATCGCATTTCACTGGAGTTGTACCTCGATTTCAGACGACTGACAAATCGATTAATTACAAGGTTTGCAGGCTGCTAGAACTTAACTACAGCCACGAGGGACACGATCCGTCTGCTGAGAACAACCCGCTGGAAGTGATTTCTGACTGTTGCTCATCGTCTAAGCAAACGGAGTTCATTAAAGCCATTTGGCTTTTTTCAAAGTCTTTCTATTAAGACTGATTCTATATTCATATTAAAACATTCTATGATGTTTACAAGCTTGAAACTGATAATTAATAACTCCCATACGAGTTGAACGCAGCATGAGTTACTAGAATGACATCGTCATCACTCACGTAAAGTACAACAGAAAGAAAAGAGAGGCTCTGGATGAGGAATGAATGAATAAATATATATATATAGTGGGAGGTTCACCTGTTGTCTCAGCAGCTCGTTGTCCATCTCGACCCGCTCCACCTCTTTGTAACTATCCTGCAGTCGCTGGTTGCTCTGGCGCAGCTCTCGGATGTAGTCGCACGCTTTGGACAGGATGCCTCCTTTACTCTGAGACACACGGCACATCGAAGGGGTTAAATATGACTCAGCACTTCCTTTTATTTCCCTACCATTGTGTCACTCACAAGAATCTTTGCCGAGCTTTCCTCTTGTGACTAAACCCTTTCAGATTCTCTCAGACAAACTTCTGGTTACTGCCACACACCCACCATGAATACTATTGGCTGTGGTTGCACCGGCTGTTTTAAATCTGACTTTCAGCATCTTTTATGCATGCATCAGATGAAAGGACAGGACGCACAGAAAGTATCACTGGTTCATGTGTCGCGGTGAAGACTTGGAGCGCAGAGAATGTAGATCACAGACAGTCCAGCACCGTGTCCTCCAAACCCTCATCTTTAGAGCCAATCAATAAACAGGCCGGGAGCAATCTGTCACGACGTCACAAGCTTTGGCAGATTCTACGGTCTTTTAGAGCGCGTCGTTGTGTGGAGGGATGAGTCCTGCACAGCACTCACCGCTCCAGTTCTGCTGTCTATGCTGCAGTCGGGGATGATTTTTGAAAGTGTGACAATCCAGTTGTTGATCTTGTCTCTTCTCCGTCTCTCCACTGTGAAGAAAGAAAGAAGCTGGTTTTAAACCGGAAAAACAAACTGTTAGACATAAAGTGTGAGACATTTTGAAACGGAGAACTTTCAGATGGAACTATTATCTGTGCAGCTTTTACAAAACACAAGCAGACAAGGACTTCAGCAGTGACACCAGCGCCCACGTACCTTCATTGTGCTGTGCTCGTCGCCTCTCGTCTCTGGGCGCCCGTGGACCCTCCACCTTCCTGTTGAGACACAGCACAACAAAACTTGAGAGTGAAATTATGAATACATTCGCAGATTTTCAGTGTTAACCAAATATAGAACCCCCGACTTCGAATAATGTTATCGTCAGATGCATCAAACTCGTTTTTTGAACTCCTTGAACTGGTCTCTGTCAGTCAGCTGAACCTTCAGGTCCTCTGAAGGGACAACGCTTTGTGGGATTCAGTTATGTTTCCACCTCCTTTGCTAGGAAGCCCCTCAATAACATCTGGTGCTACCAATTGGATTTAGTGTAGGTACATGACATACAAACCAAACAAAAATCCACTTTAAAGTCAGGTTGTAGTGCAACAGAATAGGAAAAACGCCATTTGGGGAGAATACGTTTGCTAATTTTAGCAAAAGGGACCCAGTCACAGGATATTAACAGCCTCACGCTGCCCGTTAACTAAACCTGTGAACATACAACAGGAAGGTGCCAACGATTGATTAGTGGGTGGGGTGGGGGGGGGGGCGTATGTGAAAAGTTCTTCTCACCAGTTTGAACCGCCATGCTGCAACATCTCGCTTTCATCAAGGTCTCTGGGGATGGCAGGTAAGTAGGACACAGTGTGGTTTTCATTTTTTTTCAAATGATTTTTCTTTTTGTATTTTTAGGTATCTTCATTTGTACACACAACGACAAAACTAATCACTCCAGCAAGGGGAAGGAAGAGGTAAAGGACATCCGAGCCATTAACATGGGAGGAGGAAGGGGGGGGGGGGGAGTCGGCCAAACACGTGGAGGGAGAGAGAGAGAGAGAGAGAGAGAGAGAGAGTGTTTTTGGTAACTTCAGGGATGGGATGAATGTGTCATACTCACGCAGTGTAGGTGTGTGTGCGTGGCGCGATGGTGCGAGGGGCCGTCGCCTGCAGCACCTCGGGGGGGCTCATCATCACGTAGAACTGGCCTGGGTTTTAAGAGACAGAGATGAGGACTAAATAAAAGTTCCACTGACGGCTGGACTTCTGAATTTGGATTTTGGTGTCGGAGCCACTGCCGCTTGCTCACCTCCCGCCTGTGCTATCGTTGGGTCGGAGGCGGCCTGCACGGACACGGCTGTGCCATCGCTGACGGTGGCGGCGGGGAAATAAGCGAAGCGCGTCTCGCCTCCCACGGTCTCGCCGCCGGGACTGCCCCCGTTACTGAAAGGGTTCTGGATGACAGCCTGGCAAAAGGGTGGAGTCAGGGACAAGTCGGTCAAACAGGAAACAAACAACGTATAATATAGGACTGAAACGAAGTACTTTGAAATGATTATTTTATTTTAATCTATTTGTTTGCATTTCAGAAAATGTTTTATTCCATGCAATTTAAGCAAAATAATTCAGGGGGATTTTTCTGAGGAAACCAATTAGTTGCTAATTTAAAGAGTCTTATTTTCTTCTTTGTTTTTTTTTTACTATTGCTCTTTAATAAGGCAAACATATTTATTTTCTGATTGCTCGATTAATTGATGGAATACTCGATAGAATACTCGATTACTAAAATAATCGACAGCTGCAGCCTTAATAGAATATATAGTAAGACTGTGTGTGTCACATTGCCGTAGCGGTTCTGAATCCAGTCAGTCCATTTATCTTTATTATCCAATAGAAAAATGTTGCTGTAGTTCGAGGCCCAAAACTGGAAAAAGGAACCAAAGCTTTGAGTCCTTCCACAGCGGGACAGACCGGATAGACAGTACTACATGTCAACACATTCGTGTGAAGTTCAACACTCGGCTCTCCCTTCCTTTCTTTCTTGTCCAAGTAAAGTATTTGCAGACCGTGTGAGTCAGACTAAAGTTACACTTCAGAAGGTTTTTTTGCTCACCTGAGCCACAGCCTGAGGGGCTCCGGCAAACGCCGCGGTGGAGACGACGCTGACAGCTCCGGTCCCATCAGCTGCTGCTGCTGCTTCCAACTGCTCGTCGGTCACCTGAACCACGCGGTACGTCACCTGGGGCCAGAGCAGAGTAATGTCGACGCTTTTTATCTTTTTTAAATGGATTCTATTGGGTGAAAAAACAGAAGCAAACAACAAACACACTGCCGGCTTTACAGGCCGCCACCACTCTTCATATTTATATATCATTTCTGACATAGATTAGTCCCAACTGGTTGACTCTCTCAGTATTGGGCTGATTCTAAACACTATTTGGGTGTGTTGAGCTATTTTTAAAGCATGAACTTTTTTTATAGATTTGGTAAGACGTGTCAATATTAACACCAGCATTGAGTCATCACAGTACAGTCATATCCTTTAGTTTACAGCTGGAAAAACATGTTTAAAGTGTGCGGCCACTCTTTCAAAGCATAAATAATGAATAAACAACGACATTAAATACACGCGAGAGGTCGGTTTTTGAAGAACTACACATATCAAATGTCAATGTGATTTTGTTCGAGGTTTTCTTAACGTTACTTCCGGAAGTGAATCTGTGAGTTGCGGTTTTACTTCAGCTCTCCATAGTGAGTACAGTTAATATGAATCATTCATTGTGTAGTAGTTGTATCAATTGTTGTATGAACAGTTGTATGAACAGTTGTATAAACAGTTAGCAAACATGAAAGGGAACTTCGTGCTGTTAGCCAGTGAGCTAATGTAACAGAGTTAATGATTCCACTTGCCATCACTGGCCATTGGTTGCTAGTATTACTATATTATTTAAGTTATTGCTAATCCTTATCATTTTCATATGATTTCCTTGTTTAAATATCATTTACAACGTATCATTAGTTCCCCATGGAGACAAGTGGGTTGTGTGTAACAGCGCCCTCTGCTGGCTGCTTGCAGACTCTAGTGGTGCGCCTGGCTTTCATGAACTAGTCTGAAGCTGTTTTCATGGTAGGTTGACCTGTGACAAGCTCAGTTGTGAAATATCTCATTCAATGTATGTATGTATGTATGTATGTATGTATGTATGTATGTATGTATGTATGTATGGATGGATGGATGGATGGATGGATGGATGGAGATGTCTAGAAGTCCCTTTTTGTTCGTATGATTGTTTTAATTTATCATTTCTAGAGCAAATAGTTTTAACTGATTTAGCATGAGTAACATGCTAACCACAGTTAGCTTAAGTATTTGTCCCTTTTGATTTAACAGTGTTCCGGAGCTTGTGACCACAACGTTGTCTATGAGAGTCACTGAAGCTGTTCTGTCTTTTACCAGCTATATTCTGTCCGATGAATAAACGTCTGGTTGGAGCCATCAAAAGATATCGTGTCCTGAATTAAACACAACGGAGAGTACGCAACTGCTACACTAACTAGCTCACGTTAAGCTAACACAAATGTGCCATGATATGAAAGCTCTACAAAACATCCAGCGTAGCATATGTCTGTCATGTTCGAGCCACTCATTCCTCCGAGGGACAAAGTCCTACTCACGGATCATTTCAGTGATACTTTGTAGTAAACACTTTTAATCAGTGCCGGGTTGTTGTGATGTTGTAGCCTATATGGTGTAGCCGTTACATGTGTTGATGTTGCCGTCGCTCTTTTAAAATGAATGAGACTTCTTGAATGTATGGGCTGAAACTAACTAACATATAAACCACATTGTTGTGTAGAAGACAGGTCCTCCGTGCTCACCTGTCCTCCACTGTTCTCTGTGCGGAACTGGTACTGAACATTGTGGTCAGTGAACGCAGCCTGCGGGACACCAGTGATGGTCACTGCAGTCTGCTCCTCCGTCCCCACCGTCTCTCCTGCAACACACAGGGCAACATGTTTCAAACCTGCCCCAGGGCAAGAGCATCAACAACACAGATGTGAGAGGATTGCAACATGTCTGCAGATTAGGACTGCAGACATGTTTTTCTTTTACAATAAGGGTTCAAGATCTCAGTTCTTATGTGTCTCAAAAGAGGCAGAACCTGAATCGGCATCACATCGAGAAATTAAAACAGATTATTTGTGGTCTATTTTAGCAGAAAATGAGGCTCCCACCTTCCTGTAACTCCACCTCTTCTGTTTCCTGTTTTTCGTGACTAAAAAAAAACAAGAGAAAACGAAATTAATAATTATATGAATGTGGATCCAGATCTCAGTTGTGGGCGAACAGCGCCCCCAGGTGGTCACAAGAGGGGACAACGGATAAGACATCAAAATAAAGTGATGCATAACGGCCGTGCAAGCGTGACAGATATAAGGTTTTCTAATATAAGGCGGAAAATGTAAACTAATAAATCAAAACTGAAGCGGAAGTAGTTTGATTTACTGCACAGGGAGAGACAAACTTCACAATAAACTAACATTCTTAATAACACCGCCCCTCCTAGTTAGAGTTAAGCTTTATTAAACCCTAAAAATAGTTGCATTAGCTAACGTACAGTAAGAAAGCATTAATAATAAATAAATATCGCCGTGACAATATTGGCACAAATTGCTGCGGTGCATTCAATGTCTAGTAAATAAAACAGTAATCGGCATGTTACAGATTTGCAAAACGGAGCAGTTTTCTGCTGAAAAAATGTCTTTACGGATGCCGAAGAGCATCATCTCCGCCAGCTGCACTCTCTGATCCAACCAAAAACAACACACAGACATCAAACGTATTAAAAGGAGCATGCAGGAATCGTAACCGGAGCACTGGAGTTAGCAAAGAGAAGGAAAACATGGTTTATTTTAGGCCGTGTGAGGGAGCCATGGCTGAGCAGGAAGCGGCCGGCAGCCTCTCACCTCGCCGAGCTGTCCAGACTCTGCTCCAGCATATCCATGAAGGCTGTTGTGGGTGTACAAAAAAAAAACCGCTGATATTCAACGACACTGATTTACGGAGATGGAAGCGCTGATCACGGGGACAAACACACGGGTCATGTGAGGAAGACAGTCCAGGACACGTGAGGCAGCGGCCGGGCGAGGAGCTAAAATGGAGGCCGCTGCTGAGCGGGGAGGCGGTCGTCTGTGCGGAAAACACAACACAACACGCACAGAAAAACACTCTGTGTGTTCACGCGGCTACGGCGGAGGCGACGGTGCTCCGGTCGGCGGGGTTAAGCTCGTTATTGTAGATTAGATGAACTGCACGGTGCACGGACGGAAGATCATTTCCTGTGGAATCGGTTCGCTGGTGATGTGTTCGCCCTTGGTTTGCTCCGCGGCGCACAGCTGCTGTTTATCCGCGCAAAGCTGCGGGCTGCGACATGCGGCCAATAAGATGCGGAGTGGACTATTTTGTTCGTTTATAATGTGAAAATAAATGATTGAGGGGTTTTTGTTTTTGCACTGAAAATGTTGATTTGGCTTTGTGAGATTTCAGATATTGTTACCCAGCATTCACGTGACTCAAATAGTTTAGTGGTTAAACTGTAGTCTCGTGTTTGTTCCCGGTTTATTTACGCGTTAAAACCTCCACGCGCGTGGATTATTTGCCTTGCGGTTTTGAGGCAATGTCATAACTATATTACGCAGGCAGTATTCATCTGTACAGCATTGATCTGACAGACATTCTGCTCACTTCTTCTTTTTTTCTTCTTCAGGTTCTCTGCCCAGGTGACCGCGGAGATCCAATACGGGTTTTCCCACAAACCACATGACAGAAATCGTCCACGTCGAGCCTCAACCGCTCGCGCACACAGGCGTCTCATCGTTCACTGGTTTTATGTCGTGTCGCGACAGCTTGTACCTGTTTTTACTTTAAAACCAGGAGACGGGTTGAGTTTGAGAGCAGATAGAGGATCGTGTTGACTTTGTGCAGTCAGAGTCAACCTCTCCATCAAATTCAGCTGATGGAGGCGATCTTCATCTGTCAGCACAAAATACAGCAGAGAAAATTAAATATATATATATTTAAAAAAAGAAATGCAGATATATATATTTATATAAAAAGAATGTATGAAATATATGTGTATAAAAATAATCCACATAAATATATTATAATAAAGGAATGTGTGTGGATAACATCGAACAAAAAGTTCGGAAATTACTGTTTGGTAGATTATTTCTCTGTTGTAACAATTCTTCTTGGCAATACATGTCATACCGTTGGAAAGCCTGTTTATTTACCTTTCAAACGGTGCCCCAATTTTCAGGAACATGCATTTGTGGGATGAGCAGCACAGCTGAGTATGTGGGTTGTGCCCATGACAAATTTGCCAAATCTTCTCTGCCAATGCCAAACAGCTTCTTCTGCTGTTGCTACTGACTCTTGTTTGGTGGATTGGATGATTGAAGTCTTATCAGTATCAAGGAAGAAACAAGACATATTGGCAATTTTACAATGTATTCATTTAACAAACAGGAGCCTCAGTAGCATGGAAGAACCACACACAGCCACACCAGCCTGGCTCCTCCTCCTCATACTGGTCACCAGCCTGGCTCCTCCTCCTCATACTGGTCACCAGCCTGGCTCCTCCTCCTCATGCTGGTCACCAGCCTGGCTCCTCCTCCTCATGCTGGACACCAGCCTGGCTCCTCCTCCTCATGCTGGTCACAAGCCTGGCTCCTCCTCCTCATGCTGGTCACCAGCCTGGCTCCTCCTCCTCATGCTGGTCACCAGCCTGCTCACACACTGCTGTGGGATGGCATTCCACTCCTCAAGAAGGATTTGTAGCAAGTCAGCCAACGTGGTTGTGTTGGTCACTCCGGCACGAACAGCACGCCCAAGCTGATCCCACAAGTGTTCAATTGGGTTGAGGTGAGGACTGTTGGCAGGCCATTCCATCCATTCCATCCCAAACTCTGGAGGTAGTCTCTGATGAACCGCTCTGAGGGGGCGAGCGTTGTTATCTTGGAGGATGGAGTTCGGTCCCAGACTGGAGAAATGGGATTGAACAGGCTTTCCAACGGTATAAAATGTATTGCTAAGAAGCATTGTTACAACAGATAAATAATCTACCAAACACTCATTTACGAACTTTTTGTCCGATGTTTATATGTACAAAATAATGTGTATGCATAATTTATAAAAAATGTAGATATAAAACAATGTATGTACATATGTTGACGAAAAATTAATGTATATATATACAGATAATGTACAGTATGTATGAATATATATATTTATAAAAAAATATATATATTATAAAATAAAAAACATTGCAGCCTTATAAAGTAGAGTTGAAAACAACATAGTGTGTGATAAGAAAGAAAGAAAAATGTAATCAGCTGGAACAATTCTGTTGAAATGTGAAATACTGAGTGATGTCATCTCTTCTGTTCTGAAAAAATCCTGCAAATGCAACATGAAGGAAAAATCACTGTCTCCCACACTCAGGCCTTGACCCTCAACAACCTCCACATTCACAGCAGCAGGGCCCGACACGTTCATTGACACATTTAAAATGATAATTGTTCAAAGAAACTGCCTCTGGTATTGAATGTTAAGAAGAAAAAGACAACCATGGTCCGCTGGATCATCCGATGGAGATGTGTAATAATTACAGTACATTCTTAAAAATGAATTCATCATTTAACCCCTTCTTAAAAAACAAACACTATCCCATTGTACTCAGTATATTCTGTATCAGCTTGTTCCTCCTCCCTCTTCATTGAAGCCGCAGAATGTAGTTCACGCTGAGTGAACTACAGGACTTCAGGTTATTACAGTTGCACATTCCTGTCACTTTCATCCAAACTTCAGCTTGAGGTTTTTGTTTGTTGGCTCACTAGTGAGTCACTTAGCTTGCAATGGGTTGAATGGGTCTGCTAGAGCACATTTGTTTGTTCTTTTTCAAGACAATTCTTTAGGGACTTATTGCCCCCCCCCCCCCCCCCCCTCAGTGTATGTAAGAAACATATTCCTGAAAACTGAACTGACCTTTTAGACGTTTTAATTCAAGAATAAGGACGTTTGATCAAATCATTGTGCATAAAACAGGCTTCAGGCTCTGGAAACTTAGTTTGAAGCTGCTCTGTGTCTTTTTCATTCGAACATACAGAAAGGAAGCCTGGTTAGAGCCAAACACAGCGAATGAATAGAACTCAACCTTTAAAATGATCCCTTATATCACATGGCATTGTGCTTTTCTTTGAGGAGCCGGTGACTCATTCATTCAGATTGCACACCCATTCCAGTGGGTGAGAGACATAGAGAGAGAGATAGAGAGAGAGAGAGAGAGAGAGAGAGAGAGAGAGAGAGAGAGAGAGAGGGAGGAACAACCACCTACCAAGTGCCAAACTTGAGGCCAACCTCTCTCCTCCCATCTCATTCTTTCCTATATGGGCAACCTCAGATGTATTTGCAGACAGTGCAGTAACAGACCGAACCGTGCTGGAGAACTAAGAGGAGGAACTCTGATCACAAAATAACGACAAGGCGATTAACAGAGAAGTCAACGAAAGTATTCGGAGCAGAGATTCATCTTCTTCTGACCGGCACTAAGAAGGTAAACCGTCCTGTCAGCTTTGGCAGTATTTATGCAGAGACTTTCATTTAATTTCAGGGTGGAGTCGACAACCCCTCCCATGTCTCTTGATCAATTATGCTCTTTGTCTTTTGCACGTTTTATGTCTGCACTCAAATGAGTTTCTGGAAACGTGCACACTTCAAAGAGATTTCAGGGTTTTTTTCCAATTCTAAACTTGCAGTCATACTCACAGAGCCGCTTTCCCTTCAATGTAAAAATCTCCTTGGAAGGATTTGGCATGTGTTTCATTTATTTGAATACAGTGGATGTTGAATGAAGATTTGTAGACAGAACTGTGTGGCCAACTTCCTCCATCCTCCTATGTATTAATGATAGCCTGCACATTGTA
Source organism: Melanostigma gelatinosum (assembly GCF_949748355.1). Taxonomy (NCBI): domain Eukaryota; kingdom Metazoa; phylum Chordata; class Actinopteri; order Perciformes; family Zoarcidae; genus Melanostigma; species Melanostigma gelatinosum. The sequence goes on along the minus strand of NC_136650.1, from coordinate 5,758,292 downwards.
CAGTCCAATGCCAATAGATGCATTATACATCAGAATAAATACATCCTGTGCATTTATTGTGCATGAAAAGAACAAACTTTCAGAATAATTGAGCTGGTAATCCTGTCTTTTGTTTCAGGAAAGATAGAAGTAAAATGGCAACACCCAAAAACACCCCCCGAGGTGCCAACTCACCGCTGTCCCCCAACCGCATCACCCGGCTTCAGGAGAAGGACGACCTGTGCAACCTCAATGACCGGCTGGCCGCCTACATCGACAAGGTGCGCTTTCTGGAGACCGAGAACGCCGGCCTGCGTGTGCGCATCACCGAGTCGGAGACCGAGGTCAGCCGGGAGCTGTCGGGCCTGAAGGCCGCCTACGAGGCCGAGCTGGCCGACGCCCGCAAGACTCTGGACTCTGTGGCCAAAGAGCGAGCGCGCCTGCAGCTGGAGCTGGGCAAGCTGCGGGAGGACTACAAGGAGCTGAAGGCAAGGTGGGTCGCAGCACAACGCAATCCAAATGAAGGAGCAATGTCTCCAGACTGTCAATTACAGGGATTAGGGTGAGGGGGTGGAGGATGCTTTAAGGGGTTGTCTCAGCACCTTAAAGCCCCTGAATCCCTTAGAAGCGCCCATGTGTGTCTTTACAATTAAAGTAGACTAAAGAAGCTTTTAAAGCTTTTAATATTCCTTTTTACTTATGAAAAAAGATTTTACCCAGCGCGAGTGAGAGTGTTTGCGAATGTCCAACATGTCATCATGCGGCCCACAGCAGCAGAACACAATTACTCATTAGCTTTGAATAGCCGATGCTTTTATTTGCCCACACCCTGCGAGGCCTCGGGGCCACTCCCTGGCTTCAGCATCCTCCTCATTGCTCACTGCAGTTAGACGTCGGGCTCCTTCCCATGCTGCCACATCCAGACACCGATGACTAACTCTTTCCCCAGTTTCCCCTCCTTCACCACAGCAATCATTATGCACACAATACGTGGCAGTGTTTACAGGGCTCCACTCTTGCCTCCATTATTTTTCCATAAATATTGAGACGACGGGGCCGACGTGTGTTTGGCAAAGCCGAGCCGTTGCCATGGCGTCGTCTCAGCTAAACACCAACGGCTGTGGTTTGTGGCTAGCGCGTACGTGGGACTGGACGAGGATCATTGTGGCCTGTGAGTCATACTCACCGAGGTCTTTCCCGTTGCTATCCGGGCTACATCCTAATTCAAAAATAGCTCACATTTATTTCATTTGACTGCGTGAAGGAAACTGTAGTAATTCAGTTTCCACTTGGCCCGTTGAGTTACAAAGCAAAATGGACGTTTGTTCAGTGGGACGTCCTGTATCAATACTCATAAACACATCCAGTAAGATGGAACTTAACGCCTGAGACTCGTTTTGTCTTTGCAGGAACACCAAAAAGGAGTCCGATTTGGTCGCAGCGTTGCAGAGGCTCAAAGACTTGGAGGCTCTGCTGAACTCCAAGGACGCGTCTTTGACTACGGCTCTGGGAGAAAAACGAGGCCTCGAGGTGGAAAACAGGGACCTGAAGGCGCAGGTTGCCAAGGTAAACTCAAACCCACGCTCAACTCGTGGCTCCGTGGAAACACATCTGGGGTCAATCTTTCTGCAATTAGTTAGCCTACGAGCTCACCAGCTCTTTGTTTGTCCCTCATGCTCCTCTGTTTTATTCCACTTCGTGGTGATCAGCGATAGCTTATCAGAGGCCCATTTTGCAACCCTATTCTTGCATTTACCACGAGCTTTTCTTTATTTTGGAGTTTTTACAGTGGAGTTTTGAAAGCAAGCCCAGGACTTTTCTCGAGTAAAAATAATATATAATATTCAGTGTTGGTGTTTGAGCAAATGAAGGTTTTCTTTGCTGACTTCAGTCTTTCTGTCATAGCTTCATGGAGATCGGACATGCTGATTAAAGAACACGACTCTCTCATTTCTCTTGGCCTCTTAACTGTATTTACTGCACATTTCTGCACTGTGAATGTTTGTACGCTGCTTCGCACTAATATTCTGCTCCTGTTGTGCTTCTCTCAGCTGGACACCAGTTTGGCCGATGCCAAGAAGCAGTTGCAGGATGAGATGCTGAGGAGGGTGGACGGAGAGAATCGCATCCAGACCCTCAAGGAGGAGCTGGAGTTTTCGAGGAACCTTCACTCTGAGGTCAGAATCCCAGAGAACAGCTCTTATTACGTATAAATCATGTTAAAAAGGAACTTTCTCGACTTCTTTTTTTTCCTTTCACATCAGCATCGACCTAACATGTATTGGTAGTCGGGAGTGAAATTGCTTTTGTGATTGTCCAAAAGGAACTGCGGGAGACAAAGCGGCGCCATGAGTCTCGCATGGTTGAGGTGGACAATGGCCAGCTGCATGATTTTGAAAGCAAGTTGTCCGAGGCGCTGACGGAGATGCGCAGCCAGCACGAACTGCAGATCAAAATGTACAAAGATGAGATCGAGAAGACCTACAATTCCAAGGTAGACCATCAGTTTTACTACAGTTGAAATGTTTTTAAAAAACAACTGAACTCGATTTTGTGGTCTTCAATGGAAGATAAAATATATGTAACCTGTCAAAACATTATAAAAAACTAAAAATGCACTGTTTTGGCAGGACAGTTTTTGTTTTGGAGAAGCCACAAACTGGTCCCAATGAAGCGAAATGAGATCCAGACTGCAGAGATGTTTGGCAATTTGGATTGAAGTCATGCTCTACCTCGTTGTTTCTCTCTGTCAGCTGGAAAATGCTCGTCAGTCAGCGGACCGGAGCAGCCACCTGGTTGGGGCAGCACACGAGGAGCTCCAGCAGACCCGGATCCGCCTGGAGTCCATGTCCAGTCAGATCAGCCAGCTGCAGAAACAGGTGACCTGAAACGAGCAGCTCGCACAAATCGCATTCAGAGTTCTTATTGGGACTCATGCAAGATGCTTGTATCGGCACAATGCATTGCATCATGATGACCAGCCACAGACTGTATATAAGAAGTGAGCGTAGTCACTGTGACGTCACCCATTGGTTTGTTGACAACCGTTTTGAAACCTTGAGTTCTGCATTTTGGCGGTCGCCATCTTGTTTTTTTGCAACCAGAAGTGACTCAAGAGGGTGGAGCGAAGGACAACCAGCAGCTGAATAACACATTTTTAAGTGACCAAAATGTTACAATTTACTTTCATGAACTCAGAACACACTCAGAACACAGTGTGAAAAAGTTAAAGTCGTAAGACGAAAACACAGACAACTCCCAGACCGGACAACACCGTTAACGAGTCATTTTCTCATAGACTTCTATACAACCAGAGGAGTCGCTGGTTGTATAGAATGCTGGTCATTAGAAGGAATACAAGTTTAAGGCACCTCCACATTGGCAACCAAAATGAAGCTGTGTTCATTTTGATCTGACAATAACTGTGTTATCCTTCTGTCCGATCCAGCTGGCGGCTCGCGAGGCGAAGCTAAGGGACCTGGAGGACGCCCTGTCTCGAGAGCGGGACACCACCCGCCGCCTGCTGGGGGAGAAAGACAGAGAGATGACCGAGATGAGACAGCAAATGCAGCAGCAGCTGGATGAGTACCAGGAGCTCCTGGACGTCAAGCTGGCTCTGGATATGGAGATATGTGCGTACAGCAAGCTGCTGGAGGGAGAGGAGCAAAGGTACGTTGGCCACTCGCAATGAGTTTATCTGACAAAATAAGAGTCTTGCCTTTCCTCTGTGCTACAGAGTTAGACATCTTCTCCGCCTCTCACACTTTTGTGTTTGTCCTTGTAGGCTGCGTCTCTCCCCCAGCCCCCCGCCCGCCAAAATGACAGGGAGTCGCTCCTCTACCTCAGGAGCTACCTCTCGCTCTGTGCACTACAGCGCTCAGAGCTCTCCTGCCAAGAGGCACCGCCCCAACGACACCGACAGCGAGGCCTCGAGCATCGCTGGTGGAACTGTTGCTCGCACTCGCATCGCCCAACAGGCCTCAGCCAGCGGGCGGGTCACTGTGGACGAGGTGGACCTGGATGGGAAATATGTCAAACTCGGCAACAAATCAGATGAGGTGAGATGCTGGGATGATTTAAGTGCTGGAAACTAAAGATTTTTACTGTCACAGTTGAACACTGTGTGTTTGGTCAATTAGAGCACTTTCCTGACATTGCCATTGGAGGCCGAATTAGACTTGGAGAATAGCACTCGGAGGACTCGGAGGATGTGACACGCTGACTTTTTATGCAACCCACCAGGATCAGAATTTGGGGAACTGGCAGGTGAAGCGGCAGGTGGGGTCCGGTGCTCCGATCATCTTCAAGTTCCCGGTAAAATTCACTCTTAAGGCCGGCCAGAGGGTCACGGTAAGCAGCACCTTTACTCAGCACAATCACAAGTCAAGAACAGCGACGAACACAGTGACAGATAATTCACCCTATTATACCTTTACCACGGCTGACAGATCTGGTCCTCTGGTGCTGGCGGAACCCACAATCCTCCCTCTGACCTGGTGTGGAAGACCCAGCCCTCCTGGGGCACCGGAGACCTGTTCCAGACCACCCTGATCAGCGCCAACGGAGAGGTATTATAAATTCCCCATCAGACTTGTGGTACTTTATTTGAACCTTAAGTTCTATTTAGTTGTATTATACACTGAGCTTTTTCCTCCAGGAAATGGCAATGAGGAAGGTCACACGCACACAGTTTGAAGAAGAAGATGACGACATGGTGAGAGCAATTGTATTGATCACAAATACTACGCATACCGCAGATATTCACCAGATGCTTAATTTTGATGATAAATGGAGCTGGTGCACTTTGAATTAGACCAACAACACCTTGAGAACACTAAACTGTGATCTTCAGCATCCTGGAAATATTAAATTAGCTATTTTAACACTTCTAAACAATCTTGGGGTGGAACAATAGATCAGGGCGGGCTAGTAAAGTAAAATCATTTTAATATTGGAAATTGGCCTTGTGCACTGACATGATGCAGAGACATATAAACAACCTGAACATCTGTAATGCAATGTTGATTTCTTTACCCATTCTATGGTCAGATAGAGTGGAACAAAGACCATATTTTAAGCATAAAAATATTTTTTTGGTAAATACATTATTATTATACGGTAATATATAGATTATTTTCTGAATTAACTAAGTCATCGTTTTGTCTATAAATTGTAAGAAAATTTGGAAAAATGCCCATTCACAGCCAAAAAAGCTTGTTTTATAGTCGTCCAAAACACAAAGATAAATGTGCTTTCAATAAATACAAAACACAAACACAAATCTTCACATTGAAGAAGTTACAATCAGGGAATATTATTCTCCTCTATTATCAAAATAGTTGCTGATATAATTGTATGTTCATCAGCTTATTGTTTAATTTGTTGTGTCAGCTTTAGAGTTTAGTGAAGCATTCTGCATCCCCTGAAGATATCCCCCAGTGCTCCTTTCAAAATAAAACAATCTTTTGAGGCCAGCAATCAAAGATGCCTACAGAATGTGTTCTCGTGAAACGCTCGGATATTAACGCCCGATCTCAGCAGGTGGCTCACAGCACCTGTGGAGACAGCGAGTACAACCTGCGGAGCCGGACAGTGGTCTGCGGCTCCTGCGGACTTCCTTCAGACAAATCCGGCGGCAGCTGCTCCGTGAGCTCGGCCTCTCGCTCCTTCCGCAGCGGAGGGATCTCCGAGGGTCTACTGCCGCACTCCTACGTGTTCAGCGCCAGCACCCCTCGCAAGGTGGGCACTGCAACACATATGGCTTCCTTTGAAAGTGTTGTAATTGACAACTTCTCTGCCTTTATTTTGATTTCGTTGATAGTAACTTTGTCGATCTTTCCTCTTAGACTGGAGCCAGAATGGAGAACTGTCCAATTATGTGAGCCACCTGGATCCACGATGAAACACTTCAACTCTATTCGTTTTCAGTTATTATGTCTTTAGTTGTTGTAGTTATTAAGTTTAGTTCATGTACTTTGGAATCATTTTCAATTATTCTATGCAATACAACTTTATACTGCTTTTTTATAATGTACATAATCATGCTTATGAAATATTTCCTTGAATATGAAAGATGATGAAAACAGTACAGTGGCAGATCAAATCATCACTGTCTTATGCTAGTCATATCACAGTAGATTTACACTCTGTGAACATGCAGCAGGGTTGCAGTAAATTCATTTGTGTTGACTTATTTAGATTTTTAGAAAATAGAATTAGCTTCTGTAGTTAAAGTAAAGTTGTTACAGGTCTGCAGAATGTTGTGTGTTGTTTTGCTGATAGCAATAAACATGTTTTCAGAATTTGTCTTGTCTCGATAATGATGTGATCGACGAAGTACTTGCAGTATTTGCACTGTCTTACTATAGTACAGAAATATTAGGTTGGGCAGGCTGTTTTAATTGTGGGGTTAACTCTATGTGATTTATTTTTAGTTTGAATCGTCCAATAATAAGAAATCTCCCAAAAATACGTTATATAACAATACAAGACTCGGAAAGGGGTCATTATGTGTGATGAGTAGCCTACTGATTTTAAACAAAACAAAACAAAACAAAAAAACTCATATGCACTTTCACCCAAGTAGCAAGTAATCCGGACTTTTACCTCTGTGCATAGAGGTAGAATTTCTACTTTTACTTCAAATGAATATGTATATTCTGCTTCCACTCCTGGCCATGCTTAAAACAACACTCAACAATACCCTACCTGGTACATGCTTTCTTCCTGATCGGACTTTTATTTTGAAATTAGAGCAGTGTTTACATTATTTAAAACCCGGAAGTGGGAGACACTGTTGGGCTGCAAGTGTTGTTGCACTGCATTTTTATCTGTAAACTACTGATCTGTAAGTTGAGAACACGTGCATGTGAAGTTATTCTAAAGAACGGCTTGCTAGCATTTGGTGAGTGTCATCGATAATTTGTCATGAACGCTGACAAAGTCAAGCTCGAGCTAAACGTTAGCTAGCAACATACAACAACTCAACAGCCAGTAGACCAACAACTTCATATTTATTGATGCTTTCTTTCGTTTATGAACTGTAACTAAACAAACGTCTATAATAAACATACTTGACTCTTCCTGTCATGTCCGTCAAGGGCTAGCTAGTTAGCAAACGCTAGTTGCTTGCTGCTAAAGTTACCACGTACACAGTGTACAACAGACATACACGCGTAACATAATGTCAGCATGGCGTGTATGATATGATATGAACTTATCAAGAAGTAATCAAGTTTATGTTGCAGTATTCAAATAGAGCTCCATGTTATAAGGTGAAACTAGTTCTCAGTGTTCACTACATTTTGTGGCAGAATTGGAGATTTTTTGAGTGTTTTTCTTTTTTTATGGTGGAAATTAAAACAACTGAATTGTTAATTTGTCACTCTTTATATTAATAATATAAATATTGGTAGTAAAAAAGTCTTGTTGATTTACAGAAATGTCGATAATCTGCCCTTTCTCATGTAAAAAATGCCCTGCTCTCCAGCTTCCCAAATGTGAAAATCAACAGAATCATAATCAACAGAATGATAGATCACAAGTGTTCAGTCGGGTGTTAGGTGTCCTACTGTACTTGGCCACGATCACTTCATTGCAGTATGACTCTGCTGGATCACTCAGCCCTGATTTCAAGTCCAGACTTTGCGTAGTAAAATAGAATGTGCTCGGGTATCGAGGCTCTTTGTCCCGTCTCTTCCTGTGTATCATATTGAGCTGAGAGCACCGGGACGATCGACTTAATTACCCTTCGGGGACTGTGAGTGCATGGCCTTGCAGGTGTATGGAGGGAGCAAAGCAAAATAGAAGCCAGCAAGGTAGGATGTGTAGGAGGCAGCGGTGTCAGCAGCCCGAGCAGCAGGGCTTTCATAAGTGGGGGAAAAAATGTACATCCAGACAGATCATAGCCTGCAGGCCTCGTTTCGTGTAAATGTTTCTTGTCTAATAGGCTCCACAGTTCACTTCTATCTGCTGGTGAAGTCATGGGTTCGATGTGGGGACTAGCTTCCTTCAGTTCAGGGTAGATCACTGAGGTCTCGTCTGTCCCAGCAGTTAGGATCCACCTGGATGTTGAGTGCGCGGGCTCTGCTTGGGATCGGCTTCCTGGTGACCTCAAGGGCCGCGGCGGTCCTCGCTCAGACAGGGACATGTCCGCTGTCCGCTGCAGCTAACAACCGCAAGAAGGACTGTTTCACTAGCAGACCAGCATCCACCATGGCCAAGACCATCAAATATCTCTGGTGAAGTTTTACATCTTTTATTCAGAGCAGCAAAAATATTTACAGAGTGTATATATATATATATATGCGTGTATACATAGACTGTCCACACTGACCTGTTGATGCTCCACACAGGCAGGAGGAGGCCCAGCACATTGATGAGGAGCTCTTCAGTGAGTACGGCTTCAGCGTGGACCAGCTGATGGAGCTGGCTGGACTCAGCTGTGCCACGGCCATCGCTAGGGTGAGACGTCAATCAGGGCTCTTATTTTGAAATATTAAATACACCAGGTTTACAGTACATGGATGCGTCTAAATGAGATTACTCACTCGAAGCATTTCTCTTCAGAAGTTGCTGTAAAGAAAATCCTCTTTTCCTTGTCCAGTACCAGTTGTGGAGGATAGATATGTTCTGTGTTTTTTTTCTTTCTCCGACAGGCTTATCCAATCACCTCCCTGGTGAAGGCCAGACCTTCTCTGCTGGTGATTTGTGGACCTGGGAACAACGGAGGCGACGGTCTGGTCTGTGCACGACATCTTAAACTCTTTGTGAGTGGCCTTCACTTGAGTGACAGTAAGATACTCTGCAGCAGTGGTGGAAATTAACAAAGTACAGTTCCTCAAGAACCTTTGAGTTATTGTGTTAATATTTTAGGGTATTTTGTACTTCTACTCCAGTACAGTTAAATAACAGTGATAGCTACTAGTTATTTTGCATAAGTTGCAGATGGTTTTTTTAAACAATACATACGATAAGCTTCTAAAATGTGCGTTTTTGAGTGGAAAGAATTCCCCCTCTTGACTGTCCGACTGTCAGACCCCTGCTGCAGTATAATTTGAGTTTTTTAAAGGGACTCTGGTGCTCCGAAACACGACCGGTTTTGTCCACAGGGACCGCCAAAATCAACACAAAATTAAAGTTCCTGGTAGTAGCTTTAAAACAGACTGATTGGATTGGATTCAATCCTTTGGCAAGATTCTGACTTCAGGCGGTTAAGTTGTGCTTAAACACCATTTAAGGACAGTCAAATCCTTAGTGGCAGCTTTGAACCAATCAGCATTGGATTTTTACAAACCCGTCTGTGCAGGGTGGTAAATAACTTTGCTTGGTCAAATTTCAAACGATGAAAACAAATCTTTCCTCCTGCAGGGTTACGAGCCCACCATCCTGTACCCGAAGAGGCCAAACAAGCCTCTGTTCCAGGGCCTGACCACGCAGTGCCAGAAGATGGAGATCCCCTTCCTGACTGAGATGCCTGAGGTTTGTTTGCCGTTAATCAATAATGCAGTCAGTGCTATCCACAGGGGGGCGAAGACAATTCCTCCTGCTCATTGTGTTCATGAGTGTGCATTTTATATCACGCTATGCGGCTACTCTATTACACATCGTTAGCTGTAGCTAAATGAGGCTGCAGTTCCGAGTAGAGGAAGCCTTATTGATCCCTGTGGGGGAATTAGGGTTGGAGATTGCATTGCAACGGACAACGCAGTCAATTATATTCTTGGTAACTAATGATGCAGAGTCATTTACTTATGCTTCCACAGTTACACATCTGCAACATAAATAAAATAGAAAACAATTTAAAAAAACCATGAATTCTCAGGCTGCAGTGATCGACGAGGCTTACAACCTGGTGATAGACGCCATCTTCGGCTTCAGCTTCAAGGGGGCGGTGCGAGAGCCTTTTGGTTCCATCCTGGACGTGCTGAAGAAGACGACCGCCCCCGTCGCCAGCATCGACATCCCCTCAGGTCAGTCCTCACTCACTGGAGAATATGGATGTCCCACGAAAGAGTTTCTAGTTAATTATATTAAAATACATTACAGGACATAGTTGTAGTTGGCAGTGGTGGAAAGGGTTTGATTTTACATGATCATTCATGTGTGTGTGACCAATGTAGAATATATATACTGGATTTTGACTTCCTGTTTGTTTTATTGTTCATACTTTTTTAAGGTTGGGATGTGGAGCAGGGCAGCGCAGATGGACTGCAGCCCGACATGCTCATCTCTCTCACTGCTCCCAAGAAGTCTGCCAGCTTGTTCAGGGGACGGTACCACTTCCTGGGAGGCCGGTTTGTGCCACCGGGCCTGGAGAGGAAGTACCAGCTCAACCTGCCTCAGTACCCCGGCCTGGACTGTGTGTTACAACTGTAGGGGACGATGCACCGAGGGGTCAATGGGAGGAAGAGTGTCTCCTATAAACACTGTGGGGGAAATAATTCTCATCCACCTTTTTCCTTTTTCTTTCATGATTTGGATGAGAAGATCGATACCGCTCTGACGGCTATAGCGTAGCTTAGCATAAAGACTGGAAACGGGTGTAAATGGCTAGCCTGGCTCTGGAAGCGTACCAGAACTTCTAAAGCTCACACGTAGCTTGTTTGCTTTTATTTATATGCAAACAGAAATGTAAAAATAACTGTTTGTAGTTGCACATGTTCCCTCGTGATTTCCTCTAACTCCAGCTCTGTAGTAAACGCACTGACATGAGAGTGGTATCAGTCTATCAGTCTAACCTTTGGAAATAAATCCAATAAATGTTGGGAATTTGATCGGTTCATATTGAGTGTATGGTGACGGCTATAAATCCAATATGGCGCTTACGATAGAGCTTTATTAACTCTCTGGAGGATTGTTTTGTTCAAAGCACAAAGCTTTAACGCGGTGGTTGCTTCAGCGACATGAAATTAAAAACAAACAAAAAGATGAATGGCGGTTGTCTGCGTTATTATTTCCATTTCAACCCTCTGAAGAAAAGAAGACTTCTGCATCACGTGTACTTTTTCAGTTTTTATTAGTACATCGTAAGATTCCATTGAATGTACAACTAGCAACTGGAAACTATCGTAGTCCATCAAATTCTATTTATATTTTATTAAATTTCCATACATGTTGTGTGTGTCGCATTATTTATACATGAGGTGGCGATGATTTAGTATAAAGCTTTCTTCGACAATCATCCTCGTGGAGTCCAAGAGACGCCCATAGTACCGCTGACGTTTATGTGTGACTGCATATACTTAAAGAAATACTGTATGGACCATATATGCTGTTGACAATGTGGCTCATTAATGCATAATGGGTTTCTCGAAATAAGTGCTGAACATGCATTTGTGGCGCAGAAGACTATATACAGTGCTGGTACCATGCTCTCTTTGTACATCATATCCATGTGTGAGTTTTGTCAAGGAAAAGGTAAAATAGAGGCTTGATATGAAGAGGAGTTTCCTCCCCAAGTTGTCCACATGCAGGTCAGAGGGTGGAAGGATGTTTTCAGTCCACGCAAGAAGCCTGAAGATAAAGACAATATACATTAATGGATTTAATGGCACTGATTCAAAACCACCGTTTACAGGAAATCCAGACCATTAATAAACACTAGAACCTCTGAAATAAACATCAAAAGCTGGGTATTCACTTTAAAATACAAGCTCGGAATCTAGGGTTTTGGTGAAATATAAGACATATCAATTTATTTAACTTCTAATCTAGCCAAGAGGTCTCTTCAGATATATTCACTGTACAGTCAATCTGAAGCTGAGCCCAGCAACGTGTTAGCTTAGCTTAGCATAAAGGCTGCAAACAGAGTGAACATCTAGCCTGGCTCTGTCCAAATGTAAAATCTGCCTAGCATCACGCCAAAGTTCACAAATTAACACGTTAACTCTTGTTGGCTTTATGTGTTAAAATACAGAAGTGTCAAAATTAAACATCAGTCTAGTTTTACGCTCGGCACAAATAGCAAACGGGCGTATGTCCAACATCGTCTATACTGTCTAAAATAGGCAAAATTATTAGTTAAATCACAAAACTGTTGAACTGATTGAAGAAAAAGTAAGTGGGTTTGATGCCCAGCTCTAGAAAGAATTGGACTCTGTGTATCTGGGAATAATACTGCTGACATGCACTTTCACAAACATACCTGTGCTATTCTCCGACCTGCACCCCTGCACAGTTATCTTTACCTTCCGAGGCTATCGCTAAATACTCAGCATTTCTAAGAGGAAAATGAGAAAAAACACTGTTATGAAACAAGGTCAAACTTTTAATTTTAGCACAGTGAATTGGGTGAAAAATGCAAAAAACAAAAAAATATCACAGCTATGACAGATTTCTGTTCCTTTTTTTGACTTACAGGAGGAAGGTTTTGGTTTTTACTAGGGAGGAGGATGACAGGATGGGACGGACAAGACAGAAACATGACAAATAGACAGAGGGAGCGTGAGACAAAGAGACACACAAGTAATAAGACACAAACAAGATGGAAACATTGATAATCTTCAAAATAAGTGCTGGAAGATAACGGGTATAAAGTAGAGGAGAGGAACATGAATCAAAGAGAGGATGAAACAAGGTAAAAGTTTCAAATTATAAGTGTGACTTCAGCAATACAGCATGAATAACATATGGCAGTATTCATGGGGAAATACACACTTTTCAAAGCCTCATTTATTGTTATTTTGAACATATTAGCAAGTTATGGAGTTAGTTTTTAGAGTAAAGGCCCAGTCACACCAGAAAGAAATATTTCCTTCAAAGCTTGCCGCTAAAAGGTGAGCTAACTGCTAACAAGCTAGCAAATCACTACTGCTAGTCACAAACAATAACTCATCAAGCTTTTTTCTATTTTTCTGTCAATATTATTATTATTTTGGATTTCATTCACCGAAGTTATTGAAGTGGTGAAAAAAAACAAAAAAAATTCCTGCCAACAAGCTTGCTAGCTGTCAGTTAAGCAAGATGTCGGTTATCTCGTTAGCTCACCCGCTAACAGGACAATAAATGAACACGTACTCAAGAGACATATTTGTACCATCGACTCCTCAAAACTGTCAACAAACCATTACTCTTTCGTGGAATAGACAGACTGAGGGTTAAAGAAAAGTAAAGCTGGAGTGCTGCTTGGATGGGTTGTGGGCCAACCAGGAAGTTAGCATCGCACTGGTTCTCTTGTCAAAAAGCTGAAGATGGGCTAAAAGAACTACACCAGGGTTGCATGAGTGCGCGCAATGATACTGTGAAGGTGTACTCAACGGCGTAATGCCGTTTTGTTCTCATTTAGCCACTTGTTAGCAACTGCCATTTTTAAAGACACATAAAACCTTTAAAAATGTTAAAATCGCTGAAGCTTGTGTTAACCACAGACCTTATTTCAGGCAACTTACCAAAAGCTCATTCAAAAAACCCATTGACGTTTAAGCGTGTATTCCTACAGCACTCTGTTAAGCTAATACGCCAGCAAAACTTCCTCTCCGACCCTGTTCACGCAAATTTTGCAAGTTAACGTCCACAAAATCAAAGTCTTCACGAAAAAATGGAGGAGATTTACATCGACCCTGAGAGTAAATTTACAGATCACGGTGGTTCTATTGGAATTAAGTGATTTTGGGGCCAAGATGTCAGCGTCTTAAATGCTCATATAGCCGGGTCTTACTCCAGTTGTGTGTTGTTTCAAGCTTTGCACGCTTTAGAGCCCGACCGATATATCAGGATCAGCATACATGCTGGCCACTAAGTAAGAATATATTGCAGTATGGAAGTGCTTAAGATATATTTGATTTCATTTAACAGTGCTTCCATTACATAGCTAAGAGTAAACTGAAGCGCTCAGTAGGCCTACCTTAGCTTCAAAAAAACATTTGCTTATGTTTTGTGTTTATGTCGTGATATATCGTAACTGGATTTTTTTTGACTCTTAAATATCTATGCAGGCATTTGCCTTAAAAATCCAGCACTTTGTTTGGGCTCAACAACACACATACTTATATAATGTTATTTGGATAAAAACCTTGTATCTCCAAAGTGTCTGCTTTTCAAGAACTGACAATTGCGTGTAAGGGTTTAGCTTGACCACAAATGTTTGGGTAAAGTCATTTGCATTACTCAAAGAAAGAATCGCCTCATCTATACCAAAATCTATTTTAAAAAAGCACTGTAAAATCCTTCAATAGAACTAAAATCGCCAAAACTGGAGTTACAAGGTTTTCACATGCGTGTGCGTTTGATATGTGCACACAGATGGACGCAGTGAAAAAAACACTTACGCTGCTTCTCGTAATGCTTCTTCCCCGGCTGCTGATATTTTCTTGTAGCAGTATATCATCTCTATGAGGAGCCAGACCTGCAGGCCAATGATGGTCACGTACATCATGACCTCGGACACGATGGACGCCGTCCCTCTGGTGGCTGCACACATGGAAGCCAGGAAATCATGAAATCAGACAAACACACGATGTTTCCTGCTTGTGGTGCAGAGACGGGATCGAGGGCATTGCACACAGATATCCTGCTGGTGATGCAATCTGCTCTCATACCGCAGACCAAACCGTCGTCCAGTAGAGCGCTGACAGCTGACGGCCTACCTTTAGCGACCACGGTGAGGTGGACCACCTTGTTGACGGTGGTGCTGTACTCGTAGTTGTCGTAGAAGAGGATGCGGTTGAAGAAGCATTGGTAGGTGCCCGAGTCGTTGAAGGTGACGTTGAGCAGGTATATGGACGCGTCTTGGATGTCGGGGCTCCTCTTACTTCCGTTCCAATCCACGCGATCCATGAAGTTGTCGCTCTCGATGGTTGGGCCCCCCTCGTTGTATGTGTAGATCTGGTCCACAGAGACATCGGGGTTAGTCAGAAATGCTGCTGTGACATATAAATACATATATGAGGCCTTTGGGTATTGTAATGCACTATATATATATATATATATATATATATATATATAATAGTTTTTCAGTGTCATTTCCTTACTTTCTTCCGTATCTGTCTTTATGTATCTATCTATATTGATACATTATACACATGTGTTTTGTTGCCACATAAAGGAGCATTAAGACAAAAAAAAGGTCACAAAAATCCAGATCCTCAAGCTTGATGATATATTTTGTTGGACAACAACCATGGATTTATATATGAAGCGACATCAGCGCAGCTATGCACTCCGGTGGCAAACAGAGGACGAGGTCAACGCAGCCGCGTGTCATCTCTGGAGCTTTAATGATCCCTGTGGTGTAACATCCAACGATCGACTGCCTCTGACTCTCATCATGACCTCGGCACTGGGCGCTATGATGCGATGGAGGGCGTGTGTGTGTGTGAGAGGGGGAAGCTTGGGTGTGGACTGTATATGCATGCATATATAAAAAGCCTTTGTCTTAAGGAAAGGGGCCGAGGACAAGTGGGATTTTAAGGATGCTCGCACAACTTAAACTCTGTTGGAAGGACAAATACTTCCTCTACTCCACAATGTGCTGCGTCAGTTCGATTTTGTGCCGACACCAGACTACGAAATTCTTCGGCGGATGATTTGCACACTCACGTGATAAAAGTCGGCCTCTCCTTTCCCCCTGAAGTACCATTGGACGGTGGCGGTCCCCGTCACCTCACTCCTCCTCTTGCAGGAGAGGCAGCCCAGTTTGAAGCCCTTGCCCGCGACCGCCTCCGTGTCAGAGTCCGGCTCTGCACAGGCCCCACGGCAGTATGCTGCAAAAACAAAGAAGGGACAAACACTCACTACTTTGGCTACAACACGATGCAGCAACACATCACGAAGGCCACAGGTAATCGGCTCAACTCACCAAACATGCTGCAGAGGAGAGCAAGGAGCAGGAGGTTTGATACTGCCATGTCAACCGGATGTTGGAGGAGCTGTTTTATGTGACGAGGAGCCTCAGAAAAAGTACCAACTTTAACAGCAGCACTCCTTGTGTGGAGCTCCAAAAGACTTGTTGGAAATTCAGATGATTGTCAGGACACTCGTAAACTGACCTCAGATTTTGTTGTTGTTGAACGGAGGCAGTTACTGCATCAGCTAAACATGCATTGTAAAGCCAGCAACAGTTACACAATATTGGCTGCAGAATTTTTGTTTTTGCCAACAAATTATTGATCCTTCAGACACAGCCCCCTACTGTCTCTCTATAACTGGTGCATTCCAGTGGTGGTTTCCTTTCTGCTTTTAATTATCCAGCAGCATATGAAACAATCCGGATATCTGACTCTGTGTTTACCCAGATCAACAGCCTGAGATTTGATTGTCTTATTTTCCCCTGAGGTCTTAACGTGAGCTGCACAGAGCAACCATTAGACCTGCCTGGGGCCACATGCTCTGCTTCTCTTGTGTTTGCACAACTGCAGGGTATGCACACAGATTAGGTGTGTTTATATAATGTGCCACACGCAAACTACTGACTGGAATACACTCACACGCCAGTGCATATATAATGGCTTTGCATGCTCTGTGATCTACCTTTTACAGGCTACGCGCTACCAAAAGGCCTATAAATACAGACCGATCTAATGGCCAATTCTTATCCTTAATCGGATCACCGAAATCAGAGCCTACTGTCCTGAAATAGAGGCATCCTCTCCTCGAGTCGTCTCCTCGGAGAAGAAGAAGAAGAAGAAGAAGAAAAAAATCCTGTCCTCCCCTGCGATGGCAGCTGAACGACGGAGACACTTTGTATTTTTGCCTATCTACTGACCCCCGCGCTCGTAGAAGAGATGCTTCGCTCCTGCATGCATTGCGGATAAAACTGCATGTGGTGCATGAAAAGACGCGAGCCCTCCCATAAAAGAGAGAAGCTAATCTATTAGATGCGTCCTGTGCCTGTTAACGGTGCGCCTTTCTCCCTGCGCCACAGCGGCACCTCTGTCGCTGATCCCAGGAAGCTGCAGATGCACTGCGGTAAAAAACCAACAAAGTCCGTGCGTGGCTGAGCACAACCAGTATGTGACGACTGTTTGAGCTTATGCCCCGCTGTTTTTATACTGAACCTAGTTTAGCTCTGTCCGAGGGGCCACCGCAGGCGCTTCACTGAGCGTTTATAGTGCGTTTAATGAGCAACAAAGGGCTTTAACAGTTGGGGTGGTTGCTGGTTAGGGTGAACTGGCCCTTTAACTGAGCTCCAGTGGGCGGGGTTAATTATGCTAATGTTTAATCTCTCTGTCAACATGGTCATTTAACGCCGCATCAGTCAATAACTACCCGTGCAGTTGTGGGTTCAGCCTTTATAATAATTAGATAATAATGCAGCTGAAGCGCGGGTTTTAGCTGCTGACCAGTGTGATGGCATTTCACAACAATTCAACTCTAACACCAAACACCCACTCACGTTGTGTGTGAGGAGTGCCGATGCTGTTTTGTCAACCAGCTAGCATCAGTTACGCCTACGGGCAAGCTGCTGTTAGCATTTACGAGCTTGTTTTTATTTTTTACACAAACGAGCGACGTTAACGTCATTTTGTGTCTTTCGCGAGTAATAATGTTGTGCTGCAAATAGCCAGCGACGCTCTCTGTAAAAGTAAAAAAAGTTCGACATACCGACATATCAAAGGTAAAGTAACTAAGCTAACGTTAACTGCTAGCTAGCTAACGTGTGAGCTAACCAATGCTGGTCAGCTCACTTTACATGCTAACGCAGACATGAGCGAATGCACACCGTGACCAGACCACATGTTAGTAATAGTGCTTTTTAACGACAACCGTTTATGTGACGGACCATGTGAGAGCTCTCAGTAGCTAACATTAGCGAGCTAACAGTATATGTGGTAGTGATCATCAGGTGGAAGCTCCTCTATTTCTGATCACAAATCAATATCTTTATCGACAGCCTGCCCATCTGAGGACGGGGCTCAAACGATCGATCAATTATGTTAAACGTTAGCTACACGGTCGATTGACAAGTAATGAAAACGTTTTTAAAATGCTTTAGTTCACAATTAAAGCATTGTGTTTGTTTGACAGTGAGCTGAATATGTTTAGGTATTGTTAGTGTTACTTGGGAAAACCATCAATTTGATGATACTCGTTTTGTCCAAATAACAAAAAGATTCAACATACTTTCATACAAGACAATCTAAAGCAGTAAATATTCACTTCTGCGAGGCTGAATCCAGTCAGTTTAGTTTTATATTTGCTTGAAAATGCAATTAGTCCATCATTAAAATAGTTTCAGAAGAACTTTCTCTTGATCAACTAATTGATTCGTTGACTAATTATTTCAGCTCTGTGGGAATGTAATTGCTGTCGAGATAAAATACATTCACCTCAATGAAGAAACTCAGTTTATTGTAGTTTAAATGTCGATGTCACTGCTATTGTTTTCCATTTAGTTGAGTTCTGTCTTGGATCTGCCTTCAATGCCTGTCTTTTGTGTTGTCCTGTTGTCTTTAGTAACATGCTGTGCATGTACTTGTATTGTAAATGTTTTCTGATCAATAAATAAAATCACTCCACGGCATATTTTAAATCATACATTGTGGTCATCAACACAGATTGTAATTTAAACGTTCCTCGATACAAAGGACACATTCCTCAAAATATACCCAACAAAAATAAACACTGAAGATAAACATACCACATGCAAGAAAGGTGTAACAGCAGCAAAGAGAAGTGCAAGAACAGATGTATAGATAAGTAACCATAAAAACTAGAATAGATGCACCCTGAAATACTGCATTGAGACAAAATATTGGAAATAATCGATTTGCACTTTGTACAGTGTTATTCTTCTCTCTAGTTTTGTGAGACCATGGATGCCACCTGCAGTGCTTCTGCTGCTCCAGCTGGTTTGACTGTCCAGGTGTGCTTCCCCGGTGCCCGTGCTGCCGTCTTGGACAATCTGAACCGGCAGCGAGAGGAAGGAAGACTGTGTGACCTCTCCATCCAGGTGCAGGGGCAAGTGTTCAGGGCCCACCGCTGTGTGCTCGCTGCATCCTCGCCTTACTTCCACGACCAGGTGGGCCAGGTTCATTCATTTACAATAAGGTTGTCGATGCTTTCACTCAGCCCCAATATTTCAAAAGTCGGTACGTCTTCTCTGCTGTCTCTCGACAGGTGTTGCTGAAGAATGTTACGACTGTTTCCCTCCCCTCGGTTATGGACCCTGTGGCCTTCGAGAGTGTGCTGAGCTCGGCCTACACGGGCCAGCTGAGCATCGTGCACGATGACATCGTGAACTACGTCACCGTGGCCAGTTTCCTCCAGATGTGGCACATCGTGGACAAATGCACGGAGATCCTGAAGAGGCCCCGGCCCCCAGCAGAAGTCAGCCCTGGGGAGGCCGCCGCCGCTGCCGCAGCTCACCCCGGCACCGCGTCCCGCCAGCAGTCCCCAAGCAGCACCGACTGCTTGTACCTGGAAAGGGAGGGAAGAAGGAAGGAGAGGAAGCCGGATGCCCTGCCCCCCTTAGCCACGTGGAGACGTCCGCAGCAGTTCCCCAGATGGGGGCGACCACGGCCCCCGTCGGCCCAGCACTCGGCCGACTCCCAACTGGATACCCTGGCTGGCTATGCGGAGGGTGATTACGCCAACTACGAGGAGGCGTGGGTATCAGGTCCCACCAAAACCGGCCACTTTGCTCACGATGGACTGGGCTACAATGGCCGGTACCACAGGGGGTTCCCCAGTGGCGAGGCGTTAAAGCAGAAGGTCAGGTTGCAACAGCGGGGAGTGCCGCCGGGCAGCGACAGGCTGCTTGATAAGAATAGAGAGAGCGGGGACAGTGATGAGACGCAAGAGAAGAGGAGGAAGGAGAAAAGAGAGATGGAGGCAGACGAGGGAGTCGGAGAAGCAGCGGTGCAGAAGAAGGGGGGCTTTGCACAACTGGGGCACTGCGGTAGGATTCAAAGACCTCATTTCACTTCAACCACATATAATTCTAACATACATATATAGTTATTTACCTAAGAGGAATTTCGCCGCAGGAAAGAGGGTCACTTCCTCAAACTAGGTCACTTGTGTGGTAGAAATGTGAAATTATTTCGGCATTGGTTTAGAGATTTTGATGATGACAGGCACATTTAGGCCAGTGTCACCTAAAAAGGTATTGAGATGAGATACACAGCCATATAGTGTGTCTGTTCCTATGTGCGTTACACGTGTTACTTCTCCTTGTGCTGTGTGTGGCTTTGATCTTGTATTTATATTTATTCTGCAGACTTCCGCCCTGTTTCAGATGAGGGTGTAGGACAAGCCACAGGGAAGGCGAGTGTGGAGGAGATCAAGGACAAAGTGCAGAGAACTTTGGCAGGAAGAGACCCCTCCTCAGACCTGACCGGCAGTCATGCTTGCCAAACAGCTGTTCCGGGCCCCGCCTGTCCCGTCTCAGCCCGGCCACAGTGGCAGACGGGTCCCTGGTCTCAACAAGAGCAGAGGCCTCAGGACGGAGGGGCCGGCAGCTGCAGTAAAGACGAGGATGAAGGTGACGAGCAGGAGGACGCAGACTTTGAATGTTTCACGGAAGGGACGTTTAGCCGAGGCACATATGACGAGATCCAAGATGGCACGGGACAGGTTTCCCAGAGGCCTTTAGTGCCCGTGTCCCCCGACTTCACCATGGCGGGGTCAGAGGTGAGTTGGCCCTCCACCAGCGCGGGACAGGGTAGCTCGTCGACCCCCACCTCAAGCCGCCTCCTGTCTCCATCGTCTGCTGCATTTCCACCGCCCTCTTCGCCCCCGACGCCGTCTTCGTCCTCCTCGGTGTCCCTCGCCGGCGCCCCCTACACGGGCAAAGTCCACTTCTGCCACTGCGGCAAAGCCTACACCCTGAAGAGCATGCGTGACCGGCACGTGAAGATGCAGCACCTCAACCTACGGCCCTTCGGCTGTCCTGTTTGCACAAAGTCCTTCAAGATGAAGCACCATCTGACCAAGCACCTTAAGACTCACGGAGGGCTGCGGCCCTACGAGTGTGGCC
The DNA here is from genome assembly GCF_949748355.1 of Melanostigma gelatinosum. NCBI lineage: Eukaryota > Metazoa > Chordata > Actinopteri > Perciformes > Zoarcidae > Melanostigma > Melanostigma gelatinosum. The sequence continues at coordinate 5,737,396 of NC_136650.1, read as the reverse complement.
TGTGTGGGAAGAAAGTCATTTGGAGGGACAGCTTCCTCAGGCATCAGGTCCGATGCGAGAGACTCGCCTCCAGCTCCTCAGCCAACGGCAACAACGAGAGCGCACCTGCAGCGGCCGTCGATGACAGCTTCGGTTACAGATTTGAGGACGGCGAGGCTTTTCTCGCGACGGGAGGACAGGTGAAAGTCGAGGAGGTGGATTTTGGCAGGGAGATGGAGGACGGGATGCGTGGCCTCCTGGGCAGCGTGTCTGGGATTGTGGACGAGCTCAGAACTCAGTCGCAAAACTTGGACGCCGGTAGTCATGTTTTTAAAGAGGAGGCGAGTGAGAGCTTTGGCGGAAATTAAACGTGAACGTGTAAACTGTGTGCGCACAAATACACACGATGACAAAAAGGAACAATCCTGTGCTTTTATCAAGTGGCCCTTTTTAATTTGTGCAGTGCCACATAGCCTCAGTTCTTGTTAAGTGATGCTGTAAACTGTACATCTGTGTTGTAAATGTACCTCTTGGGCCATGAATTTTGCACATAAATAACTTGGCATTGATCTGAATTAGAAAATAAATACAAGGGCATAAAAAGAATTTCTGCGACATGTTGATGTCTTCAAACAATATAAAGGAAGAAAATCTAAGGCTCAATGTGGGTTATTCAAGGACATTGACATTTCTTTTAGAGCTTGGGGCTGATTTTAGAGCACTGCTGGTTATTATCAGTGAGGCCTATTCTACAATACCAAAAGTTATTCTAAAGTACTGTGGCTCATTCTAGAACAGTCTGGCTCATTTCAGAACGGTTCCTTTGCAGCACGACGGTGAAGCACCAGAGGTCTCTCTTGCTCAACGCTACAGAATCCCTTTCCTGTGATCAAACTGTACAAAAGCTCCTCACTGTGTTTGAAGGAAGCATCCTCCATTAATTCCATTGAAGACCCAGAGACGCTGAAAGATGACGAGCCAGTGAATGGGACTCATTTAATGTAATCGGGTGCATTTAGCAGCCCTCAGAATCTAGATAATCCCGTCAATGGCAAACATGAGGTTGTGACCATCACCAAAGAGCAACTGTATCATGAGGAACAAGTGTATTACATAGTGTAATGCACTCCATATGTAGCCAGTTAAATTATGACACAGAATGAGGAATTACACAACCGATAGTTGACATTGTTTCTATCAAAGTAAGTAAGAAAGCTTTAATACATTTGTTCCGACTAGACGGCTCTGTGACCAGAGTCAGTGCAGGGGCAACCCGTACTCGAAGCCTCGCGGTATATTTAGTTGTTGCTGTGAATGCTAAAATGCGTCAAATACAGAGAGATTGCCGGTGTGATGCGGGTTTCGTGCCACTGAGCCAATTATCGCAGGAACACTGCATGCAGGGCAGATGGAGCTCCTTGCTAATTGTGATCTTAGGGGCAGATGTCCTCGAAAAGTTCGATCTCAGCATTATGTCTAATGATGACACCTCTGAGCATCATCCTTGTTCGGTGTTACTGCAGGACAAAATGTACAGCTGTATCAAGTTCGTACAACACCTTGATACAGGGATTACCGTCTGAGGTGGATGCTTGGCCTCCAGGGGATTTTTCGAGAGTGTGTGTGAGTGTTCAGTCATCGTGGGTTGAGTTTGGGGCTGATACATATACACTTTCTGTTTCCCTCTTCAGTTATTCAGCTGCCCAGTAAACCTTGAAGCCGGTTGCAGTCTCTGCTGTCATGGTTACAAACATCAAGGTACCATTTAGATCAGGGGTGTCAAACTCATTTCACTCTGGGCCACATCAGCATCACGGTCGCCCTCAAAGGGCCGGTTGTAACTGTAAGACTGTATAACTAACTTATTGTTAAATAACTCTCTCTGCATTTGATGATTGTTTGTTCAAGTGTAAAAATATTGTACATGCAGTTATATAAATGAAAAATGATATTTAAACACATTTCTGTTATTATAACATAAATCATTTTAATTTAGGGTTAAGAAACCCACATTACTCTATCAGAGATCAAACTATTAAAGAAAATAACAAAGACAAATATCAAACACAAGTTATTCCAATAACTTTGTTCAAAGCTGTTTGTGTCACCTCTCTGCATCAATAATGTTCCTCCCTGTCGTCGTCCTGTGCATGCAGCTACATCCAAGAGCTGCTCACTGAGAGTCAGGTCTGATGAACATGATAGATGATGTATCCGTGTTGTCTGTGCTTTCATCAACAGTTCATTAGAAACACAAGTACCTGCTCGTCTCTCAGCTAGCTGTGTTGTTAGATTGCTGCTAGTTCATGAACTCGGTCTGCGATGGTGTTTCTTCACAAACTGACATTTGTAAAAGTCTGTATCTGGTCGGAGCTCTGCTCACATACCTTCAGCATGCACTGGGCTGTAGCTGTGTAAATATATTCTGCTGTGATTGCAGTCTGCCTTTTAATTCTTGGACAGTTTGATGTTTTTCTTGGAGGCTAAATTTAGCTCCGTGTTTGGTGTCAAATTGCCGACGTGAATTGTAGCCTTCATCACCGACACGCCTCATAACACAGAAGACAGACACGTTTTTCTCCTTGAAGCACAAACATGTATTCGCTTTCCCATCTTTCATTACATTTTCTTCCCTCTGCATCAATTGTTCTCTTCGTGGACATTTTGGGATTATTTGTCGATCTTTTTCAATCGTTGGAAAACCTCTTTTCGGGCTGTTGCCTCTCCTGTCCACCTGTTATGATAGTTTTAATGTCGGTACACAGACAACATGCTGTCTCATCACTTCAACTTTCTATCTCATAATTTCGACCATGGGGATACTTATTATCAAGTCTAACTTTTAATTATTTTTCCAAAAACAAAAAAAAATAGTTTTTTTCTTTCTTTTTTTTTTGCTGGCGGATTCGCGGGCCACATAAAATGACATGGCGGGCCGGATTCGGCCCGCGGGCCTTGAGTTTGACACATGTGATTTATAGGGTCGAACTGAGTATTTCTTGAAATGTTAAAGCATTTCACCTCTAATACTAATGGGTCCATACACTAAATGTACAGTCATCAGTTCAAGAAAATGGGGGGAAATTCTAAAGCGGGAAGACAAGGCGAGGGTGCGAACTGTTTTCTCATTTTTGCCACTTTGGATTTATCGGAATAAACTGTCGAAACATACTTGGACCACGGATGTACTAATGACAAGCCCTCTGGGCAACTCTACTTCTTCGTCCCCTCATGTTGGACTGAGGACATGTTGGACTCTACAGCGACTCACTATCGCCTCTCAAGGTGCAAGTGGTATTACAAGACGGGCCGGGGCTAACTGGTTAGCATGCTCATGCAACACAATACATTGACGTCCTTGACTGTAACATCTTCGCATTCTGTTCATGTTGTTTGCTCATTTTTTGGGATGTTTGAAAATTAAATTCTGTCAAGATTTTTAACTTTGCAACTTTAAAGGAATAGTTCAACATTTTGGGAAATTCTTGCTAAGAGAAGCTTGACACACCTCAAGCCTGTGCGGTATAAAAGGGCTGGAGCCAGTGGGTTAGGCTAGCTTAGCATAAAGACAGCGGGCCTGGCTCCACTTTGGCACACAGCCCCCCTGCACAACGACAAGTCTTAGTTTTTACACTTTGGTTATTGTACGGCTAACAAACAAGTTACTAACGTGATACTTGGTGAGTTGCTGGTAGGCAGATTTGTCCAGTGTTTGTATTCTTAATGCTAAGCTCAGCTAATCGTCTTCTGTGTCCAGCCAAGGCTAACTAAAAGTGAATGAGACATACAGTAAATGTGTCTCATTCTATTTTGGCTTAACAGATCCGTAAAAAGGGAAACAAATGTAAGTATGATCCAATGAAGACAGCAAAATTGTCAGATTTCAAAACATTTAATAGCTGAGAGAAGACGTAACATGTTTATTTTTAGTTAGGCTGAACAAAGGAAACATAACACTCCAACACCACATCAGCAGAAAACAACAACACCTTTACAGTACTGACCATCCCGTTAAAGTGAACATACAAACAGAGCATGTACAAATGAGAGTGGCGATGTCATTTATCAAGAACAAAATGAACCTACGCGTCAGAACATTTTAATTCAACATTCAGTACTCCTTCCACCTCGGGTGCTTCTGCCTTCAACCTTTGAACCACTTACTGTCTGACCATCAGATAAAACCAACTGGTGTCTGTCGTTAAAACCTCAAACCTAATTTAAGATGCAACCAGATAACTCACAATAAACGAGATCCATGCAAAAGTTACAGTATAGAAAAGAGAGCATTCTTTGGTTAAGGAACAGTGCATTTCAAAAGGGCATTTTTATTCATTTGTTTTTGGAATGACTGTATACTGTACATCTTCATTAATTACACTAAGGCACAATGAAACAAATACAGATCATATTAGAGTTCATACACTGCAGGTTTCCAGTTGTGTTTTCAAATGCTTTGCGACAAACGTTCCACTCGAGCACAAACAGACCACTCTCCGCTTCGGGTTTCACGTGTGGAATTTGGGGTGTGAGTCGGGTTTCTAGAAAGCAGCGAGACACACAAAAGTGCCACTCGTCTACAAAACGCACGCGACGGGAGACAAATAGAAAAAGCAAACATCTGCCGGGGACAGCTGGACACGAGCACCATCGGACCAAGATATGTAGGGATGGGGGGTGTTTTACTAAAAGCATGACCAAACCTCTTCTAAACAGCGAGACGAGCTATATCCGTGGAAGTAGGATTAGAACAGAGACAGGCCTGGTGACCACTTGCAAACCCTGGAGTGTGGATTTTTTTTACACTCTGTCAATGTCACCGTCGAAACACACAGGAGGGTTTGTGTTAGTGGGTTAGCATTTCTTGAGGTTGTGAGTCCGCCGCTTGGACCCCTCCTTCATCTTGTCCCGTCGGCGTCGGATCTGCGGCCTGGTCCTCGGCGGAGAGCTCAGAAGATGGTGCTCCAGCGTTTTGGGGGTGGACGGGACTTGGTTTCTCCCTGGAGAGAAGAAGGAAGGGGAGGAGGAGGAGGAGGAGGAGGGTGAGGTGGCTGAGAGAAAAGTGTGTTTTCCATCCCTAAAGATGGCATCTATAAGAGCATTCTATAAGAGCATCGATAAGAGAAGTCATTTTCACTTAGAGCTGTGTGGAAACATCACGAGAGATTTGATTGTCGAGTACTTCACATTTATTGGGATTTCTAGGAGATCATCCACACTGAAAATGAACCCCTCACATAAGTCGAAGTGGAGGGTATTTGCAGAAATGAATGAACAGTTGTGTGAGAAATGCAATATCTGGGTTTATGTGTCGGTGTCACTGAGAAAATGAGAAATGCCGCACCTTAAGCTGGTTAGTTTATTATGATGACAGGCTGCTGTGAACGCGTGCTGATGAATGAAACTGAAATGGTGAATCATTATACTGTAGTTATTCATTACTCACTGGTTTCTGGTGAGAGCATCACTGTTGCATTTTAGGGCAAACACAGACAGGAAACAGTGTTTTATGAAGCCCAGTCTTACAGGTAGAAACAGGAAGTATATTTGAGTGAAACAAGGGGCGGCGAACATGCAGTAAGCTCACCAGGTTGAAGATCTTGGACAGTGTGCTTTGGTCTTTGCGTCTCCTGACCGGCGACTTTGCGCTCTCGGGACGCGGTGACGAGGCCTAGAAAAAGATGCTCTGTAAGCACGGGTGGAGACCTGGAAGCAGGGCCTGAAAGCACGTTTGCTGCTCTGTCATTGCGTAACCTTTAATTAACCGGACGTTTTAATTCACTTTACACTGATGGCCTTCTTCTCTTTCAAGATGGGACACATTTTGTCTCATCAGAGCAATCGGAGACGTCCCACTACTGTTTGACCAAAGGCTAAGAATCTTACAGGGGGCACAATTATTGCTGTTGAACTAAAAAAAACATATATCCACAAATTTTCAAAAATGAAGAAAAGACTCAGTGGTCCCTGTTCTTCCATCTGCTATTGAATAATATGTTCGAGTCGTGGAGCGGGGGGGGGGGGGGGGACAGGAAGACGTGACAGGAACTAGACTCGGATAACGGCAACCTTCAGGGGGGAAAGAAAATGGACGACAAGGACGAGGTGAGGTCAGCGTTGAACTGACCCACACAGAGGACACGGGTCCTTAATCACCGTCCAATCACACACACACATATGACATGGCTGTCCCAGGGTCGCCTGACAGATGGGAGGACACAAAGAAGGTGGGAAGCCACAACAGATGGATCGGTGAGTCATCTCTTGGCACAGAGGGGGTGGAGGTGTTACAGAGAAATAGAGGCGTGAGGGAGGAGGAGGAGGAGGAGGAGGAGGATGCAGGCCAAGAGGTCCTGAGAGAAAATGTTTACCGGTTGTGGTTCATAAATAGTCGAGCAGTTTCAAAGTCATCCAGAAGCAGCGATTCGCTCTGGATTGAAGCAAAGAAGAATTTATTGCAACGTCATGAATTTACCAACGAGCCAATACTCTCTTTGACTGATCAACCGAATGAGAGGGATTTTCCCGCGGCAACCGTCAAGAGTGAGATTGGCCTTCAGCTTTTTTTGTACACGTCTTGAATCGATGCGCTCGGCTTTCAAAGATATTTCTCTCCAAGGAGGAAAAAGCACACAGTGGGGAGAGAGACAGGACGAGCGTGGAGGTTAGTTAACGGGTGCGCTGCAGACAAAGAGCTCTCTACAGACGGACTGAAATGGGATCATTGCGCGCCTACACAATCACACACACACACACAAAGAGGTGAGGTCAGAAATGGGGCTTTTGTTCGATTCGAGAAGGGAAGTTTTGACGTACCAAGCCCAGGACGTCTCTCCACTGGACATGAAAAAGAAACAGACAGTGACATGATGAGATGAGATACAGTGAGCGGACTGTAGTGGAACCTGCGTCCGCCTCATCTGAGAATCATCCAGTGAAAGATATTAAATGGCAAGATTAGCAGCGATGTGGTGGTATATTAGAGTAAAAGATGGGTGATCACTGGTTGACACTTTCTTTTCTTTTTTAAATACATTTAGCCAACTCGCTCTGGAGTCGACCCCAGTGGTCCCCAACATTTTGGTTTGTGACCCCTTAAAATGAAGCGTGAGTGGTTGCACAGAAAGAGTGACGTCCCCCCTAACGCTCCCCTCCATCTACAACTTAAGAGTGTGTCGAACTTTTTGCCACGCTAGCAGTGTGAAATACCTCAACAACTGGAATGTATTGTAAATGAAATTTGGTAAAGACATTCATGGTCCCCGGAGGATGAAAGCCTCCTGACTTTTTATTTCGTGTCACCAACAGGGTGAAGTGAACCAGTGGCTAATACTACCATTCTAGTGCTGCAGACGGGCCAAACTGCACCAACCAAAAGTGTGGATTGAAAAGAGTTGTGGATTGAAACAAAACGACTTTAGGTTTTGGAAACAAAATTACTTGGTTAGGGTTGAGAAAAGGTCGTGGTTTTGATTCAAACAAGTGCTACGTAAGTCACGTAACACACGTAACACGGTAACAGTAAGTTAAATAAGTCAACTTTTACTTATTTTACTGTACTTTTGTACACTTGGTTTCAAGTGTTTTGCAGCCGTGCGTTCATAAATAGTTTTGATGCGAAATATTTGCAAACCATTATTTCTCGTTTTTGTGTAGTTTATTCGTCCCGCCCCGTAGTGTGTAAATGTCTTTACATTTAAAGTTAATTTTCCCGACAGGATGAATCCCGATGAGTTCAGTGATCCCTGGAAACTCCTTCTAGCGCCGTCATCTGGTCAACATTTCAGTTTGTCCAATACTTTGGTTTATGTCAAAGATAAACTGATGACGTTCCAATCACTCGCTGTAATTGTGATAACAGTGTTAGGCTATAGGATTTAGTGCTCATTAGCAAATGTTAGCATGCTAACACACAAGATTGTGAACTTGCTGAACACCAGCATGTTAGCAGTGTCATTGTGAACATGTTAGCATGCTGCCATTGCCATTTATCTCACTGCACCACGAGCATAAATGATTTTGATGCCATGAGTTTTTGACACGACAATGGCGGTGAGCATTAGTGCACAAGTTCATTTGTTGTCTGAAGTGTGTTCGGGTCGGATCCACTCGGGGGCGGGCTTGCGATGCTGTGTGACATCTAATGTGATGCTCCCACTGGGTGGTGCTGAAGTTATAAACTCTCACACATGATGGCTCAAAGGTATCCAATGAAACCCAAAGTGGATATCGAATAAAATGCTGAAAACAAAACGTCATTCAAAAAATGCAGTTGAAATTGGATGTTGAGAAATATGATGGTGAGCAAAACAGAGAAGGAAAGTCATGATCAAGTGAATGATCAATGCATCTCTGCATCTTCACCCTGCACCTCTGGAATCATCAACAGAACAGATGTTGTGAAGAAAATGAGACTCACCCTGGATTTAGGACGAGGAGAGGACACCTGAGAGACACCAAGCAACAACAACAGAGTGACTGATTGAAACTTCCCCCACTTCCTGTTCTTATTTTTCATCTTCATCAGTATGTAAATGAAGGAGTCCTGCAGCTATGTAATCAGTGAGGGAGCAGTTTAGCTTTGAAAACGCTGCCGCGTGATTGATGCCAAGAGTCTGAGCCAAAGTAAGTTAAAAGAAAACACTCGTGCGGTAGAAGTTGGAGGAAAATGCCTCTGAGAATGCATAGCAGTCTCAGAGTAATACATGAACATCTTAAAACTGAATACTAAATTTGACTAAACGCGAGGATGTTAGCGTGGCGCAACAAAGCTGACTGCATGTACAACATGAAACCATTTAATCAAAGAAACTCACAAAGCTCCTGAAGAAATGCACCACAGCATTTTCATTGGTCCGGCGGCGAGCGGAGGATTGCTGGGGTGAGGTGGCCAGGTGACCCCGGAACGAACCCTGTGGGGATCAACAGAGGTCAAGTAACTGCATCAGTTTGGTAACAAAATCAAAGCGAAACAGAATATTTGAGCGGTGTACAATTACATGAGGGATTTAAATCAAATCCTGTGCATTTGATTGGAGCGTTAAAAAGTAGGCGTGATTAGACTCTTGTGTGATACGGAGCGACAGAGGACTGTGGATCCAAGCACACCTCACTTGTTACGTAAGCGTACGTCATATTTTTTTATTTATTTAGAAGTGAAAGATGATGAAATTACAAAGAAATTGCCCTGGGGATGTGATCTAAAAGGGTCAAAATAGGCATTTTTCATTTCATCTCGACTTTTAAGCGCCATGTATACTCAACAGCATTGTCAAGTATTCTTTTATGAATCATGAGGGAGTAGTGTGGCGTGAGCTTGAAAAGACGTCAGTCATCTTGCCATAAATCGGTACCGGGTGCACCGTACCTCCTAATGTTATAATTACAGTAATTATAGCAATTTCACATCTCACGATATACAGAAAAACAGGATTGCGATCATGTGAGATGACAGGAGATCTGCAAATTGAATCAATTAGAGGCAATTCAAATACTAGAAGGAAAAAGTACGAAAGGTTTACAGAGTGAAGGAGAGTAGTCGACTATCGTGTGATATCAGGTCCATCAGTTCGTAGCTGGCTGACACACAACCTCCAGAACAGTCTCACACATCTGTCTCTGTGCAGTCTCACAAACAAATACATGAATGTCTCTTCCTCTAATTCCCGTGTATTTGTTTTGCTATGTTCAGTTTCAGCCTAACGAGATACCTTTCATAGATACCCATCTTTGTGGCTTCATTTTGGTGCAGGAAAGAAAGCCTGCACCATATGAGGGAAAGGATCCAAGCTCAGACAATAAGCGCGCAACAAATCCACAACACCGGAGACACTTGGATGTCAGATGAAAAGGAGTGCGGTGCTGCATGAGGTCTGGGCCCCTCCCATCACAGAGTCCAGTCTTCAAGTTGAAAGAGGTTTTTTTCTCTATTTGCAGCTCAGGGCCAGGCTGACATTACAAACTGCATTATTTCTTTAACGTAGTGTACTGTGTACGTTTACTTACAAATTGGAAGAGAACAAGACAACAGCACAGGTGAGCTCGGTTGGCAAAAGGAAATAAATCTTCCAGCCATAAAAAAAAAAAACTGCTCTGAACATGAATACATTTTTCATCTTTCTCACTAAATATAGTGCAGGCCTGGTTGACTTCTGCCTCTATATTAAAACACAGGCCCAAGATCAGGCAATCACCGATACAAATGTCAATTAAGGAGCGTCTGGTCAGTGAGCCATCAGGGCTCTTCGCCCTTCAAGCAAGTACTGTCAACATCTTTCATTGAGTTGTATTAAAAGTCTCCTGGAAGCTTTGGAGTCGAGCTGAAGGAGATAAGAGATGTACTGCAAACCCTGATTTAGATTTGTTTTGTGTCTATTTCTTAATGGATTGTGAACATTTATTTCCCTACTGCTTAAATGTCTACAAACCCAGTGGATAATCTTTAGATATGTATTTTTTCATTGCTTTTCCTAATTCATGAATATTGTGGATGACTATATGGGCCAAAATAAATGATTCACTCTTGAATTACTAACAAACTAGCAAAAACAAGTACAATACAGCGCAGCATTGCAGTGCAATGAGGCTCTGACATTAAGTTAAAGTTTTAAGAAACAGAGAAGTTCTGGAAGAAGAAACACCCAGAACCATCAGATGCATGGCCGCTCACCTTGCTCCTTTTCTTTTTGTCTCCTCCAAAGAACTTTGTAATCTGATCCATGAGACCAGGGTTCTTCTTTTTCCTGCCGAGCCCTGAGGTGCTTGCCGTCGCCATGCCGGTGGTTGCTGAGGTTGGGTCGGGTCGTCCTGTCTCTGTCTACTCAGTAGTCCTCTTCCAAGCCGGTCCTCAGCCCACAGTGCCAAACACTCGGCTCTGCTGCTCCTTCAGGGTGGCTCGCTGGTCCTCTGACGTGCCGGGGGCCGTCTTTGAAGGCGTCGCCCCCTCCGGTCGCAGGGCACCATGGGACATGAGGAGGGTCAGGTGTGGTGGTGGTGGTGGGGGGGGGGGGGGGGGGGATGCTGCTGAGCCAGTGAGGTCCATGGCTCTGGCTCGGCTCCAGGCATTCTTCGGGGCTTCAGTGGCTGTGTCAGTCACTGCCGCCCTCCGCATGGGCCAGGGCCATTGTTCCCCCCCCCCATCTGCTTCACCCCGGCCTCAGGGACAACAAGGGTTATCTCTGAGTCTGCACTCACACCCTGATGCAAAGCAGCGCCGCAACTCTGTGGGGCCATTGTTGAATCAGCCTCATATATCCTCTCAATGGATGGTGTTTAAATTGGATGTACAGTCACCCAGTTTAACATAAGGAGAGGCCAGAAGACAAGAAAAGCTTCTTGTGTGGAAACCTGTGGACACGGGCCGAGTATCTGTGTCTGATACAATAAAGTCGTGGTGACTTTGCATGTTTGGATTTTCTAAATGTTTGTGTTTTCATGTTGAAACCATTAAAATCCAAACAGTTCCAGCTATGACAGAGGTTTATGGCTAATGGAGCTTTACAGGTGAAATATCTAACTTAACATTTTTAAAAGATTTTACCAAACTGGAATGCAACGGCCTACCCTCTGAGACCCGGGGCCGCCGGCCCGACATTGCTGTCTTTAAGAGGCTAGCAGGTCAATGTTGGTACCAACCATGTCACGCTAGCTTGTCGGGAAAAAAGGCTAAATAACTCTCCAAAGCTATGCTACATGGTGGTGGGTATTCTCTGGATACCCATGAATCTTCCCTTTACGGACATGCCTACTTTATGATAATACCAACAGACAAGAAATTGCATAAATTGGGTATGACTGCAAAGCTTAGACTTCATTGTCTTTTCGTCATTTAAAAAAAATTAAAATAAAAAAAAGGCATGGACGGATGCCGGCACGAAGGGATACAAATGACCTGTTGTGACCTCCAGGATAACCACAGCCTCAAGAAACTTCACAACCACAAACTAGAGAACCAGTGGATTCAGAGGATGTTTGGGGTTTCTGAGCAGCTTCCAGAACTGAAGTGTTCTCCATCCAATTGTCGAAACAAACAATTCTTACAGAAGGAAAGGTTTTGATACCAAATCACAGCATGGACTTCTTTTCTCTGGTGTTCCTTTAGGTAATCGTGTCCTAATGTTGTATTTTGGAGGGGTTTCAGAATCAAAATGGCCATTTGCAACTGAACAAAGAAGTGAGTGAGAGGACCTTGAGCGAAGACTGTTTTGTACACCACTGTGTCCAACATCAAGTAGGTTTGTCAGATTTTGATTTCGAATGATCCTTTAATGTTAGACTGTGTAGCTTAAGCGTTGATTTGCCATTGTACCACATTTCATCACTACATGAGGTCCTGGGTGTGTTGGTTCGCCCGCAGTGGCCGCGGCAGCCAGCGAACAAAGCGGGATCTGTTGCACGGTGAGTTGTGTCAGAAAACACCCATGCAGCATCGAATATTAATATTTCGGAAACAGACGACTTGTTGTTGTGGCTGATTCTTATTTCAAGTCAGAAAGTAACTTGTAGCAATCCAAAACAAAACTGTGTGGCAAACAGATGGATCTGTTTTCATTTAACAGTTCATATGACACATGAAAGCAGCACTTTAGAAGAGCAGCTGCAGAATTTCGGAAATTAGTTTTCATTCTCATATCCTGCTGCTTTTATAATGAAGCAAAAATCCAGATGAGCAAAATAAGAAGAGAAAAAAATAACAATGACAAACTGAAAAAAGTGATTTAAGTTTTGACTGCATTTGAGTGGCAACCAAGCAGTCAGAGGTGTATTGGACTGAAATAAACTCAGGAAATATCAGTCCCCAAAATACTCAATTTAAATGAAAACACGCGGCATGCCTTCTCTATAAAACAGGGTGTGCGGAGACTAGATTCCTGACCGACAGACTGTTTGTTTCTTTGGATGAAGCGCGTGAACGGCCGTACAACGTGAGACACATAACGAGTAATACTTGACCGGCTTATGGACTCTCACAGAGGGAGGCCGACCGCGTGCGCTAAACCCTCGGAATGAGATAGAAATTGGACAATATCGTGCTCGTGCCGCGGTGTCACCAAGCTTCATTGCAGGATAATGCTGGTAGGGTCTAATCGTGGTTTCTCTCTTTTCCAGTCCTCCCTGCTGATGTCTACACGGGGCAGAGGAGATGGACATTTCTCTCCCTTCACATGAAGATGGGTTTCTTATAAGTGCATTTATTATGAGCTGATATTAGTGGTTGCATTCCAGTTTGTTAAAAGCCACATCATTTCCTCTGAAACCGGATAATTCAGAAGAAAGTCCTCGTAAAAGAAAGTCCTCGTAAAAAGGGAGAAACTCGATCCTTAATATGAAAGCGGGGGAAGCTTTCATCTAAACACGAGTGCCCATATTGTGGAAGTTTGAGTCTGTTCCACAGCGAGGAGGCCAGAGCACGTGTCCGGCTGCCGTTCACAGTGGACGCGCTGCGATAATAAATCTACCAAAACTGGTTTACAATTAAAAGGAATTTAATCCCACTGATGCAAGTACAATTACAGTTATACAATGGAGTATATTACTCCTATGAAATATTACAATATTAACCCACTTTGGAAAAAACTCTCCTCTGGTCCCATGAGACACAGCCGTGAGCCGTCCCTGGGAACCACACGCTAAAAGAGACAGAGAAAAACACTTCCTATCCCCGCCCTCATAGCCGTTCGAAACTCCTCCCCTTCCGTTTATCCCAATTCCTATTGGCTAACTTCCAGGAGTGTATTCTCCTGTCTGTCTGTCCCTGAGTTCTCTAACACATTCAATGACTGTCAGTTATTGTTTAATCCCTCTATGATAAACATTCCATATAATAGATAAGACTTTGCAACTTTGGCATAAGCTTCATGTCTCAAATTCTACTTCTAGCTACCAATCCTAAAACACTTTATGCTTATCTTAATTATGCATTTCCAAAACACTTATGATTATGACCAATTATGAATTCTTAAATATGAATCATTAAACACTTTTATTATAACTTCTAAACACACAGTTCTACGCTCAAATTTCTTACAATATCATTGAAGTCTATGGAGGCATCATAGTTGCATAGTTTCCTGTACAAACACATTCAAATGGGGATGGACTCAGAGGGGGGCCATGTTTGTCCACTCTGCCTCGCACACAGTGCTCCATCTGTTCGTCCCGCAGGGCCGAGCGTCTGCGCAGCACCCACGGGTCCTGACAGAGGTAGGGTACAGGAATGCAGAGAGTGGGCTGACCACGCTGCTTGTGCCCTTGCGTCCAGAAGAGTCTTGGATTTGTCCCCGGGGCTGGAAGGCTGAGGCCGAGCGCGGGGCAAACAATAGTGGCCATTGCCATAGAGCTGTGGGACACAAACGGGAGATATCCTTGAACCCTGGCAGGAATGTCGATCTAGACCAAAGACGCCCACTCAGAAAGGCAGCTGAATATCTATCTGCTGCTGGAGGGAGAGGGAGAAAGAAAGCCCTCCTCTGTTCCATCACATGTGCACACACAGTTTGGGCTTTTCCAGTAAATTTAGTTTCATCAACTTAGTTCAGGAACGGGACCACGCTCATTTCCCCTGCACAAGCATTTAAGCTCAACGCACCTGTTCACTTCCTCTTCGACTCCGTTCTCTCATCCCTCCCCCCAACCCCATTTTTTGTTTTCCTATTTTTTCTCTCTTGCAGTATTACAGGAATGACAGGGGACTCTGCACCGCCGGAGCTCCCCAGAGATGGCCCCACTCAACAGTCTCCGTTCCCACCAGCCGCCGGACACCAACTGTCCTCCATCACTTCCCTTCATCCCTCTACCTCTATCCCTACCTCCTTTCATCTCTCTACCTCGATCCCTACCCTACATACCTTCATCCCTCTACCCTACATCCCTTCATCCCTCTACCCTACATCCCTTCATCTCTCTACCCCTACCCCTACCCTACATCCCTCTACCCTTACCCTACATCCCTACATCCCTCTACCTCTACCCTAACCCTACATCCCTTCATCCCTCTACCCCTACCCTACATCCCTTCATCACTCGACCCCTTCTGCTTCCTAAACCTAACTATCATTCCATTACGCAATAAAAACTCTCGAAACTCATCCTGTTATTGTTGTGGTCCGTGTTAGTGAATTGATTAAAACTCTTTTAATGACCTGATTTAAAACTAGCAACTAGCGTTTCTACTGTAGAGATGCAGATGCGTGTTGGTCACCACTTTGGTCCAAATTGAAATGTCTCAACATTAATTGGATGGGTTGCTATGAAACTCTTTAGATATATTCATGATCGCCAGAGGATGGATCTTATCAACTTTAGAGACTCTTTCTCCAGCGCCACAAGCAGGTCGGTTTTCACATACCTTGTCAAATATCTCAATATCTACACAACGGATTAGGATAAAACATGGCACTGACATTCATGGTGCCCAGATGAAGAATCACAGAGGGTTTGGTGATGTTATGACTTTTCTAACGGCACTATGAAGTTAAAACTTCTGGTCTTGCACGAAAGGTGACGATAGCTATTAGATAGATTGCCATGAAGCTCTGCACATATATTCATTGTGCCCTGAGAATGGATCTTATCAACTTTGGAGAACCCCAGACTGTTTCTCCAGCGCCACGAGCAGATTATTTTCACTTATCATGTCAAATATCTCTACATCTACGGGATGGATTTGCATAAAACTTGCTACGGACATTTATGGTGCCCAGATGAAGAATCACAGAGGCTTTGGAGATGTTCCGACTTTTCTAGCGCCACCGTGAGGTTGATATCTGTGTTTTTGAGTGAAATGCGTCGATAGATATTGGATGAATTGCCATGAAATTTGCCAACGTTCATATCCCCCACAACTTTGTTGATCTCTTAACTTTACATCGTGTCATGAGGTCGAAATTGTGCTTCATTCAATGCTTTGGTTTATAACCTAATGACCAACTAATGACCTTGCTGCGCTGTCGTCGGGAGTCTTGAAGTTGTTGTGGTTTTCACGCTACATGACTGACCGGTGACAGGAGGAATCCTTGATGTGTATGTCTGGTCTCCAAACTGAACACGTGCTAAAGTTGTGTAGTGTGAACTGGACTTTAATGTGTAGTGCTGTTTAGCAGGCAAATGTTAGGATGCTAACATGCAAAACTACACGGAACACAGAAAACCTGTTAACAGCATGTTAGCATTGTCATTGTCAGCATGTTAGCGTGTTGACTTTAGCATTTAGCTCGAAGTACAACTACACAGAGCCGCTAGCATGGCTTTAGACTCCTTTCATGCTGACTTGACGATATGTCAAAAGTGTTGAAATGCGTCAAACTTGTTTTTCAGTCAGAATGAATCAGTCTGACCATAAAAGCTGCCGTTAAACAACAACAAAGGATTGTTTTCCGTCACTCATTGACAGATTTTTTGTCACTGAAGATCTGTCTCATAAAAGCTTTATAGCCTTGAAGTCTGTAGAGAAGATCAGACGTTCTTACACAAGTTGATTGTTGAAGTGTCGAATT
Source organism: Melanostigma gelatinosum (assembly GCF_949748355.1). Lineage (NCBI taxonomy): Eukaryota > Metazoa > Chordata > Actinopteri > Perciformes > Zoarcidae > Melanostigma > Melanostigma gelatinosum. The sequence continues at coordinate 5,720,924 of NC_136650.1, read as the reverse complement.
GCTTATTCTTCTCAAATCCAGCACGTATTGATAGTGACTCAAGGTAAAAGCAGGATTCTATGTGAAACCACGGTCAACTAACTGGCTTTGAGTGAAAGGCCTTTGTGTTGCTGTGTGTCTTTGTCACCCTGGATGACCTCTTCCTATCACATCCAGCCCCTGCCGTCTATAGATGACAACATGACTATGACGCTCGGGAGCTGATGTCACCATTCATTGGATGCTCAGGCCAAGAAAAGTCTCACTTCCTCCAACATCATTGTATCTAACTTTACCTTTTGTGTTCGATAAAACAAAGAACGATTGCCTTTAAAGCCTTTAAAACTTGATGTGCTGCTGATTTTCTGACGCATTTTGTGTCTCTATTGTCTCAGAAAATTCCCATTGTTTGAACTAATAGGATCAGCCCTAAGTTGTGAATGGTTTTCTTTTCCCACAGTGCGTCCTCACAGCGAAGCCTTTTGGCCGGTAAACAACTCAATGCAAATGTCTTGGTGGTCAGAAGCCAAGCGATTCCATCAACACTTGGCAGGAGCCGCCGCACAGCGCTCGGGCATAATGCTATCATTTGTTTAGCATCTCAACAATATCATTCTCTCTGGCTTCAAACGGAGGGCCAGCTGCTGTAAACGAGGGAATGATGCAAACAGGAGACTTCTTCTGATGTTAAATGTCAGAAAAGAAGAGAAGTTCGACAATGATGATCTTTAATCAATTTGCTTTTCTTTTAGGCATTTTCCAATTCCAATTATTTGCATTCACCTTGAGATTTTCACTTCACCATCAGATTTGGCAAAGAAAAGCATGACACACTATGAATGGATGTAATTTCAGGTCTTTTGGGGAATTATGGTTTTCATAGTCCGTGATCTTTGCAGGGCATCTGAAAAATGATCATCATTTTCTCTATAATATAATATGTCATTTTGACATAGATAGTTTATTGAGATAAATTCTTCTTTTCCTCCAGTTCCCCTCCAGATAAACACTCTCAGCTCCTTCTCTCTTTCTCTCATTGTTTGCACCATTAGCGGCAAATTAAAGGCACAGCCGTCACCATGTTGAGAGCCGCATTGAGCCAATTCCGCAATCATAGATATTCTCTGCTGATTAAATTTAGCGTCTATAAACTAAAGACTTATTTTATCAATTGGCACTAATTCCTAAAAGATAATTTTACGTGTCTCTGGTGCATCAAAATGTGTGTAGTCAACTCATCATCAAATCTCTTTCCTCAGTCTTCTGCCTCACACCTGTGAAATAATGTGCAAATGAGATTTTCTCATGCATACAGTAGTTCACAGCGTCCTTTGATTATCACCCGACAGCCACTGCTTCCTATTCATCAGATCCACAGTGTCACGGGAGTTCACAGATAGGACCCAAACGCAAGACCACAGGAGACAGAAGTGAATGTTAAACAGGCTTTATTTATAGACAGGTGGGTGCAGGTGTGGAGCCCGTGGTCCGACACCCGAGTGGCAGATCGACAGTGTGATGTCCCGTGGCTCGACACTGGAGAGTTGACAGATCGATGGTGTGAGTCCCGTGGCTCGACACTGGAGGGCTGGTGAGTTGACGGCGTGAAGTCCCGTGGCTCGATACTGGAGTCGACAGAGTGTAATCCGTAGACCACAACAAGAGCAGAGCGGCGGAGCGCATCCACAAACACAAGGAGGGCAGAGCCGTGGAGTGTAATCCACAGGGTTTCAGCGGGTTGAAGACGGTACGACCTGACACTCCCAGACTGCAGGACCAGAGTTTATATAGTGGCAGGCTACTCATTAAGGGGCCCTGAGTCTGGTGTGTCAGGCTGCAGGAGGTGATCAGCTTGAGTGTCCTCAGCCGTGCACGATTAAGGGTGCGGCCCTGGGAGGTGTCTGAAGGCAGAGGACAAACAGAGCACATGGCCCACCACAACAGACAGGGGAATCCTGGATCCTGACACACAGATGTGTTCTCACAAATCTCCTGCGCTGGGTCTAAAAAATGGCCACACTTTTGCACCTGGTGCACCCGCAGACAGTAGGTGCCGCAGGGGGGATGTTAAGTAAATCTTTGTGGCCATGATGGCTTAAATATCACAGCTTCCTGTCATATGTGAAAACAGTAAATCTCTCCCGGGATTGGAGGCCGACCGCATCCTCGTGGTACAACCCCGCTGACTGCAACGTGTTGGTGGGCAACCAAAGTCACTGAATACAACAAGATGATTCACAGAAGTAGACTAACTGTCACAGCTCTGCCACCATTATCCTGTTTTTTCCATCTCTCACCAAAATCAGTTTATTCAGCGCACCTGCCAGTCACTCCCACCTCGTCAGTTCATTTCTCTCACCTGCTCACTCCACTGCAGCCACTATCTAAACCCCAGTCACATACACACTCACTGCAAGATCATTTTCATGTCTGGTTCATTTGAACAGATCCGTGAGATTGGCATGCTCTGAAACGAAGTGCGGTCTCATTGTTTCTGTAATAACACAATTTTGCAATATTTTCAACTCACTGTGCTGGCGATGATTTTCTAGACTCATGTGAAGTCAGTGATGGGCTGTGCATTTGATACCTGGGCCTTCACTGCTGTCCTGCAGCTGAAACACCTCATTATGATGCTACGGTTATTTGTTTTGTCTAAAAGTGAAGCTCAACACCTATAAATACACGAGCAGATACATGAATACGCAGAGAGTGTGTCGCCACTCTTCTCTAACTGCAGCTGGGACTGCTCCTGCGAGGCTACTGTGAGAGTAGCCGCTTGTGAGTGCTTGCTCGAAGCAAGAAGTCGCTAGATTTGTCGCTAGTAGCTTTTGACAAAAAAAGTCGCCATGAGGGTTTTACTGTCGTGAACGAGCAGCGGGTGCTGCCGCTCTGCCGCCCCAAAGCACTCACAGGCGGCTACTCTCACAGCAGCCTCGTGCAGCAGTCCCAGCTGCAGTCAGAGCAGAGAGGAGACGCACTCTCTGCGTATTCATGTATCTGCACTCTGCAGTTAGTGTATTTATAGGTGTTGAGCTTCATTTTTACACAAAACAGATAATAACCGTAGCTGTGGCGTCATAATGAGGTGTTTCAGCTGCAGCACAGCAATGAAGGCCCAGGTATAAAATGCATGCCCGTCACTGCACTTTGGGAAGATGAATGGCCGTTGCAATGACTGGAGTGTGGAGGCAAACCTCCCTCACTCCCTCTGCTGCTGGTGCGAGGAACTGTGCCTGATGGTTTAATACTCACTTCAAAAGCATGCAATTAAAAGCACTGGCACTGTGTTGACTCGACTCGATGGTAATCAACGTCTCTCTGACTTACAGTGTCAAATATAAATGCTTGGCGAGATTTGTCTTGACAGCAGATTGTCCAGTGGTTGAAAGTAACTCAGTACATTTACTGAAGTATACCATTTTTTTTAAGGTACTTCTACTTTACTTACGTATTTCCATTTCATGCCACGTCATACTTCTACTCCATGACATCTGCAGAGGGAAATATTGTCATTGTTACTCGACATTTATCTGAGATCTATCAGTTATTTACTTTACAGATTAAGATTTTACAGACAAAACATACAATCAATTTATAAGATGTGAAACTGTACTTTATCATGTTAAATAACCTATCCTACATAAAGTACTTCAAATATGTTCCACCTCCACCATTAAATTAAAATGCAGCATTTTAATAATATGATATTGTCATATCTGCCCTGCTCACTGTTTTATTTAATATTTAGATAATACATGCTCAGTGTTTTCTGTTTTATTTTGTTACCTCTCCTCTGATTTCTGATACTTTCTCATATATATATATATATATATATATATATATATATATATATATATATATATATATATATATATATATATACAGAGAGAGAGAGAGTGAGATCTTGTAAAAAGAAGGTCGTCTTGTATTATCATAATACATTTGAGAAATAAATTCAATGTATTCATTACAAATGCCTCAATATGAAAAATAACCAGTAAATTAAAATGAAAAATGTGTAATATTTTGAAAATAGTCTTTGTAGTGTCAGACTTTAAGTGATGTCATCACCCTCTGCATTTCCCCGAAACTCAAACGACCATCATTATCTGAAGACATACTTTTTGTACGGCTGACCAAAGCAGAACAGAACAAACACTGTGTGACAGCGCTAAATCACCCAAATAGCCATCCGAGGCTCCCGGCTTTTTAGCAGACAGAGCGAGTCCATTTCAAATTATTGGCGTAAATGGATGTGCTGTTGCTGTGGTCTCCTCTCACGGCTCAGTGTCTTGGTAACAACAGGTCTGAGCAGCAGGGTCCAAAGCAGCTTATCCTCTTATAAGTTTCTACCGAAGATCACAGAGGCGGGAGACGATGCAGAGACACTGTAGTGTGACATCATAATATCACCGTGTACTCAAGCTGAAACACAAATTGAGAGCCTCGTGATTCTGCCCTTTAAGACTTCATTCGTCTGCTTCACTGGTTTATTTGGGGACTTCTTCTCTGCCTCGTGTCTTATTCTGTCGCGACAAAAGTGGATCTCTTCACAGGGAACAAAATCTCAATATGTGCAACACTCCCAAGGTGCCGTTTGATGACAATATTCAGAAAATAATGTAGTGTTGCTAAACAAAACGAGACTAATGAACGAGAATTATTGTTGGAAGTTTTAAAGTGTAGCAGGTGCTTTCCTTCATTCAAACCAGGAAGGTTCTTTGTTTTCTCGTTGGATAACATCAGTCATCAGTCAACATTGGATAAAATAAGCCTGATTTTGCTAAATGGGTTCAGTCTCTACTCCCAGGGACTCTGCCCTCATTTGTTCTATTTGTTCTTCACTGTTCTTCTGTCGTATCGTGTCTTTATGTGTATTGAAGAAGTTAATTAAAAAACACTTGATTTACAGGAAGAAAGTATAATATTCAGTAAATATTAAGTATGATGAATTGTAGTAAGACTAAAAACAGTAAAGAAGTTATTCTTCAGACATTTTTAGAAAGCAAAAACTTGCAGTTGCTCTCATGCTACAAAGAAACGCAACAAAACTGCCCTCTTGGACGCCTTTGTGTTACATTAAAATGATGAAGTTTCCTCTGGGGCTGCTCTTCCAGTGGAGAAAAATATGACAAAGTGCCTTCTTGGATGCCCCTACAGTTGATAAAACATGAGAAAGTGCCCTCGATAGTTCCCTTCCAGTAGAGAAAACAGGATGACGTGCCCTTTTGGATGCCCCTATTGGTTAAACATGATAAAGTGCCCTTGATAGTTCCTTTCCAGTGGAGAAAACCATCACAAAGTGCCTTCTTGGATGCCCTTACGGTAGCTTAAACATGATGCCCTCTAGGACCGTTTCAGTGGAGAAAACGTGATGCAGTGCAACATGCTGCCCTATGCTAAAAAGCGTTCTGCGTGCTGGTGCCCCTGACATGCAGCTGCGATTTTGTGATCTGAGCTGACGACAGATGAGCTGAAATAATTCAGCACCACGGACAGATATTTCCTAAAATAAAAATATGACATTGTCACGATAAATTATATGTTTCTTGAAAAAATTGGATGCTGTCTCAAGGCTTCGGCCTTTCTTCTGCCCAGCAGAGAGATGGATAACATCTTGGTCGATTGGAGTACAGAGTCGCCATGGAAACTTCAGGCTGCTTCAGCACCAATTACAAAACAACAGCCATGCTCCCCAAAGTATAATAGGTCAGTGATATAATGGCTGCTATCAAGGTTCAGCTCAAAAAACCCATCACCGGATCATTACCGTCATCATCTTCACTATAGGTTTTTGAAAGAGTACTGCATCTGTGTTTAATTCACCTGATCAACACCAGCAAATGAACCACACACGTGTACAATAACATCTTCCAAACGTGTGCAATCGCCTGAGGACAAGTGGAACCCAAGATAACATCAGCCTCTGCTCTCACATTACATAGCATGTGCATCATCGCTGTCGTCAGATGGTTATCCCCGCACGGATCTCTCAGCATTGGTTCACCTGAAAAACTCGCACGCTTGCATAATGATAATTAAATCTGTTCCCAGACCTGGTCAGAGCGGATCAATCGCGCAGGCTGAAGGCTGAGGATGATCGATGAAATTGAGAAAAATTACAAAGTATTTCCTAGCGAAGTCACGAGCACGTTCACTGATAGTATTCAACCCTTAAGAAAAGGGACATTCTAGAAGTATTATAATTATCAAAATGTTCTTAAATATTTCAGGAAATTAAAGAGCTTATCCACTTTCATTTTGCACTTTGAGCCATGCTAGTGGCATCGCTTTAGGGATGACGATGTTGTTCTGTCGGCCGGCTGGCCAGTCAACACATCTTAACAACTACTGGATGGATTATCACGTAACTCTGTATAAACATCTGGCTCTGTATAGGGCCCCTCGTGCTTCATCTGCTTTCTAATACACGTTTGGCACGTGGGAGCTTTGGTTGTGTGCAATCTGCAACCTCTCCGCTAGATGCCTCCAAAACCTACACACTGGCCCTTTAAGAGGTTTTATTATAGTAAAGACTGAAGTGAACCCTTTGGGAAAAGTAAAAAAGTATTCTGTTGAATGTAGGCAGATTAATTACACTGCAGAAAAAGTTAGTCATATTAAATCATACAAAGGCACACTTAACGCACACACTTGAATTCTGAACATTTTTTGTGTAAAATAATGTGCATGTGATAACTGTCATGTAATGTGGAATACAATGAATTAATCTGTTTTGCTAATATTGCAGAAGACATTGTCACTTTTCATATACTCTAAAATGAATAAAATAATAGCAATAATATCTGAATGTGAACGTTACGGTTGGTAACACATTCCTGAATATCAGCCGTCAACATGTGTTGATGCACTTGTTTGGATAAAGTAACACTGAGTGCTTGATGATGGTTTAAAACAGCGTGTACGAGAGTTTCTGTTTGTTCCCATCTCACTGGGAACAGTGGAAAGGTATTGGCGCGATGTGTTGCGCGCGGCATGGTGACGTTGCTAAGGAAGGCAGGGGAGGTAGCCTGCACGCGCATGAGTTTCCATCCAGCCTTTGTTCAGGAGAAATTCCAAACCTGAGCTTCAGCGCATCAACATGTAACTTCTCTTCACTAGCGGGGAAAAAAGAGTGAAGAAGAAAAAAGATGGAGCTGCAGGTGGAGAACCAAAGTCAGCCTTTCAACACCAACACTCTGCGGCTGCCAGCTAAACCCGTTTTGGAGATGGGTGTGGATAACTTTATTTCTCTTCTGATATTTGCACTTATTTTCATCCTCGGCGTGCTCGGGAACACCATGGTGATCACGGTGCTGGCGCGCAGCAAACCGGGACAGCCGAGGAGCACCACCAACATCTTCATCCTCAACCTGAGCGTGGCGGACCTGTCCTACCTCCTCTTCTGCGTCCCCTTCCAGTCCACCATCTACATGCTGCCCACGTGGGTGCTGGGAGCGTTCATCTGCAAGTTCATCCACTACTTCTTCACCGTGTCCATGCTGGTCAGCATTTTCACGCTGTCGGCGATGTCCGTGGACCGCTACGTGGCCATCGTCCACGCCAGGAAGTCCTCGTCGATCCGGGTCGGGAGGCACGCCGTTCTCGGGGTGGTGCTCATCTGGATCCTGTCCCTGGCCATGGCTGCGCCCGTTGCGCACTACCAGAGCATCGTGGAGAGGGAGGACAACAACACCTTCTGCTGGGAGGTCTGGCCGGACCACCAGAGGAAAGTCTACGTGATGTGCACCTTTGTTTTCGGATACGTCCTGCCTCTCACTTTGATATCGGTCTGCTATGCAAAGGTGGGTGCGCACGGGTCCGTGTGCGCGTACAATTACAGAGAGATTGCACAGTTTAGAGCAAGCATGACTGCAAAGTTAAACACGATGCAAACATTGTGGCTTCAATCTCCATACAATTCATTTTTTTAATGTAAAAATATTGACTTTCAGCTGCAGTGGTTTGTAATTGAGAAATGAAACGTGATCTGTACTCAACTCTGGTGCTGCGTTGATTGATGATTTACAGTAAATATTTTTAAATGAATGAAAGATAAAACGTTTATCTTTAATGATACTTTTGTTGTTGCAGGTTTTAAACTATTTGCATAAAAAGCTGAAGAATGTCTCCAAAAAATCAGAGAAGTCTAAAAAGAAGGTTGGTGGGAGCTGATTTATGTGTTCATCGTGTTATATTAGAATGTTGTGACTGGAAACGTGGGTACAGGGAATGTGGGCATGTTTCCCTGATGGCTGATGGTTTAGTGATGGACCAGGTCTGTGTCTCTCAAGGGATGCTCGGAAGGAAAGTGAGCACAATGCTCACAGGGGGGCAATAGCCACACATAATAGGCTTAGAATATAGAACCGAAATTAGTCTCAAACTATTTTAATTGTTTTGTTTCGATAGTTTAATTTAAATAATGCCTGGAATTTGCTGTCTAGAGCTTCTCAAATATGAGGATTTGCTTCTTTATTGTCTCATATTATGAGAGTAAATGAAATATCTTCAGGTTTTGGACAGTTGTAACCTTTGATTCTGAGAAACTGCGATGGGCAGTTTTTACTACCTTTTGACATTTCAGGGACTCACAAATCAAAAAAATAAAAACTGTTCACATAGACTCACGGATGAAGTGATTTGAATTTGTTGGAGGAAGGTCAAAGGTCACTGTGACCTCATAAAAACTTAAGAATTCATGTGCTAATTATGACAATTTCACTCAAAATGTCGACTAGGATTAAATGCTGACGCGGTGATCTGGTGTTGCTCCGCCTCCACAGACTGTCCTGTTACAGTAACATGCGATAACATGACAACAACCAATCCTTACCTCCGCAGACTGCCCAGACGGTCCTGGTGGTGGTCGTGGTCTTCTGTCTGTCCTGGTTGCCTCACCACGTCGTCCACCTGTGGGTGGAGTTCGGCTCCTTCCCCCTGAACCAGGCCTCCTTCGTCTTCAGGATGGTGGCTCACTGCTTGGCCTACAGCAACTCCTCCGTCAACCCCATCATCTACGCTTTCCTGTCTGAGAACTTCCGGAACTCCTACAAGCAGGTATTCTGGTGCCGGGTGGCGAGCACTTGTCCCGTGAGAGACAGCGGGGGGCTGCGCAGAAGGATGCCGTCCACCAACATCAGTGTGACTCAGATCGGCAGACAAAAACATACTTTTTCAAATGTATAGCGTTCAATGTCATTGCTTTTCTACAACAAAGCATCGACCATATGTTTGGGGTCAGAGGTGGATCATGGGTTAAGCATGGAAAGTACGCAGCACAAGCCATTTTTGGAAAACAAAGCACAGACAGATTTACAAAAGAATCACCTGTTCAATCTCAAACCTATGCATTCAATCATTTTACCCGTTGAGCCAATTCATCACAGCCATGACGAACACAAAATGCACCATTCTCTTCCCATATGGGAGCATGGTGAGCTCAGACTCTGATTGTTTGTGGTGTAGGCTGGGTACACACTGTAGGTTGGCGCCATACCAGAGATCACGAGGGTACATGTAAATAATAATGCAGCGTTTAAAGAACCATTATGTCTCCAAAGACAAAAAGGGTGACGGGCAAAGAAAGGAGGTCGAGCTCATCACATTCTCATTCGTAGTTTTCAGCAGATTCCCTCCTACTAGAGTCCATGTCCGCAGGGAAAGGGATTCGAACAAGTCGCTCATTTCCTCCTATTTCTCTTTAATATAACCCCACGGTCACACATCACACCTGTTTGCTTTTGATTTTCCAATTACTGGGAACCTCTGCGTCAGTGTCTGTACTATAAAGTTAACGTCACTGTGATTGATTTTGTCTTGTTATTATAGAAGCAAAGGAATGCTTAAAAGTAAACAATGTGCATGTGAAGAGATGAACACAAAGAGATGAATAAATAATATCGCAAACAAATCGATTCTTTACTCATGTTGTTAGAAAGAAAAGGCCCCTCTCATACCTGCATGGAGCACAGCTGTAATCAGGGGTTCTGTAGTTTGTAATGAGTTTCAGCAGCGCTGGCGTACCTGGCTCTCTGATCTGCAAAAAGGCAGCATTTGATTAAGATGACTTTTGTAAACAGATTGTGCTGCACGTTCCTCTCCAACCCCCCGCAGCCATTTATTAATTTAATGTCTGAAAATAAGGTTGATTGTAAAGAAACATAATGTCTGGTGAGGTGACTCTTTCATGACATTGATAGTAATACGTTTCATAGAAAACATATGCGTCTCATTTTGATATCCTGTGTGTTGCATAAGACATCCTGCTGTTATATAAAGAAGGCAAACGCTCTAAATGACTTGTGAATACTGGAGAGGATCTGTCAGTAAACTACTGATACAAGCAGCAGGTACACGACACAAACATGTCTTTTGTCATTTGTTGTGTTCTTGTTTTTCTGTGTCAGGTATTCAAATGTGTTTTGTTTTTTTCAATACGTCTGAATAAAGATATTAAAACAACAAATGTTTGACAACATACTTAGAAATATGATTGAGATGATTCCTGTTACAAAACTATATTTTCAAATTTCGTGTCTTTAAAAAAATGAAAATGGAGAGTTAGTACATGCAGCCAATAACCTCACTACAATATGAGATGCAGATTCACCTTGTGCTCGCTCAGCTTACGGTCCTCCAGCAGTGAGTACAGTCACCACGACGGGAGAAATGAGTAAATAAGGCCGCTGAGACATTCATAAGGCCTCCTCATGTTTACTAAGTGAATTCATTGTGATTGAAAAGTTAGAAATTCCGTTCTGTTAATGTTGAACATATTTCTTGATATCAACACAAAGATAAATGCATGAATGCAAGTAAAACTATAACGCATTCACAGTAGATATACAGGGGAATCCCACCTTGAAATGGACCATTATTTTTCATCATTTTGAGGTGCATGGCTTTAAATAACCCTCTCAGCTACAAGTTACCCTGACAGATACATGATGTAAAAACCTGCATCATCTACCACTTTAAACAATTGAAAAGAAGAAGAAGAATGTACCTCTGACATGCTCCTTTATTCCTTTGTTCAGTCAGTTCGTGTGCAGACTGACTGAACACGTGTTTTTACAGCACCAGCGAGTATTTGAGATGCAGATAGAACCTGAATGGGAGCAGGGATTACATTCCTGTACACAGCTTCATTATTTCCCCTCACACCCATGAACCAGCCAGGACTCCTGGACAAACAAACGTGACGATCTTCATTGTTACTGTTGACATAACGTGATATTTAACGTAAAGGTTATGAGAGGGTGTGTTCAGTGTGGACATGGTGAATATGAGGTCTCTGATGCAAATACCTTCAAGACATTAAAGCATTAAAGCAATGATCTCGACAGAAGAACATTTTATTAAGCAGGTAAAACTAAGTTGTTTTATTTTCTTTCTGAAGGACGCTTTAGATCCTCCTCGTCCTGTTGTTGTGTCAGGTGATTCATTGATAAAGATGCCGCCGCTGTGCCACGTGCGTAAAATGCGCCTCTCTCAATGTGGAGACGCTGATGCTGCTGGAAAGACCGGAAGCAGCTTATTTCATGAACTTGAAGAGAAAAGAAAACGACATATAAACAGTAATGATGGACACTAAGTTGCAGTTAAGACTCAAACTGCAACAAGACGTGTAGCCCAGCTGTTGATGAGACTGGAGACAAACTTCTATCAGACAATATGACTGAGGATGCAGACAGATGTGGACATGTCTTCACATTCACATGTGGACTTGATCTCAGGCCTTTTTGCAGGCGGATCGGATGAAACTTCAGAAGATTACAGAGGTGAGATGTGACCGCAAATATGGATATATTACATGAGCACAATACGTGAAGGATTCTACGGTTGTTTCGTCTCCAGATGCGTGTAGTTTATAGGAGACCATCTTTTAAACAAAAACAAAGCTTCCAGCAGCCAAGAAAGGTGATTTTAACAAGTTTCAGTTGACCATTTCATTCAGATTCTGGCTTCTATGAGGACTTGTTGCATCCTGACAAAGACTAAAGACTTTGTAACGTAAGGTTAATGTTTAGGCCTGTCTTTACAAACTACAGGGACATATACTACAGAGTAGGACATAGCTTAACCATATATATGTATTAATAGTTGTTATTATAGTGTATAGATCAGTTGAGCTTATATTTATTCTTTCTGAATTCTTTGACAAGCCATAATAAAACATAATGATAACAGGCTTTTCTTACTGTTGTTGGTGTGGATCTAAGGGCTTATTTAGCACATTTTAACAAACCCATTTTTTTACTTTTAAATATATTTACACAAGGAGCCGACTGTACAAATGTATTTCAAAGTAACAGTATCTGTACTTCTTTCCATCACTGCTGCTCCTGTCGATGCAGACATTTAATACTTTGCTCGCAGGCTGTTATAACCCGAGCTGAACAGCAGATGTCAGCCTTAGACAAGTTTTGAGTTTCTTTCTTTCTTTCTTTCTTATCTTGGCACAATGTTTGGGGAATACTTGTAGGTTTCATCTTTGAACCACTCTCCATACAAACACATGTCTGTGTGTTTAAATGAACACTTTGTGATTGGGTTTCTGGGGCTCAAGTCTTTAAAAAACAAAAAGCTGCAACCTGTCTCTCCAAAAACAGGATCCCAGTTACTTTGGCTTCTTGTGTGACGTTGGGGGAGATTTCTTCTCCGTGTCGTCTTAAGTCAACCGGGATTTCTTCCCCCACCGGTGGGAAAATCATTTCTCCATCTTTTATGCTCATCAATAACAGCCTGATAAACTCTCCCATTTCTCATTTCCCCGTGAGGCAGCTGAGGTCTCTATCCCTCCCCTGAGACTCCCACTCCGCCTCTTCAAAGTGTCATAAATAATACGGGCTAATTAGATATGAATTGATCGTGTAGAGGCTGCGGCCGTTTTCATCCATCACTCTAAAAGCTGTTTAACAATAGATTACCACCCAGCAACTCCCCATGGAGCCACAGTGAATGGAGCTGTGGGCTACTTCGGCCTTGTTTGGTACGTGGGGGGGGGGGGGTCATAAATCTGCAAAATAATAATACATATTACTGTGGTCCATTCTTTCAGTGCTGGAGGTGGTTTTATTAACACAGAGGCAGTTATGAATCATTACAGGACTTCACTGGAGGGTTCTGGGTTGCAACGGAGTAACTCATGATTGTTTGTGTGGATTATTTCTGGCATTTTTATTCTGATTTACACTTACGCTCCTCTACTACTCTCCTCTTCTACTGCAGCGAATGCACATTTACACCAGAAACGTGAGGCTCGATTACCCAGCTGGCCTGAGCCACTGGTTGGTGCTGGTTGAATTTGTAATGTCTGTGGGAATATGCAGCAATAAAGCACAAAGACACAAAGACTGAACCGCATTATCTCTTAATCCTGACGACCCCAGTGTCACAATCTACTGTGAGACCTTAGTTATGGCATTGTTGTTGTGCTTGCACGTTTATATTCCATATTATACTAATTCATGAATTGAATCACCTTATGACACCGCTAACCTGGGCGGGGGGAGTAGTAGCTTATTGTATCAAAACAACAACAAAATAAACTGAATTGAATCAGGAAACAGCAGAATTATTGATGCCCAGCAGTTCCTTTTGACCCCTGGAGCCCTCTGGCAGGTGAACCAGTGTATGAGCTTCCTGTGTCATGTTGAAACCTTGAACTCATTTAGCTGATTTCCAGTGTTCATACTTAAAAGTATATTCCCCTTTGTGGACTCTTCTCGATTATCACATTAGACTCTGTACATCCTCGGGGTTCAATTTGGACTTTGACAAGAGCATCATACTATAGTTTTCCAACAATATCTCCTTCCGTTTTATATCTATTACTATTACGAATAGTACCAGCTGCTGTGTATTGCTCTCTGGCCATGAAAATGTTTCGTTGGCATTTTCGCTGTGTGCGACAGAAACTGTAGGACTCTACAATGTGCCGAACGCTGCGTTTCCGTTACCGGGTGCTTTACGAAGGAAGGAGTTATCACCTCCCTGGGACTCTTTAACAAAAAAAGACCAACTTTCTCTCGGACACGACAGCTGGTGGACAGTACAGTTGGTGTACTGAAAAGGTCCTGTCAGAAAGAGCCGCAAGCGTCACTGCAACAGCGTTGACAACGACCCGTTGAATGATTGACACACGGGCAGACACATCAGTGTTGAGTTTAGATGCTTGGTGAATTGTTTATGCTTTTTCTACTGGGTTGGGTAATAAATGTTCAAAACGAGTACACTATTATTATTATTATTAATTCGGCTGAAAACCGGGACAGTTTGTATTGGTCCCGGACAAACCAAAACGTCCGGTCACCGTGAGTTAAGGGCGTGGTCGCTTTGAGTGACAGGTGGGTGCCGCGCCACCCGTCCGGCCTCAGCTCCACCGATGATCCACCTATTTTCCCATTTTTGGATTAGCCGGGATTTAGGCCTTATTTTGTACGGTTTTATACGGTCTATGAATGTCACACGGAGATATTTTTCAGGGGCTTTGATACGACTATTGCACTACTTCTTACTTCTGACGTGTATTTCCACTATCTTGAGCTTCCAAACTACAAATTGTGAACTACATTTCCCCTGTGTAGCCTCCCTACCACTCCACCCTTTTTGAACTTTATTATAAAGATTCAATCATTTGCGGTGATGAAGTTGAGTTGAGTAAAAGCTTCTTGTGGAAACGTTGAGGTTTGGAGATAGAAATATCTCGGCCCGTGTTGTGCCAGAACACCGGAGGTTTAATCTCCATCAACCTCTCCTGGACTCCTCAGCTTTCTGAGTGTATGGTGCGGCTCTCTCTCTCTGACGACAACCACAGCCGGCCTGGCTGTCACCCTCTCTGATTAATGGCCCTGCTGAAACATGTCCAGCCACATTAGAGCCCCATGTATCTCCCAGAGTCCACACAGGCCCGGCTCTTTGTTCTGATGGGAAATGGTGTCAGCCGCTCACTGCTGCTCGCCCAGAAACAGATAAAGATTTACTGTCATCAGAGGCCAGATTAAAGTGCACAAACGCAGACATTGATTTCTGAGAGGGAGAGAGAGAGGGAGGTGGAGGGGAAGAAAACGACACATTTTGGGTAGGAAACTCATTCCAGGGCCGGCGGAGATATGATCAGCTTATTTGGGAGGTGGATAATATGGAGCCCTTTCCCAGAATGAACTTTGAAAGAAGTAAATTGTAAATATTGATTTCTGAAATGAACTGTCAATCTCACTTGGCGAGATTATTCCTATCATCTTGTCGAGAGGGGGCGATGAATTCAAAACAGCAGACAAAGAGGGGGGGCGTGCTGGATTTCTGTTCGGGGCACTCAAAAGAGCTTTATTCGCTTCGTAAAGGTTGTTCAATTTCATCAGATAATAGCTGCGATCCCATCGGCGCGGAAGAAATAAAAGGAAGTTCGACTCCGCATCCAGATCTCTGCTCTCGTCCGGACTGAGATCACCAGAGGAACCCGGTCCACTTCATTACTGGGAACAAAGACCTCCTTCCTGTCTCACCCAGAGGTCAAGCCTGAGGGCCAGTTTGTCGAGGTGCTGACGTTCTGTTAGCCATGCTGGTTTTGGTTTTATTCTTTATTTGGTGTTTTGTGGTGCTCAAAGCAGCAGAAGTCAAAGAAATTGTGAACAATATTCCCTCAAAGAAGCTGAAGAAATCCTCCCGATCGACCTGCTGCGTTCATGTTATTTGTCCTCAGTTGTCTTTAATTGATTGCAACGCAAAGGGCCAAAGACAATTCGACGCTATGAAGCAACAAAAACATCGAACTGGAAACTGTTGCCGTCGTGCTCAAGAGAAACCGAGACCTTTGTTTCTGCAAAGGGACGTTGCTGTTGAGCTATTCAAATGTACTTCAGCAATACTTTAAGCACCTCAAATGAAACTCCAATCACCTCCATTGTTTCTGGGTTCGGAATAAGTAAGAGAACTGCCCCTTTAAAGAGGACGGATGCCAGAAGTCTTCTTCATTTGATAACATAGATACTGAGAGCAAGAAAAAAAAAGTCCAAAAACACTTTTTTTGTTTGCTTGTTTGTTTAAGAAGCAGCAAACAAGATGGTATAAAAATGAAGCTTGTGCAGAAGACAATAAGTGGTTATGTTGCTGTATTGAAGGTGTTCGAATTAGGAAATCATTGTCTTTCTTATATGTAACGCTGTTAATAGTTCCTGGGTTAGACTCAAAACTGAAAAGAGATTTGCTGGCCTTCAAACTGTTTAAAAATTGTTGTGCGTTATCAGAGACTTCCATTGAATCTCTACTAAAGGCAATTGTTTTATTAATTTGCATTTCTGCACTATAGCTGGTCTTTTTTAAAGCTGTCTTTTAATGTTTTCGGACTCATTTTTTGTCCATCATTTCTGCCATGTCAGTTAGTTTTCTGTCCTTTTGAAAGCACTCAGTAATTTTGTCTTTAAAGTTATTTTTACTATTATTATTTGTACTATTATTACCATCCAGCAACGAGTAAGAAGTCAAATGTAAACCTGGCATCCTTCTTGCTCTCATCTCTGAGCTTTTGCATAAAAACCTCTCACTAGGTGGCAGTGCCATCCTATGCAAATCATCTCCAACTTCCCTCTGCTGTCTGTGCTGTCACTGAGCGTTAGAAGAGCTGAATCAGTGAGAATTCAGACGAGCTCTGTGCATCCATTTCTGATTGTCGTCCTCCCCTCTTCTTCTTCTTCTTCTTCTTCTTCTTCTTCTTCTTCTTCTTCTTCTTCTTCTTCTTCTTCTCTTCCCCAGCCTGGACTGGACATCTCCGACCCCCCCCCCCTTCGATTACACCGAGAACCCTTTGAGTTAAAGTGAGACTAATGATGCTCGTTTTGAGCAGCACACCTCAGCACTCCGTCTCCGTCATTTATCAGTGTTGTGTTCAGGCCGTGTGGAGTGGACTCAAAAGTTTGGATTTCGGACAAGCGCAGAAAGTAATGTCATCTGGTTACAATGTGCACACAGAGTACAGGGCAGATACTGGGTTGTGAACTCACTTTTCTATTCAACTTAATTGATTTAATGCATTGTGCCAGACCCCCCCCCCCCCCCCCCCCCCGCCTCATTTTGACAAATGAGGTTCAGAGGGCAGAGGCTTTCAGCAGCTGGGTGTGTTCCTATCAAAACCAACCGTGAAACGCAAGGACAACGCCTGCAGCACTTAGTGTCCTTTAATTTCCATTTACATAGTAGGCTAATCATTATTTTTTTTTATGTCCCCTATTACCCACGATCACCACTCCGTGCTCCCTCTGCGTCTCTGAGGGCTAAAACAATAAGCTGTTTGTCAGAAGTGATGCTCTGATGGTCGGCTCACTGATGGAGGACACGAGAGACAACAGACAACAGCGAGTGTTTGGATGGACTCTGCGGTTTTTACCGCTCAAAGAAGGTGAACGGTTCTTTTTCAGCACTTTCACGCTCCCACCCCAGTAATGTATTGTCCTGGATGTTCAAGTATATTTGGTTTTCCTTTTTTCATTTAAATAACGTCTCATGTTGTCCCACTATTTCTAACAGTTACTGTTGACTCCCGCCTAAACTCAGCTCGGGCCTTGATCAACAATACATTTTTGATTAGTATACAGATTATTCTTCATTTGAATAATCGTTTCATCAAAAAAAAAAAGCCAGAAAGTCCAAATCTAAAGATATTCAGTTTAGGATGATACAAATAAAGGAAAGACAGATTTATATGTTGAGAAGCTGGGCACCATGTGGCACCATGTGGAGTGCAGTGCATTTTATACCTGGGCCTTCTGTGCTGTCCTACTGAGCTACGACTATTATTCGTTTCTAGGGGTGTAACATCACGTATCCGTATTAAACCGTTCAATACGTTTGAATCATACTAGTGCATTTGGAAAATGCAGAATCTTATATTGTGGGAAATAATGTAATATAATGTAATGTTGACTGCACTCACGTAACAGACAACGGGATTTGACATTTTGAACCCGGAACAATAACAAAACCTAGAGACAGCACAGGGGCAAAATCTGATTGGATAAAAGCTCGACTTAAAACAAGCTGTGCTGGAAGCAGAGCCACTGAGGAAGACAGGAGCTGTGCAATGAGAAAATAAGATAATGGGGAAAAAATGATAATACATAATACAAAATTATTAAATTATAAAACAGCTATAACTTAGTGATTCTGTTTAGGCCAGCAGAGAAGGCTTAGCTGGCCCTGACGGCCCTCCACTGGTGGAGTGGTGGAGTTCAGATGGTGTTTTATTTTTTCCAGATCGTGTCATTGATAAGAGAGCAGAGGAGGCCTGAAGGCTGAAAACCATTCAATGATTCATAAAAGTACTCTCGAAAGGGACATTTGGAACACGACATTAAATGAGAAAAATAAGAGATGTGTTTTTAAATACCCTCAGTCATAGAGAGCTCCCTTTTAAAAGTACCTTGGTAACAGCCATGGCCACCTCAAACTCCAGTTTCTGATTTTATTGTCCACTCCAGCAATAAATAAATTCATTCCTGACCAAACTTCAACAAACAAACAAAATACTTTACCCAAGGTCCACATAAGAGCACTTGGGCTGCTGCACAGAGTGAGTAAAAGTACTCATTACGTGTCCTTATTATGGCATGCCGTTAAATCAATTAATCATGTATGTAAAGGGAACTGAAAATCTATAATATTAAATAGTAGCTTCACTGTATCTGCACAAGTGAGCCGGTTACAAATATAGTGGCAACAATCTACATGTAATAATGATTAGTTACTATTTCAAACCTCCAAACCGTTAGGTGTACTGCACGATCATACGCACATGCACATGCATATGCATTTTCATCAGGTCAGTGCCTATCACACCTGACAAGCGCACCTTTCAACACCATGGACAGCAGATTAAAAATTACATTTTGTTCCCCCCAAAATCCACCAAAGTATAGTTAATTAAAAAACTGTATAATAACACCAGCAAACACAAAACGCAAGGATTGCATTGGTGTATTATCATTATATTTACGAGGCCTTTGTGGTCACTTTGTCCTCTAAGATTATTTGTCTTGTTATATTGTTTGTTATAAAGCATTTGAAAAGCACTTTGTGACTTATGTCTATGAGAAGCGCTATATGAATACATTTCACTGACTTATCTACTGACATAATTGTTGATTGTAGGATACATTTAAAAACTAAACACAAGGTATTAGTCAGTGTGCTCAAGCGCAGGCTGCCGGCTAAATGGCCGACTGTGACACATTCTCTGCCAGCTACTGTACTTTGCTGTCAGGCCGTGTTAATATGACACCATTTCCAGCACACTTGTCCAAAAAATGTACTCTGGCAGTTTGTGCACAACGCAGCGTTTTTGTTGCGGGGTACTTTACGATTTAAGGAGTCAGCCTCCTGGAGCTCTTTTAGAAAAGACGACTTTCTCTTCGGCATGAAAGCTAACCGTTAGCGTACTAAACGGTTCTGTCGGAAAAGAGGCGCAACAGCCTTATCAACGGCACATTGATCGATGGTCAAATCAGTGTTGAATTCAGACGCGTTTGTGCATTATTCGTTTTTCTATTGATGGAGGTAATAATGATGAGAACTGAGACTGATATTTGTCAGGACTCGGGACAAACAGGGACGTCTGGTCACGGTAGTTCACCAGATCTCTGCAGACCTCAGAGGCTCCAGGCTACGTTAGCTGCTGCTAGCATGACACACCCGAATCTGAGACCGAATCTGTCGGAGAATTGCGTGAGTGTGTGTTGGAGTTGCATTGTGGGTAATGTAGAAGAAGAATGCATGGAACAACGACAAAACACATCTCTGGTTCTGCTGTCAATTTTGATTACATTTTACCGATTGTGAGTCCGACGACGTTAGAAATGTGTGATGCTAAATGTGTGCAGTACTCTTTCAAATGAAAAAAACAACTTTCGTTTCATGTTGATTCTTGCGGTCCCTGTGGACAAAAGCGGAAACGTAGAAAAACCTCTCACTTTTACTGCAGCAGGGTCTGACAGTCTGCTCCGCTCAGTCCTGGTTCTCCCTTCCCTTCAGGGGGCCCGGCAATAAGGCCTGGGCCTCCAGCAGCGTGGTGTCGGTGTTGGCTCCCATAGTGGAGACCAACGGAGCATTGAGGTGAAGCTCTGCTGGAGACGCTGCTGCTGAGCTCTCAGCTCTCCTCCTTCAGGTCGAAGGCCACAGCGAAGCCGGATCTGGGTCTGTCTGCTGACGACTTCACTATTTAATTGAGACTGTTTTATAATTCTAAGAACAGTAGTTGAGTAAATGTACATAGTTATTTCCCACTGCTGGGTAAAACTAGACACATTTTTCTCTGGCTGGTCTGAGTTTGTATTTGGACTTTCCGTGGTGTTTGCTGGTCATTTTGAACTTTGATGAGTTGCTTGCTGTGCCAGACCTGACCAAACAACCCCCCCCTCTCCCTCTCCACGCATCACAGAGTAATAATGACAAATCGGGCCGATGTTGACTAATGATTCGTAGAGATTGTTTCAGCTCACTTGTAAAAAGCCACGTTTAAGAGCTATATTTATTGTTCCATTTGCACATTTTGCGAGTGTGTTTGAGAGAAGGACTAATCGTTATTAATTAGGGTCATTGTTCTCGTGTGTGCGCGTGCGCGTCAGTTTATGTTTATGTGTCGTTCTTTTGTATGCTGATGTGTCTCTGTGCTTGTGTCCGAACGTCTGTCTCTGCATGTGTGTACGCGAGTGTCTGAACATTTTGTGTGTGTAGCCCTGAAGCCATACTCAGCAAGCTGTGACAAAGGTCCATTACCTTGTCTGATCACAACGGCCTGTGATCTATTAGCATCATCTAAAAGCTACATTAGGATGAAGTGGAAGACACTCATAAACGGGGCGCTCTGATCAGGCCTTTTAATGGGTTCACTGGTTTTACATGGAGCCTCTCTGGCTTATTCCCCCTGGTTTGTAGGTTAATGCATTTTCAAGTACCCACCAGACAACACTCTATTGACAATGAGGCGTATACATCAGCCATTCAATCCGAAGCGAGCGAGGATCCACCAGTGAGTTCAGATGGGAAGTGAATAGCAGCTTTTGTTTTGCTTTTATTAATTCTGTATCTGAGGATGCCCCAATCCAATTAGAGAGTTGCAGAAAAAAAAATATGCATGAATACATCCCTCGCTATCGTTTATATGCTTTAAATCAGTAGAGCCCAACCTGTTTGGCCTTCTTGCGATGCAAACTACAGCATCTCGAACATTATTCTGAGGTTGTTTTTTTGTGTGTTGGGAAACAAAAGACACATTCCTGGTGAAAATGTGTGCAGTACAGCACTATTAATTAATTCATGGTTATTTATGCTAGTTGCCAGGGTGTACACTTTGATACTACCACTAGGAGTCACCAAAGTCAGAGATTTTCAAATCATACGGGTTTAAAAATAAACTTTGAAGTCCACTTGAGTCCACTTGAAAACACATGAATCTTCAAAGATGATCACTTTAACTCAAACATAACTTTAACACTTTAACTTTAACACTTTGCACAGAGCAACATTGGACGTAACAATGGTTCCTATTACATATAAAACCAAACAAAAATCTTCACAAAAACAAGTTGTACAAATAATAAAATATAAACAAGCATATTAAAGCTACTGCAGATGTAAAAACAAACACAGTTAACTTACCAGAGCTGCTGTTCACTATTTAAAGACAAAGTCCATCCTCCTTTCTTTGTTAATAAAGAGTTTAATCTCACGGTTGTTCAGTACATCCATGCGTTTTAGTTCCAGTAAGAAGTCCTTCTTGATTCATGGACACCAGTGAAGACAGTCGAGCCTCCAGTTGTATGTCTTGAATACGTTTTAATGCGTTTGAGGGCTGAAAATGTCCGCTCGACAGAAGCAGCAGATATTGGGATTGTCACCGCCCAACATGTCACGCTAGCCCACTGACCAATCACGTACTTGTAGGCCAGCTAGCAGGCTCTGACACGTCAAAGAATACGCCCACCATGCCAAACTAAAGATCTGATTGGTTGAAGACTATGACAATCAACAATATCGTCCCCATTCACTTCAACTGCAAAGGGATTCACTTGTAATTCTGCAGGCCTCCGGGCAGATTTTCTTTTAACCTAGAGACAGCACAGGGGCAAAATCTGATTGGATAAAAGCTCTACTTAAAACAAGCTGTGCTGGAAGCAGAGCAACTAAGTAAGACAGGAGCTGTGCAATGAGATAATAAGATAATGGAAAAAATATTGGAATACATGGAGTGTATTTATAAAGAATAATTAAATTATAAAATAGCTATAACTTTGTGATTCTGTTTAGGTCAGCAGAGAAGGCCTTGCTGGCCCTGACGGCCCACCACTGGTTTAGCGTCGGCCAATGATTACAGGGTTGGTGGTTCGATTCCTGTCTCTTCCTGTCCTCACACACACACACACACACACACACACACACATTTGTCAACACGTTCTCACTCCAATGCATCAAATACAGCAGCTTAAACAAATACAACAATAGCTATATTCAGAAATAATACCATTATGTTGGGCTATCTGTACTGTCGGTCTATAAAATGCATACTTATATTGCTGTTTTATAGGCGGATATTTGTTTAAATATAAGTGAGTTTAAGTTAAATTTCTTGAGTGGAACATTTGAGTTTGTCATGCTCTGGTCTATTTAGAGATTTTGGTTCACTACTTTGTCTGTTTGCGTCTGTAGATTTCTCCTAAATTCACCAACAGTTACCATTAGATAATGCCTCATTTGCATATCTATACATAATATTTCATAAAACCTTTAATACAAAAATAATTGTCTTAATGTGAGTAATCAGCTGAGGAAGTTTCATGTTGATTTTTAGTAGTTCATTTTCTTTACCCTGTTCACCTGTAGTGTCTTCAACATGTCTGTAATTTTACAAAATTAGTTTTTTCTCAGACTCTGATCCATTAATCTCCACTTCAGCAGCTCTTACATACACCAAACTTTACAGTTTCATTAATCTCTATATTCTGGGGTTTGTTCAGATATCACTCATAGACTGATTTATACAACATCAACAAACACAGTCAAAAGTATTTTCTGATTTATGGAGTGAAACGAAATTCCCTCTGTAAAAACCTTTGACTCTAATATGTCAACAAACTAAAACAAATGTTCAGGTTTCTGAACATTTGAAATGTATGCAAATTAGCACGTATTTAATAAGAAAATGCCAAATTTGAATATTTAAACACAATCTATGGCATTATCGATTAGTTTTCCCCCTATTCAACTGTAGTATCTCCACCTTTATGCTTCTTTCAGGCTTCAGAACAGAGGTATTTTACTTTGGTAGCTTTGTTTGGAATTGGTTGCATTTGGAACAGCTTCCTGCAAAGTCTCAGCAAAACCAAACCAGTGCACATATTTTGTTTACTTCTCTCCGTCACTTCTATCTCTTCTTCTTCTTCTTCTTCTTCTTCTTCTTCTTCTTCTTCTTCTTCTTCTTCTTCTTCTTCTTCTTCTTATTCTTCTTCTTCTTATGAAGCACATAGTAACTCCTGTTTCGAAATGTACAAAATAACAAAACGTGCTTGCTTAATCCAGATTTAAAGATTCTCCTCGTCTGCTGCTTAACAGTAATTTGACATTTCAACCTTCTCGAACCTTCTTACAGAAAACATTTTCTCTTTTCCTTTTGTGTTGTCTGTCTCTGAATTATATGTTTGTGCTAAGCTGCTTCGAAAAGATATTAAAGAGAAAGATATTTATTACCAGGATGGAAAAGAAACGAATAAATCATATTCACCGACTTCAAAGGTTTTACTTGTCATGTGCGGCGCTTTGGACCTGAATGTAAATGAGACCGACGGACTAATGCATCAGGTCATGCGGACATAAAAGAAATGTTATTGAGAGGGAGCAAATCAATAGAGTGAACTTGAAACACGATGGAATACATTTGCGACAGTACGATAATTAGCGCTTTGGGGGCTCATATCTGCAGCTCACGACCCCTTAATTATATTTTGCATGATATCTGAGATCTTTTCAGAACTAGAATGGTCGGGCGATTCTTCAGAAGAGAGATGAGATGAGTTTGGTCGCGCGGTGCATAAACGGGTTGTGTTTTTGATATGCAGAGAGGGAGCATTGAGGCCTGTTCGTGTTATGAGGCTCACGCCAGCAGTCTTATTGTGTGAGGAAATTATCATAACCTCCTGTATCCCTTCAGAGTCCTGCAAGATCGGGCTTTGAGCAGTCGCTAAGAGCTTCACTTTACAGGAAATGCAAATGGCCGTGTCTGCAAATTGGATTCTCGTAAAAAATAATAAATAGAGGCAAATAGAAGAGTCAAAATAATAAAAAAAACTGTCCGACACCGCGACAGGATAAACAAATAAAAGATGACAGTCTGCGGCGATGGAAAATAACAGCTCTGGTAATATCACCAAAAAAAACCCTGAGGAGTTTATGTATCGCTGCGTGTTCTCCATTAAGGTGGAGGAGAGGCCGGCGAGCGGCTGGCATATTGAGCTGATTGATATGCTACAGTGGGCCATATGGACACCGTGCTCATCGAATGAGGGACACATCTGTGAGGCGATTTATGATTTTGTTGTGATTTGTAAACTGCGGGTTGCGTCAATGACATCAGCATTACTCAGCCCCCCTTCGCCTGTGATGCCAACACATTTCCTAATTGATGAAGAGAGACGTCCAGCAGAGTGCGAAGATTATGGCGGACAAGACAGAGAAATACACATTACTTTACAGTATGTAGGAGTGTTGAGGCCATTGGTTTATCATTCACCATTAAGAGAAAAACAGTCATGAAGGATTTTAAAGAAATCAGTCACTTTAAAAGATACAAAACGCCATCCTTGTTTCAATATACTAACAATAGCAGAAACTCTGACAGCCTGGTGGAAATTCCACAAAATCACTAACATCACTTTTGCACCTTCAAATTTTACTCCCATATGGAACAATCCTGATTTTCTAAGTCACAAGACACCTCTAAATTGCCACACATTGTCCGCTAAAGGCATCATTCATCTGAAATACATCTTCAATAATAACACCATGGTTTCATTCCCTCACTTGGTTCAGAAGTACGGCATCAGGAGCAATCAATTTTTAGGAATATCTGCAACTCAACATTAAGGCCACTAACCTAGAACTGCCCCCCTCAACCTCAGAATTAATTAATATCCCCTCTTCAAAAAAGTTAAACTCAAAAATATAATATCACAGTCTGACAAAACATCATCCATACCATCAAGAAAATGGGAATCAGACCTGTCCATCACTCCTGATGCTGATTTCTGGAACCAAATCTGCAATAACATCTACTTCATGACTAAAAATGCCAATTTACAACTAATACAGTATAAAATACTTCACAGAATTCATTACACCGGGCAAAAAATGTTTCAAATGGGATTCACGTCAGATATCTGTCCACATTGCACTCAAAACAGCCCGGATAGCTCACGCCACCTGGCACTGCACACCAGTTCATCACTTTTGGGAAGAAATAAGTGAGTCACTGTCTGTCTTCCTGGGCTGCCTCGTCCCTTTATCCCCTTCACTGTGCTTACTAGGAGACATCTCAACAATACATCTGAGTAAAACAAACCGCAAATTACTCCTTGTGGCCCTAACTATCGCCACGGAAACTATCCTCATGAACTGGAAATCAAGGAATAATACACACATCGCACACTGGAGAAACTTAATGATAGAATATATTTCAATGGAAAATCTAACCTCATCCATATACAATACAACAGAACACCATTCCACCTGGTCATCCCTCACTATGTTTCTGCAAACGTGACACCACCCATCCTATTAATATTGAAATATGTATAGTATATATACCGGTATATATTTTTTTTTTTTGTGTATTTCTTTTACAATTGTTGATTTCTGTTTTGTTTTTCTTGCCGGACAACCAATTGAAACCCACGTACATGCACACATGAACATCCATATGCACACATACTTACCTGTTTTTCATTTTTTTTTTTTTTTTTGGTTTGGTTTTTTAAATAATTATTATTATATATATTTTTTTTTTCCTCCATCTCAAAAGGCTCAAGGACATTGTCACACGCACACATACACACACACTGACTATATGATATTTGCTGGCTTTTATCCCACTGTTCTTGTCATCCTCTTGTTGTTATGTCTATGTTTTGTCTTAATATTGTCTTGTGTCTTTCAATAAAAAGAAAAAGAAAAAAAAAAAAGATACAATTGTTCAGACGTAAGGCCTTTATTCACAAAAATGTGACCGCGCCATTAATTTGTATGTCACTATATTTTTTTTAACTCTGTACTTCCACACAAAATCAAACATTACACGTTTCGTCAGATTACGTGACTTTTTTCACAACAAGGTTGATTTTTCTGAGCTTTCGTATTGTGAATAAAGGCATCAACCAATCGAGTTGTGCTGAACAGGAGGATTATAATACAACAGCAGGGACACTCCGTAGTATGAACTAATGCCGTGTTGCCGCCGGTCTCGCCGGGGACTATTTGTGTTCATTCGCGTGAATCGTGCGAATCGCACTGGACTCGCCGGAGAGGGGGCGTGGTTTATCCCCCTCAAAGCCGTTCAACTGTCTGCCATTCACCATGGAAAAAATAACCTCTATTTCTGCTTAGTATGTGTTATGGAAGTCACAGATATCCCGGGAAACGAAACGCCGTCATGTCTGGGTTCATAACATTGTCCAGAGGAGGTCCGTGGATTTTATCGAGCTGTATTCACTGTGTCTAGCAAGCCACACGTCACTGTAGCAACAGCTGTATGAACACAAAATAAACTGATTTGGCAATAAACCGACAAAAATGGACTCCGAAATAACTACGTAATGATGCCGATTTGTAGGCTACATGTCTTCTCAATGCAGCTCGGACGGATCGGTGCTAGGCTATGCTAACATTGTAGCAGCTCCACCAACACTCAGAATAACGTCATCTAGACGTAAATACGGCATTGTTTGTACCATATGGTTTACACACACATTTATACACATATTTGGTCCGGTCTCTATTGATATGAGGTATTGTAGAGCTCTGGGTGAACACAGACGGCTACAGGATTTATTTCCTGATTCAACAACGGCAGGAAGTCAGTGATGACAGGAGAAACATCTCAACGCTGATAGGCTATCGCGCTGGGGCGTAACGCGAATATTTCGCCAAAGTTGAAAAATTTCAACTCAGGCGTTTGGGCCGATTTGGCATTTGACGCGAATTTGCATCAATCGCGCCGCGCCATCGCAAATTCGCCTCACTCCAGTCTCATCGCGTCTGTGCATAGACTTTGTATGTAATCTACTCCCGCGAATAATTCGCGCCACCTTTGGTGTGAACGCATCATTAGACTGCAAACTTTATTACTCGTTTCAACCATGCCAAAGAAAGCACAGATAAGATCCACTCCTTCCATGTCTTACCTTTCACAATAAAAGTCATGTATTACTATTTGCGTTATTTATTTGTCACACCACTGGTCTGTAGGCCTTTCGAGTTAATTACTGTAATCATGTTTGACCATAGGTTTAAGATGCATGTGTTTGTATTCCGATAAGAAAGAAAGAAAGAAAGATAGATAGATAGATAGATAGATAGATAGATAGATAGATAGATAGATAGATAGATAGATAGATAGATAGATAGATAGATAGATAGATAGATAGATAGATAGATAGATAGATAGATAGATAGATAGATAGATAGATAGATAGATAGATAGATAGATAGATAGATGTATACTTTATTCATCCCCAGGGGGAAATTTGTTTGTAGCAGCAGCAAACGAAGTTACAGAGTAAACATACAAATATGAAGATGAAAGATGCTCAATATATACAATACAATAAGATAACAGAGCAGAATATAATACAATTTTAAGAACATTTAAAGAAAATAAAAAATGCACAGTATATACAATAAAATAGAATGGTATTAAGTTAAATAACTAGGTAAAAGACAGTAGTGCAAGGATCACCAACAGCAAACAACAACAGTGAGCAGTGTTGTAGTCAATTGAAGGATGATCTGGCCAGAGGTGATTTGTTGTACAGTCTAATAGCAGAGGGCAGGAATGTTCTCCTGTATCTGTCCTTGTGACAGCGGAGCTGGATCAGTCTGTTGGAGAAAGTGCTCCACTGGCCCTGTAGTAGATGGTGGAGAGGGTGGTCCGGGTTATCCAACATGGATAATAGTTTCTTCAGTGTCCTCCTCTCCACCAGCTGTTCTGGGTTTTCTTGTTTGCAGCCAATGATGGAGCCGGCCTCCTTAACTAGTTTGTTAAGTCTGTTGGTGTCTCCGGCTCCAATGCTGCTCCCCCAGCAGACTACAGAAGTACAGTGCACTGGCCACAACAGACTGGTGGAACATCTCCAGCATCTTGCTGCACACGTTGAAGGATCAAAGATTCCTCAAGAAAAAGAGTAGACTCATCCCCTTCTTGTACACAGCGTTGATGTTGGTCTTCCAGTTCAGTCTGCTGTCGATGGAGACACCCAGGTACTTGTACTCCTCCACCATGTCCACATCCTCTCCCAGAACTCTCAGCGGTTGTGGAGCCGTCGTCTTCCTCCTGAAGTCGACCACCATCTCTCTGGTCTTGGTCACGTTCAGACGCAGGTGATTTCTACCGGCCCACTCCACAAAGTCCTCCACTACTGCCCTGTACTCCTCCCGTCCGTCCCTTATACACCCGACCACTGCAGAGTCATCAGAGAATTTATGCAGATGGCATGACCCAGAGGTGTACTGGAAGTCAGTGGTGTACAAGGTGAACAGGAAGGGAGACAGAACAGTTCCCTGTGGGGCTCCAGTATCACTGACCACCCCATCAGACAGCACACGGCCCAGTCGGACAAACTGTGGTCTGCCTGTGAGGTAGTCAGTGATCCAGGAGACGGTGGATGCGTTCACCCCCACCACCCGCAGCTTCTCACTCAGCAGCACTGGTTGGATGGTGTTGAATGCACTGGAGAAATCAAAGAAAGTCATTCTCACAGAGCCACCGGTTCATCCAGGTGCGACTGAGCTCGTTGCAGCAGGTAGATGATGGCGTCGTCCACCCCCACATGAGGCTGGTATGCAAACTGCAGAGGGTCCAGTGAGGATTTCAACTGCGGTCAGAGGTGGGCCAAGACCAGCCTCTCCAGCACCTTCATCACATGTGATGTGAGGGCAACTGGTCGGTAGTCATTGAGGCCAGATGGTGTCGTCTTTTTTGGTACAGGAACCAGGCACGACGTCTTCCACAGCACCGGGACTTCCTCCTGCTTCAGGCTCAGGTTGAAGAGATGTTGCAGGACATCAGACAGCTGGATGGCGCATGTCTTCATGACCCTGGGGCTGATGCTATCAGGTCCTTCAGCTTTGCCTTGGTGGAGTCTCTACAGCTGTCTCCTGGCCAGTCGGCACAGAGAGGGGGGGGGGGAGGGTGGAAGAGCCCTTTGATGTTGAGGGCTCTGTGTCCATGCAGAGGGGGGACAGAGGGGGAGGTGTGGTGTGTGGAGGAGACAGATGAGGGCTGTGAACTAAACCTATTGAAGAAAGAGTTTAGCTCGTTTGCGCTCTCCAGGGAGCCCCCTGGTTGTCTCCCTCCAACCTTGGAGACGGTAATCTGCTTCATCGCGGTCCACACCTCCCTCACATTGTTCTGCTGGAGTTTGGCCTCGAGCTTCCTCCTGTAGGAGTCCTTGCACTCCCTGATCTTCATCTTCAGGTCGCGCTGGACTCTCCTTAGCTCATCCCTGACCCCAGACCTGAAAGCTGCTTTCTTCTTATTAAGAAGAGCTTTCAGGTCACTGGAGAGCCATGGCTTGTTATTGGGGAAGAAAGAGAGAGCGGAAAGGAAACAAATGGAAGAACACAAAATAAAGAAAATGCAGCAGGGAAGGTATGGAAGAGAAAGGAAGGACGGAAGCAACATAACAGAAAGGACCAAAGGAAAGGAAACTAAGGATCACATACATGTCCATTGACCCAGAATAATGATGCTGGTAGTGGCAGTGTGACCCAGCTGTCACGTTAACAGCTCTCCAGAGTTGTCATGAACACCTCCACGCTCCTCGACCCCCCTTTAAACACTTTATTTATTTACCTGCTCAACTAAATGATGGATGGGGCCTGAGCTTGAACTTTTACACAGCTGTCTAATTGAAGGGTTGAACAGCGCTAAAGTTAAATTTATTTTTGTGTTTTGACATTAATGTGGTTGTTACCTCTGAGTCAAATGGAGGTGTCAGTGACAAGCAGCAACAACTGATTCTAAGCGACATTTAACTTAAAATATTCCTGTTTTATCCGCCCTGAGAGCACTCTTTAAAATTCCAACCTGACTGATTGAACACAACGGGCCTCATGTAAAAAGCACCCGTACGAACACATTCGTTGAGTTGTACGAGTGTAACGGATTGTATATTTTGTTACTTTAAAGCAATTTTCAGTTTGAAAACCGTGTATAAATGACACGTCATAATTATGTCGACATTACCCTGTTTGACTCTGCAACTTCGAATTATGATATAGTTCAAAATGGGCTAATGATGCTATTGTACAACAATACAATATCAATATGAGCATCTTAAGCTGCCAAACTCTGCCAAACGACTTACGGTATGCGTTAAGTTGAAGGTTGATTTGTCTCTGTAGATAAAAAGGTCAGACAGAAGTGTAACCAGGATCTTCTGGAGGCCTCAGAGCGTCAGACCCTGGGAAGAGAGTGTGTCTTCAGTCAGTGTCTTGATGTTGGTGGAGATGGATGCATCGTTCTTCATATTCATCTTCAGATGCAGGTTCAGAAAGTTAAGTTGGAACACAAAAAATGGTCTTGTATGAGGCCTGTTGATTCCAGTTATGATTAGGGTTGGGTATCGTTTGGGTTTTTTCCGATACCGGTGCTAAAACGATACTTTTAAAACGATACCGGTGCCTAAACGGTGCCTGAACCGATACTTTTTTCTTCAAATTGAACAATATATTAACTGTGTAAAGTATACTATAAATATAAATAAATACAAAACACTTGGCTTCAAACTACAGCTTCAAACTTTTTAACTATGAACAATATATGAACAGTTTACAGCAGTGGCGGCTGGTGGAAAATGTTCTAGGTAGGGCCATCCTATCAATTTCAGCAAACATCCCAGTATGATTTAATGCAAAAAAAAGTATCAAACACACATTATTACTTGGCAGTTAAATATTTAACATGTATTCCAACACGAAAACAATCAGTAAATAACACTTATATAACATAATATAACATGTTCATTTATTGAGATGCCCCTATGGACCTTGTTATAGGAGGTAAAGATCAGGAGAAGTAAACATGAAGTGTAATTATGAATACTGATGTTAAATTAAGCTATGATGAGTTTTCACTGTTAATTTAACATCTCTATTACATGTTGATGCCTCCATGACCAAGTTAAGCAGATGAGACTGAGGACAGCTATGTAGAATAAAAGATGTTCACTTTGTCTAATATGTAGCTTGACCAAGTTCTCCATGTGTGTCCTGGTGTTCTCATGTTTCCTTACCTCCTCATCCCTCACTCCCGTAACTGTCCGTGCTGGATCCGTCCCCGTTGTTTTAAAAAGCTAAATAAATGATTAGCATGATGTCATCCAGCTAGCCAAACCTGTCTGGTGTACAGCTAGTACAGAAGCTTCGCATGTACTGCTTCCCTTTCCCGCGAGTCTGCTGTCTCAGGGAGACATCGATTCAAATTTAGAAAGTGCACAATATGTCGCCATTTCCTCCGGGACCGAGTTCGTGCAAGGCATACACTATAAAACGCAGATCGGCAGAGATCTTTTCCCAGACGTGGTTTGTGTGCGAGTAATTGCAGAATTGCGGCAGTGTATGGTTGATTGCGTGCAGCGTAATGTCTCAGGGAGACATCAATTATTGTTTCAATGTATGTTTTAAATCTCCTTTACTTTTGCCTTTATGCTTTTAATGGTTTCATGTGAAGCACTTTGAATTACCTTGTTGTTGAAATGTGCTGTACAAATACACTTGCCTTGCCTTGCCTTGCCTTGAGGTCAGGCTGATCTGATATCAGCTCTTTGGCTGCAGAATCTCCGCCAAAGTTCTCCTCTCAAACGGGTCTTGGAGGAGGAGTGCTCGCGCTGGCACAGGCGCCTGTAGAGACTTCTCCTGACGAGAACGTGCAGCGAGGGGGGCCTGATCGTTCTGGCCCCACGCTGAATCTATTTGAGGGCGCTGATTGGCTAAATTGTATGTCACTCATTTATATCTTGAATCAGCAATTGGCTAAACTGCTTCATAGACCCGCCTCTTTTGGGCCAAAACGATCAGGCCCCCCAAGCTGCGCGTTCTCAGAGTGTCGTGCACACAGACAGAGAGCACGAGCAGAGAGCACACAGGAGGAGAGGACGAGCAGGAAAAGCATATATATTTTGCGCAGATATCATATTTTACACACATTACTGGGTACATTCCATAGTTCAAAAACACAAATATTGACAATTTGTATAATTTATGATTATTATAATTTTTTTTTTTCTTTTTCTTTTTTTGTGTGGCTTATGGTGTGGCCATGCCCCATGGCCCGCTATTGACCAGCCGCCACTGGTTTACAGTATACTTAAATAAATAAAAATAAATACAAAACACACACACACACTCTGTACACACACTACAGCTTCAAACTTCAGCAATTATTTTGCAGAAATATGAGCATATTTTCCTTCTCTGGCAAAATACGACACGTCTCATGACTTATTTTATTTTACCAGTTGGTGGCGGTAATGCGCCAATTCGTCGTTTGCCAACCGCCAGTACACCTCAAAGGAGGAGAAGAAGCTGCCTGTTGTGCTCATGAGCGGCAGCGCTAAGTACCCCGTTGTAATAATACTATGAGTGAGGAGCGGAGGACCGAGTCCTGCTGCCAGGACGGAGTCATCAGAGTAGTGTAAAAAAAAGTATTTCAATCGGCTCAGGCACCGAAAGGAAGCACCGAAATCTGCGTTGCGTTTCGGTCCGGTTCAGAAAGGTTGCCAATTCGAAAATACATACGAAAAATACAACAATGGAACTGTGCCAAATGTAAAAAACAATACGTACCTTTTTATGTTGCCTCATTACTCAGCTTTTCATCCCGCTTCAAGCACAAACACACCCGCTCGTCTGGTCTCTCTATCGGGTTGAAAATCAAGCCGCTCCACTGAGCGCTCCTCCTAGAGCTCCTCCTAGAGGCCTGGAGAACGTTCTTTGTGTTGACCGGATATGCAGCGCTTTTCTCTTGCATTAGTTTTTGGCGTTTGTGTGTGTTTGGCTCTGCATCGTTTCTCTATCATTCCTGTCCAATACGACAACATTCTACTCATCGACTTCACTACTGAGCTCAATTTAATGTTTTTTTGTGGGGGACAAATATACTTCGACAATTGCAATTTTGTTATTTGCATTAAAACTTTATTTATTTGTTTATTTTTATAAAGAATAATTTATTTATTGTCAGTTCTATGACGGGCCAGACTGTCAACTGGCTTTGGACGGGCCTTCCTGCCCAGACTGAGTAGTCCAATCCTGCACACGCATGCACTTATTATATATAAGAAATAGAGTAATTGATATGCAAAGAAATGAATGACAAAATAAAAGAATATATTTTTAGAAATGTCAAATAACTTGTCTTTATATTTCCACATGTTTTCTACTTATATTTTTTGAACAAAATATTTATTTTTAATGCACTCCGATGACTCCATAATCAGAGGTTTCAAGCAAATCCACAGTTTAAACACGTTAACTAAACCCTTCGTTTGAGCGTCACAAATATGAGCCAACCTGTCTGATGTCACTGATGGAGGATCTCTCAGACCAACCTTGACTTTGTCCGACTGTGCTCACTATAGTCGTGGGAACTCATAATGCAACCTTCGTTTCTACTTTTTAGGAATGTACGGTTGCACAAAAATGATATTATTTCCCTTGTTGTGCACCATATTACAGTTCAAATCCAATACAGTGTATGAATATTGTAAGTGCATGACAATGCACATTGTTATCTTAAACTGTGCAGTTGTGGTTAGTCTCGTGAAAAGGAATCGACTAATTATATTTTGTTTATGCTTTTGTTTTGTCCTTTAAAATAATCCTCCTCAGAATAACATTTGATCTCTGTCCATTTCTTAAGCTTTTCTCTTTTGTTAAAAGTAAACCAGCTTCCACTCTACAGTTTAAAGGGGCAACCCAAACAATTGTTAAATTAAATAATGTATCTTTTACGCAACGAGTAAATCACCAGCGAGGTAGTGCTGGTATTTGAGAAGGATATTCTACTGCCAGCCAATATTGTACCAACACAGCTCTGTTTTTTAAAGTCCCTCTCAGACATCACATCATAAGAAACTGTGGTACTGTACACGTGAGATGAGTTATGCAATTACTACATATTAAACCAGCCAACATTCAGACTCTCCTGAGTGTCTTGTCACCACTAGAGGCAGCAGAAGGAAACTCCTGGTCAGCATTAAGAGAAATGAACATCCTTTAGCTGTAGGTTTTAGGGGATTGTGCCGAGTGTGGAGAACATTTGCCGTCAGAAAAAAAAGACAAAGTGACGTTTGTGCGTCAATCGAAAGAATGTATTCACTCCAGAAGCAACAATAGGAGCCTCTCCATGGGGCAGGCAGATTTTCAGCCAAACATACGAAAGGAAAAAAAACAACAACTAATCTCTCTGTAGGTCCTTCTTTAGGCGTGAGTCTTTAAAAGTAACAGATCAGACATATGACAGCGCAGCAGCAGCAGCATCTCCCACTGACGGCTCAGAGTTTCCCTGGAGAGAAATCCTCTTTGTCTTGGCGGTCCGAGCCGGCCGTGTCTTTCAACAGGATATCCCAACAGAAGGTGAGGTCAACTATGAGCAAACTCTGCACAATGGGATCTGGAGCTGGATTTGATGTTTCACAAAGCAGTGGTCATATTCTTTGAAGATGTTGCCCCCCCCCCCCCCCCCATCAAGTCTGTGAGAGTTAATTAAACATTGGACAGCTTGGGGTCAAGCCTCGGCTCAAAGTGAGAGAGAAAAAGACTTTCTTTTATCATCCCGTCATCTTGACAGGATGCTGCATGAATTATCGGTTGTTATGAAATGCAAGCGAATCATCATCGTGATAAAAACATTTTTTCTTTGTTATTTTTCTGAAATTTCAACTAATTTTACCACTCACACATCAACTGCTTTCAGCTCTCACATTTAAAATCACAACTGTTTTACGCCAACTGAACTTTTGACTGCATTCATCACGGTTTATTTTTCTTTCAATGCTTAAACTTTGACACTTTTAGGTTTTCAATGGTTGAACATCAAGTACATACACAATTTACTTTCACTGCTTTCAGTATTTACACTTCAACTTTAGCTGACATCGTCTTTCAGTTTATACACTTTCTTCTCTACACTTCCAGCTCAATTCATCATCTCCACTTAAAGTCTTTGCCAACCAAGTCCATATTTTTCTCATCTGAAATAGTCGTACCTTTAATATAAATACAACTTTACGTTGTGTCGATCATATTCACACCCCAACTCCCAAACTTCCACCTTCCGTTAGAGTTCACCACTCAGAGCCGCCGTAAATGCAAAACGTCATCATCAATAATTGCAACAGATTAGCTGATTAGCTGATTCACTTCATTCATTCGTCTTACAGATCAAAGCACTTTGCGACAAACAAATGAAAGAATGCAGTGATTCGGAATGTAAAGATCGATCGTGGTCGGTGATTGCAGAACTGCTTGGAATCGGGGAGGGTCACGAAACAAATGATGTCACGTAAGGAAAGATTAGACAGTAAGGATTGTGCTCGAGGCAGATAAATGACATCTTCTTGATAATGTAATTCGGTTACTAGTGCTATCTATCGCACCCACGTTATTAGTTCAGTTTTGTTTTGTATTGCGAATTTTCGCAATGAATATAATAATGAACCGAATTGCACGCAGATTTCTGTGCTGAATGATTTTTATTTTTATCAGATTAAGGATTTAAGATTTGCACACAAAAATGCAGACCCGGTGTGAAACATGTCAACTCCTTTCAGTTTATGAACTTGAATCTTGAAACAACTGAATCTTTAACTACTTACTGTACTTTCATTATTCTTTCAGTTATTTTTTGACTACCACTTTAAGTTCAACTTTTTGCAATATTTAAGCACTTTAATAAACTTTTTTTCATTGGTCTCATGTACGGTCAAAAAACAATTGACACTTCAATTTATCACCTTACATTTTGTCTGACATTTCAACAGCTTTCAGATATTCATCTTCAAGTGAATCTTTCAGTACATTCATCATTTTCATTTCAACTGATACACATCCAATTATTCAGTCAACGCGTACTCTCAGTTTGACCCTCTTCAACTTCCTTCATTGGGTACATTTGAACTTCAACTTCTTTGACCACTTCCATTTAAACTGCTATATCAACTTCTTTGAGTATTTGTAATTCAACCGCCACTTAAAAACAACTTCAACTTTTTTGGCATTCCCAAAAAAATGAATGCTGCAAAATTTAAAAAGAACATGTTGTCTTGCTGTTTTTTGTCACTCTAATGTAACAACCTAAATTAATATTGGTAAATGTATGAGTGTTTGAACCCTGGTTATTTTTCATTCCCCTCTTGAGTGGATTTGGCAGAGCACTTGCCGAAGCTGAGCTGTTGGCTGCCCTTCCATGTCTTCTGTTGTTGTTTTCTGGAGGCCTCAATGGGATGGGTAGTTTGTGAAATGACAGGACATGCCAACAAATTGCATCACTTCTGGCTCAGCGGCCAAGGACAATGCCATGCCATATGCCAATCGGGGGGGTCATGGGTAGAGGGCTGAATGGGGTCTCATTTCCATGTGCTCCCTTCAAAGCCCCCAAAAGAGAAAAAAAAATCGCCCGACTCCAAACTCTCTGTTACAACCACACACACACACACACACACGTTCACACCCAGAAGGCCCTGTCGGGAGGCTGCCTTGGCCAGTGGTGTGACACAGACATACGAGCTGACACATCAGCCATTAGCCAAAACAACCAGAGATTAATTTCAATACACGGGCGGGCAATACACGGGCCTGCTGATCTTTCTGTTCCCACAGTCGACAGTCATCAGAGCCACGCATACTGTACACACTTTCACTTTCACCTTCTTTTACTTAACGGCCCACGAGTTTGACTTGATTTTCTTTCCTTTTTATTTTCTATTTCATGTATTTTCTAATTTGCGTTGATTTAGGTTTTACTTTCTATTTTGTATCTGTTTTGTACTCATTTTGTTTCCACTCTACATGTTGTATCTGCTTCCTCCTTGGTATCTGTTTTGGATCAACCTTCTGCTTTGTATCTACTTTAGATACATTTTTTGTCTACTTTCTACATTCTCTATCTACTTTGTCTATGTTGTATCCACTTTATAATTGTGTATCATCTCTCAACAGTGTATGCACTTCGTAATATGATGCTTGTGGTTTTTATAATGAAACATTTGAACTCCTACAAAATAGTTGGAGTGAAAAATTTTAAATAAGACTTTTACAGGTATTTGTTTTTACCAATTATTACTATTTGTTACTGTTATTACTGGTCCTAATTCTCTTGCACTTGTTTCACTCCTAACTGTCTCTGTTCTGTGTCTTTGGGATCACAGATTAAAATAGTGTAATTTGACCAGGGAGTGAGGAGCAGTGATTTAGGAGCTGTTGTTTGGTTGACATGATACAAATGAGGATGGCACTAGAAGGTCAAGCAGCCTGCTCCATCGCCATAATCGTGCTAATTGGGACAATATGTGCGTGATAAATCAAAACGGCCTGCCAATCGGATCCTCTCATCGCTTTCATTTTGGTTGAAAAAGTATCATTACACTCACCACTGTTTTTGTTCAAAATGAGCTTATTTTTTGCATTTTCATTCAAGATTTGAAGTTTTGTTTCCGACCATATGTTTTTAAAGAGCATATGTTCTGTGCTAATGCTGCTGAGGGAGGGAGGGAGGGAGGAAACCGTGAAAGGGTTTTAACCTTCTACGAGGGGGAAGTTGTGCGGTTAATACTCCAGCCACCTCTTCACTGGGCCGGTGCCAAGTGTTCCTCCAGCCTCGGCTCTATGAGGGAGGCGGGGACGAGTCCCCTCTACCTCGCAGCCAGATGCCAAGAGGATAAACTCTGGTAGCTTCAGGACAACAACATCAAGGTTGTGTCCAAAACTGGAGCCTGTGATATTAGTCATGGAGAGGGCGTGATGTATGATGCCAGTTTGTGTTCTGGCTCGGCAACATCTGAAATTACAAGAAATTACAACGTAAAAGAAGTGAATAATAATTCATTATAGTATGATGTAATTAACGAGACAGAAAGCTTTACCTCAGTAGAAGAAATTGGTGTAAAACTCTTTGTATGCAGCTGTCAATTTACTTAACAATCTACAGCCAACCAGCGAGCAAAACCAACCAATTAAAAAAACATCATCGCCTTCATTAATGTCACTGAATGTACATTAGCTGAACTAAATGCATCAAATGACAAACGTTTGGCTTATGCTAGCACGCAAGTTTGGCTGATAAAGCTAGCATAAAGCTGTTAAAGTGGTTGAGTTTGAAGGGGGTGTAGATGCAAAGAACAAATCAATATATTGATGAATTAAGTTTAAGTTTCTGAATGTAATATGATTTGATCCACAAAAGCAAAAAGTGTAGTGACACAAAACAAATGATGTTAGCCTACTTTCTATGCTAAGTCATGCTATGTTGGCGAGTATATTTTACTCACCCTATTGAACCTATTGAAACCAAAAAGCAGAAACAATATTGATGAATGAATATTTGCAATTAAACCAACTGTTTGATAGTAGTGAAGCTAATGTTAGCTTGTAAATTAAGCTAATGTAGCTAGCATTGTTGTCAATGCAGTCGAGTTTATAGAGGGTTTGGATACAAGGAACAAAATGAATCGGCTAAGAAAAAAAGATCAAAGAAAGTGTGACAGAATGTGTAATCTGTAGTGCCGTTAATTTGACTTCAATTACTGATTTCAAAAGGTACAAATACATCAAAGTAGCCTAACACTCACACACTGACTCCAAACCACAAGCCGATATATTTTAGTGACCTGCATGGTTAAAGTCCACCAATTAGACTATTACAGTTATGGCTCTCATAACCATTAATAAACATTTTGACCTGATGAAGATCCGTCTTGGATGGAAACATCTATTTGAAATGAGTTTTTGGTTTGGAGTCAGTGCAGTGGTGTTAACTAGCAACTTGCACCTGCGTGTCTACACGTACAAATGGAACAAACAAGTCCGTTAAGAGAGTAAGCTTCCAGCTTTGCTCATTAGCCGTTTGCAGAAGTTGTTGCTGTGAGAAAAAAAAGAAAAGTCAAATTCGGACAGCAAATACAGGACATGGAATACGGAGAAAGTGCCACCTTCCTTTGCTAAAGCCCGGCTGGTTAAAGTTGTTTCTTTTCTTGCCAGTTATTATGTGAACTGTTGTTTTCTTATGGCTCTGCGTCTGTCTCGGTGTAAAGCTCACTTAAAGTAATTACAGTCTTCAGAAAAGCTGCACACGCAAATGTGGGAACATGTATAAATCATAATTATACATGCAGATTTATTCTATCGATCTTACATAAT
This sequence comes from Melanostigma gelatinosum, assembly GCF_949748355.1. Lineage (NCBI taxonomy): Eukaryota > Metazoa > Chordata > Actinopteri > Perciformes > Zoarcidae > Melanostigma > Melanostigma gelatinosum. Next base: position 5,681,270 of record NC_136650.1, on the reverse strand, counting down.
CTTTTTCTCTCTTGTTTTTAGGTTTATTTTACAGATAACTATGAGGGAGGGAGGGAGTGGGGGAGACAGAGGGACGGGGGAGACCTGTGGATGATTCGCTTCTTTTTGTCCTCTGTTTTTTCTCTGCTTTATTTTCCCTGAGAAGATTAAATATTTCTGCTTGAGAAAATCTTTTTAAACGGCCACTGACTGCTGTCCTGGCCCCCTCTGTCACTGGCTGAGCACACGGGGTCCCCCTCCAAAAAAACCCACAGTTCTCCCCCATTTTGTCATTCCAAAATGTGGTGAAAAAATGTAATCTTCTAACAAAGAATAGAAAAGGGTGGCTATAGAGGAATTTTTTTTTTCTGCAAGTGGCCTCTTTATTGGGTGGGGGATGGGCGGCGGAGGGCTCCTTCACAGTATCCACACACAACAGGGCTCCAATCTGTCAAATAATTAGCCAGTGTGGGAGGACAAAGGATTTTATTTGCCCGAATTTCATACATCACTGCTTGAATACATCATCACTGTATTGTGACGGGTCATGGGAACTTCAGCTCGGAGACGGAGGGACGGAGACGCAGAGAGGTCTCGAAAACTGATAATGGAAAGACCAAACTGACCGGAGAATCTATAAAGATGTTTTAGACGTACGACAGGAGTTTTTTATGCTGGTCTGAAATAGTCTTTTTGAAATGTTTGCGCAGAAGTACTGGTTCTGAACTGAAGCGATCGATTGATCGGCTGATTAAAACCTTTATTTATAAAACGCAAAGTCTCTTTTTTGAAGAGTGTCAAGTTTAGATTTGTCTATCAAACTTTGCCTAAGGCCTGAAAGGCGTCTTCAAATTGCTTGTTCTGTCCGACCGAACAGTCCAAAACCAAAAGATATTCAGTTTACTCTGATACCAGAGAAGAGCAGCAAATCCTCACACTTCCACCGCTGGAACCAGAAAAAGCTTTTGTTTTAAAACAAGACTGAAATGATCAAAATACTCAACAAATCGATTGCTAACGAACCGTTTCAGCTCAAACTGGCTTTTGTTGCATGTCGATGTTTATTCATCGCATTAAAGATTGTTTTTAAGAAAAAGAATAAATGTCAACATTTGCTTGATTAGTGGTATAATCTATTGCTGTTAATTAATTTGTCATCAAGTGACAATTTAAGATGGCCACTAAAAATTCAAAGTCACATTCAGCTCGTGGTAATCCTTCGATGATTGATGCAAACAGGGAGAGACAAAAAAAAGTGTCCCGCACACTAACATGGGGGTGAAATAAAGAGGTTTCTCACATTTAAAGGATATATTTGTACATCCATAGTTTGTTGTCACCTCACAAGAATCTTTTCCAATGTTCTGGCGCCGTTAAACGTGATTCAAGAGCGCGAACATTTTTACATTCAGCCTCCTAAAAACTAGGACCCGATACAACGAAACTCTACTCAAATACTCAAAATACTCAAATACTGTGAAGACTATTAGTGTCCCGTGTGAACTGGAAAACTACATTTTTGTTGCCTAAACCAACTTTTTGTTTGGTTTTGTTCCGTAGTCATTTTCAACCAAACCATGGTGTTATTGAACAAAACCTAACCGAGTAGTTTTGCAGCATTTTCTGTTTGTTATTTTCTTTATATTTACAGCCTTTAACTGTGTATTTCAAACTGTTACGTTTGATAAAATACGTTTCCCTCAAAAGGCGGTGTAGTACTGTTTACTTGTATGGGAATGTTATTTCGTGGGAGAAAGAGTTGCTTAAATTAAAGGTATTCCGAGAGTCTCAAAATTATAATTCAACAATTTGCACAAAGTCAATGGTGAAAAAGCATTGATGAAGACTTCTAAGTCACCCCTCTCTGTCCCTCCGATAATGGCTGAAAAGTGAAAACAGCTTCAATTGGTCAAGTTTTTAGAGAAAGGAGGCGTTGGAGTGACACTTGGAGTGAAGTTGTGTGAGGAGGAGCGCTGCTTTAGCTTTCAGCGTGTGCGTTTATTTGAGGTGTCTGTCAAAATAAGCTCCGTCCGTTGGATATTTAGACAAGCGAGCAGGGGATTGAACTGTAATTGGCCCTCGGGGGAAACTTTTCTTTCTGTGCTCGTAGAAAATCAGAAGAGAAAAAGTTATCAGGAGCTCGATATTGTCTGCTTCTACAAAGCAGCCGCTCCTTTCACCTCGGAGTTCCCGTGCGAGAGGAATAGACCTCTGCGTGGCCATTGTTTGGTGTGATTGCAGCGGCCCGTCGCACGTCCCTCTGAAGGATTAGATTGATCCACTGACTGGAGGTGAAGTCCTGGTGTCTGCACCCAGCAACACAAGGGCCAGGAGGGGCTTGTGGTCCTGAAGCTGTTTTTGTCCTTTTTTTTGTTTTTTACTGGGTACTGACATTAATTACCCATTTTAGGCAACTGGGAACCATTGTGTGTGTGTGTGTGTGTGTGTGTGTGTGTGTGTGTGTGTGTGTTTGTGTGTGTGTGTGTGTGTGTGTGTGTGTGTGTGTGTGTGTGTGTGTGTGTTTGCAGCTGGAAGGTGAATCCGTTAACATGTGCAGGAGTGAAGGTCTAGGGTGAATAAAGTGTCCAGAGAAGTTAAGTAATCTAAAGTAAAAATATCTGAAGTGAAATACTGAACAAGAGCTCAAGATTGTCGATAAAGAGAATATTAGTTATTAAAATTTACCAATTTATCACACGGTTACCATGAAATTGCATTTTCATTTCGATTTAGATCTTGAGTCAGTGTCTTTTTGTTTTGTTGAGATTTCCATCAATATTCCGATATTAGACACACACACACTTTTAATGTAAAGCATGTAAAGAATATGATTTACAGTCTCCTTCCTCTGGCTCACAACTCTGTAGAATCCTCCATTTTAAGGTTCAATTTGAATTTATCACATTTTTCAAAAAGTGCAACTTTTAATACATCTGCATCTGAAGAAGTTACTGGAACTTTGCTTTACTGGACTTTTTCTAATTAATTGAACACTTTAAGGGGCGTTTTCCAAAAGATATGACTTATGTTGACATTATTCTGGTCTATTTCTTTCCCTCCTCTCTTAATTTACTGCTCCTCCCTTTTTTTTCTGGATGAAATAATGAATAAAGTCCAGACAGGGAAGAGGACAAACGGCACATAAAATCAGAAAGTTAAACACACTCTTAATTGTCATGTGTGACTGAGTGACATTCTCAAATCTCGTCTCGGCCTGAATGTTTCCCTCCCCTCGTCTTTTTTTTCTCTCTCTCTCTCTCAGACTGATTTATACACACAACATGTTGCACAATGGGAGCCTTGTTTGCTAAATGGGATAGCCTTAATGGAGACTTATATTTCCAGGATTATATCTGTATTCAGTTGCAAATGATTTGGAGGGGTGGGGGGATGGGGGGCCCCGTTTCAATACTCTTCCTCTGTCTATGAATAATAGTATCATTTGAATTAAGTGGACACCTGGTGCAGTGGGTAAGGCTCTGAGGCGCGCTGTTGACCCGCCACCACTGCCAACTTCCCTTTTTCCCAGCCTGTCCTTATCCGTCCCTCCGAGCCTCCGATTTCATTCTCCCTTGCACTAAATGCCACACACTTGTAACTTTAGTCTCCCTTCGGCAAGAAACTTTGCTCTCCCCCTGAAAGGCGAAGGGGTAAGAGAGGGAGAGGAAAAAAAAAAAACTCAAAAAGAAGGGGAGAAATTCTTATCAATCTCCTCTTAGATTTGGGGCAAAGTCATTTGAAAGCGCGGTGTAACATTTCAGGGAAAACTTCCAATTAAATACTGTAAAAAAAAGATAAAATAACAGTATCCCGGAGCTGCCCGGCGCTCGTATTAAAGCCCCCTTTTGTTGATTTATTGTACATTAGCCACTGAGCCATGCAGGGAAGGGGACATTTCAGAGGGGATTCTATTTGTATGCATCCTGCGTCTACTCCACACACAATCAGGCCTGTATTGCGTTTTGCAAATTTATACCAGGATGTAGGTTTAGAGTGTCCCCCTCCCCTCCCTGCTCCCCTCCCCTGAAAGAAAAAGAAAGTTTTTCAAGTAAGTGTCTGCTTTCATGAGCACAAGTGATTGAGGCTCACAAACAAAGCCTTGTTTCTAAACTCACAGATGTACAGCCCCGCTGTAGCTTTGTCCTCCGCCCCCGAGAAGCATTCACAGATTTTCTATTAGAGCACAACATTGGATTGTTTGGAAATACTCTTTTTTTGTTTTTTAAGAGTGGACATTCAATAATAACCCAAAGCTTTCCCAGGGCTGTATCTTTCACCGAGGAGGAGGAAACGAAAGAAGTCTTTTCTGTCCGGATATCAGATTTTAAATAAAAAGGAAGTGCATCTTTTTTTCATTCTTTCCTCATGATTGTAAAACGCATCGAGGAACTAACAAGACCCGGAGGTCATTCGATCGAATGACAGCAATGATATTTGGCACTTTAACTCCTTAATGAGAGTTCCGGGAGCAATACAAGTGTCTTATGTTTGAAGTCACTTTATAGTGGTGGAGAGTACACTTCTCCTTCAACTAAACAAACATAATCTTAAATCTCCGACCTGTTTGGCTTGTAACTCTTATGAAAACTAAAATCAGTGTCTAGTCGCGGCCCCTTGTCATGTTTCAGATGTCTATCAGCTGTCAGCAGCAGTTCACCTCTAAACTTCCCACATGGTTTCATTCAGTATATGAAAAGAAAAGCAAAGAGCAGAGAAACATCGAAAAGTGAACACAAGTTCATCACAGGATTCTGTTTTCACGAACCAGCTCACGACCCCACCAGGGTTGATAGTGACCCTTTGGAGGGGCCTGACCCTCAGGTTGGTGACCGCCTGACTAAAATACATAACTGTGTACAAAGTACCTCGTCCAGTACATGTACATCGATGCATCAGTATCGCTGACCTGCCATCTTTCTGCAGATCGAGTACTTCTACTTATGATACTTTAAGAAGGTTGAACTGATATTACTTACACTTCTACATGAGTAGGTAAAGAAACATCCACATGGCACACTATTTTAAACTCTCCCACAATCTTACATTCCCTCATAACTAAACTCTCAATTGTGTCTCAGAGGAGACGTATTTCCTCACCAGATCACAGTCGTTAATGTTGTGAATTGAAACCAAACAAAATTTCTTTACAAAACTACTTTGCCAGCTTTAGGCTGCAGAACTACTCATCGGTTATGTTTGTCATATGTTTGGTGTCCAGTCTCCTCCGTCCTACCTGGACTTCAGGGGGACTCGTTTGAAACGTATTTGCGATACGTCAAAAGCAAACATAACCCATGACAACAGTTTTAAGACGGGGCTGTTTTTATTATGCACACAATTTGAACGTAAATCAACTAATTGTGCATGTACATTTCAATTTGTCTTAAATATGTTATATATATATATATAAAGGTTATTCTTTACTCAGTTTTCAAGACAAGTGAGGTGCTTTCTGACAACAGATGACTCTTTAACTTCAAGAAAGTCCTAATGTCAGCCTTTGTACAGACAGCACAGGGAGGAAACACACACACACACACACACCGACGCTCAGGAAGAGATAGAGGAGGACGGTCATGTTAGAGATGACGGAGGAACAATTATCCCTCTAATTCTCTTGTCGATGCAGTTATGTCTTATGTGGTCGATGGACATGCAGTTGTTATCTCTGATCGATGCTGAGACACTTCATAACACATCTGAGCGTGATAGAAGCTGATATCCCGCGCGACACCTCCTGATCCCCATTTAGCTATGATTGCAGGCGTGGATCTGCTGGGCTGGTTATGGATTCGCTACGTTGGCCCTGAAGTGGCCGCCGTCGACGATGTGATTAAATCAATGATCATCTCTCCGAAGGCTCTTTGATTCCGTCTCGTTTGGCCGCGCAGCAGAACAGAGCCGACCGTCTCAGCAGCGCTGGGACAAATTACACAGGCGTTCACTGTCTGGATACTGAAGGAGAAATGTATGAGATTATAAGTGTAGTGTAATGTAGTGCAGGTCATTATTTACCTTGTGTGAGTGTATGATGGGATGATTTAGACTCAAGGTCCACTTGCTTGCTTTTTAAGGGCTTTCACACGCATCTCATTATCTACATCAGTTGTACCAGTAAATGGATTTCTAAGAGGTTTTTTAAAGGTTTTTGAGGTTTTTTTGTGGTAATATTTTGAAGATGTTTCAGATTCCTAGTTTTTCTGTTTAGAATTTCTCTTTGAATTGTTAATTGAAGGTTTGTACTTTTGGAAATCTAAGAATTTTATGGATTTCCAAAGCTTTTAAGGTATTTTTTAAATTATGTTTTCGTGTATTTTACGATTGTTTGTTTCAGAATTTTTGAGTTTCTTTTGAGATGTTTAAAGGTTTTTAATTGCAGTTTTAGGGACAAAAAAAGGTGAAAGGGTTTAAAGGTAATTGAGTGATAGGATTTAGGCTTTCCCTAAAACAATTTAGTTTTTCGGGGATGATTTGTGAGACTTTTAAGGCTTTCTCAAGGATTTTAAAGGAATTTTAAACAGGTTTTGACTGTGTTTTGTAAAATCTCCTCCTTTGTGACCGATATCAGTCTTATAATGTCACTCCATATCATTTACCTTCATCTTCAGTGGCCTTAATGAAAAGAAGACATTTCACACGCTGTAACTACTGCATCTTGACAAAATCTTTGTCATTTCATTGGTCTCGCAAAACCGTTTCTTTTCCTACACGTGACGATAACTGAGTGCTGCTGCGGCTCGGCCTCGGTTGTGTCTAGACAACAGGAAATGCAAAATTGCATTTGTTTACAGCCTCGCGGAGCTCAGGGCGGGTGGTGGTTTCAAAGTGCAGCAGCCGGCAAGGACGGCGGAGAGTTGGCGAGGCCGCCACGAACGGGCCGGATGTGAGAGTGAGGTTTGTCTTCAGGCAGCCGGCGAGGATGTGCTGTAAAAACTGCTGTCAAGCAGATTGGACTCTGTCTCTCTCTCTCTCTCTCTCTCTCTCTCTCTCTCTCTCTCTCTCTCTCTCTCTCTCTTCACTCCCCCTATCCTGCCTCCTCCGCTCTCTCGTTGGACGCACGTTCTGCCATTTTTGTGGCGGAGTCCGCCGCGTCATGGCTGCAGGACAACAAGAGTGCGAGGCGGGTATAAACAGAAACATTTACTGGGTTTGATTGAGGCCAAATTCTTCTCTCCTTTTCATTTCTCTGTAAACACCATGTCCCCATCAAAAAAGTGTCGACGAGCCCCTGGCAGCATCAGGATGTTTGCGGGTTCCTACGCCGGCAGGACCAGACATAATACAAACACAACCCCGATGACAGATCTTGTCAGCTGTCCGGCTGTCTGTCCATCCAGCTATTGATTGTCCTTCAGCAGCAGGTCATAAATGAGCCGTGATCATCTGGCTGAAAAACATGTTCTCAACATCTGACCTGTCACTAGAGGTTAATCAAATAAACCGTGCCGGCCCTACGGAGCGTGACTTTGCAATTATCCGTAACCTGCACCTCCCGTGCTGCCTTTTATTGCATCATTAATACGTGGGGAGCCGGGGTGACAGCTGAGGGTTATGGAACCTCCAAAAAAAAAAAAAAAAACTACACACTACTCGGTGTGTTTAGTTGATTTAACTTCGAGGGGTAATGTGCTAAATCTGATCTTATAAGAGAGAGCATGAACCTATCAAAGCGTTACAGAGGGAAAAAACAAAGTAATGCCAACAAATGACAAGTTTACTGTCTATCTTAATTCCAGTGGCTTTGATGCCAAGATATTTATTTACAAGGAGACAAATGCATCACCGCAACATCTGCTATGATGGACGTGTGTAGCAATGTGCATCACGAGGGATACCTCGTCTTTCTACTGCGAGCAAAATCTACCTGTGGGAATAAATAATGAATAATCATAACCCGAACCGTAACTGTTTACATCTACAATGATTTACATCCAAAGATCTAGTCTCACTGTTTGATTAATTGTTTCTAATTTCAACTTCAGCTAGCAAATACTGCTTCAGTTGTGAGTCTGATGAGGACCAGCAGAGGCCGAAACGTCGCTGATTAAACCACCGAGAGCATTTCAAGTTGAGTTACTGCCCTGTTGGATCCGCAAAATATCCCAAACATATTTGTGACCAAACACGAATGCTGGCTCTCTGCCGTCGCTACGATGAGTGGAATAGAAAACAATCTTACCTGCAACTTTCAAAAATCCATTCCTGGCATTTCAGGGTTAAAAAACAAACAATTTAAAAACGTAGCCTGTTGTAGTGGGCCTGAACCAGAATGGGAGACCAGCAGCAGGCAAACTGTAACCCTGGGAATGTGTGCCATCCTGCATGATAGATATCAGTGATTTGCTCCAGGCTTCAGACTGTTACTCACAGGAAGTCACTGTTTGAGTGGGTTTACACAGATGGAGACCATTCTTAGTCAACATTCACATAAAAATCAGTCAGGGCCCTTTTTAGTTTCTGTTTTTTTTCTTCTTCTTCTTCTGGCCTCCTTTTCATTGTGTGTAGACAGTGGCGGAGACTTTGCTGTTTTGCTGGGCGGGGGCGACGACACCTTTATATGTTTGAGAGCTTTAAACTTCACATTTCACGAGGATCCGCAGCTTCACACGGACACGAGTAAGCTCGGCCTCATCATTCACAAAAGAAAAAAAAAAGTTTTGAACACGTCATGGGAGTTACAATTCTTTAAGACTACTATCATGTAGACAGACAACATGGTTTCATTCTCTTCAGTGTTGCGCTCCCAACGCTACGGGGGCCCTGAGAGGGCAGTGAGAATAAAGTATAAACAGAACTACAATGCGTCCATGGTGTTCACATCTGTCCACATCTGTCTGTGATTTATTGTTTTCTTTCCTGTGTTTATGACTTAAGTACAGTTGAAAAAAATCAGAAAGGATGATCTTTAGAGTAGACAATGTTGTACTTTTGTCACAATCATTCAATTGTTGTCAAAATACTCATTTCCTATATACAACATGGGGTAGTGGTGCATTTCAATATCTTGTGGCTGAAATGAGTATTACAATAATAAACACTCTTACGTACAAATGAACCCCTCCAAAACTTTTTTGTTTTCACTAATTGTAAAAAATGTAAAAAATATCCAGGCACAACGTTTCCCCGCCACCGGTTTCACCATTTCTTCTTCTGTTGTTCAGTCATAAACACAGGAGAGAATAATTTCCATCAGACTTATTTATTTATTTTTTCCTCACTGGCCTCTCAGGGCTTCCGTACCACTGTGATGATGATGATGTGGCAGGAGAAAATGACCAGCAGTTATTGGCCTTCTGGTCTAAGTTATGAAGAAACTCTGTTTCACCTGATGTGCTCCAGGATGAGTTTCCTAATTGTTAGTCCGTCTGCTGTCTGTCTGCTAATGAGAGCCACGCTGGACCAGGAGGCTCAAACATCCTCACATATGTTGCTCTAACGTGCCAGAGAGGCCTGCAGGCCTCCTCTTACTGCTGCAGTCTGCGTTTGAGCAACTGGTGGCAAAGGTGATCAGATACCAGCAGCAGTGAGCATTTTATCTGCAGTTGGGCATTTTCATCTGTAAAAATGGAACATTATGTTATGAGTTGATATTATGCATATATCTAAAATGTTTGTCTGCTAAATAACTCGTAACTATGAGTGTTAAGGAAGGAAAACAATACAGTTACCACTTATCAAGTAGAAGTAGAAAGTTAGAGGCAATGGTAATGCTATAAAATAATAGTATTTTTGGGATCTATAAAGAATTTAGACTTTTTACTATTTCAAAGGAATTTTTTTTGGTGTCAAATGTAACATCTTCAACTTGTAGGCTTTTTTTGTGACAGCGTTTGATCATGTGAATCAACAATATTTTATTTTACCTACAATATTCTGATCAGTGGACTTCATTAAAAGAGAACGGTGTCCCTGACATTCTGTACAGTTCACACATGTAAAGCATTTAAACTAAATCTTTTCATCATTTAAACTATTTTCTAAACTTTTTACTCCAGTAAAGTACAAGTACCTGGAAATTGTACTTCGACAGAGCCCTTGAGTCCTTAATCTCCGTCACGCGGTGTTGCAAGAAGTCGCATTTAGTTACAAAAAACATGATCCGTTGTTTGCGGATTCCTACCTTGAATATAAAAGCATTTTGTTTCCCAGATTAAGTGAATGCAAACTAGAATGTTTGTCAGAGTTGATAGGAAATGCTGTTTCTGTTAATGCTCGAGTTGAAACAAAGAGCTACCTGTGGCTGGCCTGCTTTGTTAGTCAGCCCTGAAAAGACCTCTTCCTTTCACTTTGATCTGGAAATACCTATTCTTATTCGAGACATTTGTGCTGTCTAATTGTGTCCGGGGCGGCGTCCCGCTGGCACATTCAAGGCGTTCTCCTCTTTGTTTTAAGAAATCTATTGCCTGAAAAGTCCCTCTTCATTTGACATGTGATGCTTTCAGCTAAGATGCTTCCACTGAATCTGGTTAAAAACAGACAGGCACTGGTGTATTTCATGTAAAGGGGGCGACTGCATTTCATTGTAGTTGTTTCCTCTACCGGCCTCAGATGTTATACTCGCTCTAAGGTTGTAATTAACTACTGTTTTATAGCAGCCATTGTTGTAATTAGCACGCAAGTTTGTGAGAAGGAATAATTTCCTCTTTTTTTTCCCCTCCTGAAATTTGCAGTTTTTTCTTTTTTGCCGTTAGGTTCGTTGTCATGTAAGCTTGCACGTCAACAAAGCCCCAAACACATCATTATGGAGCTTTTATGTGTAAGACAAACAGCAGCCGCGGAGGTGTTTTAAACTGCGTCCTTGGTTCTCCCATGCTGCTCTCAATGGAGAGATTATCTCAACACCTTCACCACAAGTTTCTTCGAAACAACAACAAAAAAGTTACCAGGAGCAAATATTCTCCTTTTTTCTTGCTTGTGCTGCCACAAAATATTGACACCGACGCGATATTATACCCACACTTTTAGAAATACGTTTCATTTTCGTCCATTCCTTTCCACCTCCTTTCCACCAATCTCCCCCCTTTTCGGATCCCAGTTCGCCGGTATCATCAGCTTCCTCATTTACGGCTTGAAGGCGATCCTGACACCCGGGACGTCATGTGAAACCATGAAGGACAGGAGGCAATAAGTCGGGAGAATAGCAGCAATCTTCGGGAAAGTTCCCCATTCACTCTCACTCCCGTAGTTCTCTGTCCTCTTATCCAGCCTTGAAGATAAAGAAGAAAAAAATCAATACAGAAACACAGTGTCAGATAAAAGCGGAGAGGGGGGGAAGGGGGACAGGGCCAAGTTGGGTGTAGTGAATTAAAGCGATCAGAAATTTCCCGGCCACTCAGCCCCTCAGTCTACATAACCTAACAGCCCTGTCTCAGTGCTGTCTATCACTCTCCACTCTCCGTTCAATCCCTCTTTGTTCACTTTTGATTTCTTTTTGGTCTATTCCCCGTTTGCTTTGTGTTTTGGGATGAAGGACCTGCTCCCCATTCAGCTACAATAACTGCTGAGTGAAGGTTTTGGATATTGCGAGGGAGCCCGTCTGAGCTTCCATATCGGCGTTGACGATTGCTGGTCTCTCTGGAGGGACGTTAGGACTGTCTGGAGTGATCAGACCCTTTGTTTTTAGGCGTGTTTAGCGGCGTGGCTCTATGGCAGTGTTGGTCGGTCAGCCCACCACTTTGGTTCAGACTGAAATATCTCAACAACTATTGGATGGATAGCCAAGATTTGTTTGCGCAGACTTCATTGTCCCCAGAGGATGAACCCTGATGACTTTGCTGACTTTTCCTCGAGAACCACAAGCATGTTAACATTTTAGTTTTTAAGTGAACCGTCTTGACAACTACTGGATAGATTGCCATGAAATCATGTACAGACATTCATGGTTGCCAGAGGATGAATCCATCTTACTTTGCTGATCCTCTGACTTCCCTTTTAGAGCCACCATGAGGTTCACATTTGAGTTAAATGTCTTAACCATAAATAGGTTGCCATGAATTGAGTAGACATGTTCATGTTCCCTGGATTAACTAAAAATGGATGATGCTCCACTGCTTTTTTTTAGAGCAATCATCTGGACAAAATGTGGATTTGTCCAACACTCTGTTTACAGCTAAATAGCAAGTGTTAGCATGCTACCACGCTACCATTAAAATCATCATCATCATTCTGCACAAGACCATCAGCGAGAAGATTGTCTGTTGTCTAATACTGCGTTCACACCAAACGCGGTGCAAATTATTCACGCAAGTAGACGCGATGAGACTGGAGTGACGCGAATTGCCGATGGCGGGATTGGCGGGATTGGCGGGATTGGCGGGATTGGCGGGATTGGCGGGATTGGCGGGATTGGCGTGAAGAAGGTCGTATTGCTGGGCTCGCTCGAGGGAAGGGAGACATGGAAAACCAGAACCAGGACTCCGGGTAGCAGACTGTCAGACCCTGCTGCAGTATAATGAGAGGCTTTCTTAAGGGACACTGGTGCTCGGGAACACTACCACTTTTGTCCACCGGGATCGCCAAAATCAACACAAAATGAAAGTTACTCCGAGTAACTTTGAAATATCTTGGTATTGTCTTATATACAGTACTGCTTTTGAGTGAATTATAAGTACATACACAAATCTAGAAAGGAAAACATTCATTCCTGAAACAATCATACTTTAACATCAGCGTGTTATGTTTCCCTTGTGAGCATGTTATCCCGCTAATGTTAGCATGTAGCCCAAATGTTGCCATGCCTACTATGAGTAAAGCCTCACAGCACTGCTAATTTAAGTGCCTTCGTCTTGTTTTATCTGCTTCTTGTTCAAATATATATACACCCTTGTTCCCTCTGTCTCTCAGGTCTTCGGCACCTCCTCAGGCACCAGATCACACCGACATCTGATGAGCTGTAACAGACACCAGGGTTGCATGTGATGCTCTGCAGGACGTATTTCAAAAGGGGTTGAGGTCATATTTCAGCGTTTCAGGGTGAGGCCCGGTCATGTATTAATTAAAATCCAAATACCCTGTATTGATTGTGTTATCAGGCTAGTGCAGCCTGGCCACGGCATATTGATCCGGCCTGTGATTTATGATCATTTTCGAGAAAAAATCCTTTTGTGTGATTATATGAGGAAACAGAGCCTGAGTGAGTGTAATTCTTTTAGATCTATTATGTAGCGCGGGGCTGGCGGTGGCGGGCCAGACAGACTGCCAGCCTGAAGCCCCCAACAAGAGAGATATTTTTCAACGAAACAATTGTTATGATCCAGTTGGTTTCATTGAAACGTAAATCAAATGAGGCAGCAGGCTCCACAGAGCTATGTGTTTCAAAGTGAGGCTGCACTTCTTACCGTTGGATACTTCTAATCAGAGGATTTGACTTTATGCTTGAAAGGGTTAGCTCATCTAATTCGCATATCTTTATCAGAGCAAGTGACGCACAACAAGCAAAGCATAGAGCAAGTGACGTAGTATATCGAACCACCGATGTTGAAAGGTACATGGTACAATAACGAGTAGAACGTTCAAGAAAGTCCTATGGGTGGGTGGGAGTGATGGTGGATGGGTCAAACAAACACAGGACTTTCACTCAGGAGACCTCTGATTATGTCCTATGTTAAATCATAAGTAAACAATGACTTAACGCTGATGTAATGTTACGTAAGAAAAATCGGCTAGGTGGTTGTTATTTATTTACTTTAGTTACATTGTTATGTGAAGTTGTTACTTTCTTATATTTTAGTTTTGTTGCCGAAACCAAACCAATTATGCTTTCCATATGGTGGCACTGTGCATTTCTGCAAGCGTGATACTAGGCTGATATGAAATGTATCCATAACACATATTTTTGGTTCAGTAACGGCGAATTTCAACATACCTGCGATTTGCTGAAACATGTAATGCTACATTTCTTTCTGCCGACTAAGATGGGGTTTGAGGTATTTACTTTATAAAGTGGTGCCACCACCGAAATATAATGGAGGTGAATGAATTTATTCATTTATATTGCTAGAAACAACATTGATATAAAATTGCAATCATAAAATTGGTAAAAAAAACCAATGCCAAGATTTGTTATTAAAATCTGTGAGTGCGGTGAAAGTATAGGGAGTGACTGTGGTTCCATTTTTAAAAAGTAAAAAATGATCTGGCAGATTGATGGGCCACAAACCCTCATGGCCATCCACCACTCGGACAACCACACCCATTCATTCTGCCTCATTACACAAAGGGTTACACCGCTGGCATGCTAACTGTGTGCTGCAGATTTACCCAACGTGAACTTCATTTCTAGAGATACTTAGTTTGCTCAAAGTACTAAAGAAGGACATTAGAAGAGGTTGCCAACAAGGTGTCTTTCCAAAAAAGACCAAAAAAAAAGTTCCGGATGAGACTGGGTTGTTTTGTTCAAATGTGTAAAACAACCAATGTTTTACATTGTCACATATATTCTGTACCGGGCCAACGGAATATTCTGGAGAATATCCTAGATGCCTTATGGATCCTTTTATACACGTTTCCTCTCAATTCAATCTCACAGATTTGTTTACTTTAGGATCTCCTCTAGAATTTAGGTTCTTGGGGTTTGAACAACCTTTGGCTGCACAGCATGAGTTAGCATCGGCTATTAGCTCGTCATCTCTCCATCTGAGAACACATACAGCAGCTCTCACATTCCTCAGCTGGCAGCGGCTCACAGGACGCTCCTCTGCGTTCAGCTGCTATTAACAGACATTTACTGTAATCTCGCAGGTTCCCGTGGATCCTGGTTATACCTGGACCCAGTGGTGGGCCGTCAGGGCCTGCAAGGCCTTCTCTGCTGGCCTAAACAGAATCACAAAATTACAGCTATTTTGTAATTTAATCATTTTTCTTAAATACACTACATGTATTGTAATTTATAAAAATATTTTCCCCATTATCTTATTTTCTCATTGCACAGCTCCTGTCTTCCTCAGTTGCTCTGCTTCCAGTGCAGCTTGTTTTAAGTAGAGCTTTTATCCAATCAGATCTCACCTCTGTGTCTCTAGGTAAGAAGAGAGGCCCGAGGCCTGCAGACTCTCACCTGCAGCCAGTGCAGATTAAAGTAAATGGGGACAATATTGTTGATCGTCATAGTCTTCAACCAATCAGATCTTTAGTTTGACATGTTGGGCATATTCTTTGACGTGCCAGAGCCTGCTAGCTGGCACGCTAGCAGGTACAAGTACGTGATTGGTCAGTGGGCTAGCGTGACATGCTGCCTCTGTCAAGCGGACATTTTCAGCCCTCAAACGCATTAAAACGTATTCAAGACATACAACTGGAGGCTCGACTGTCTTCACTGGCGTCCATGACTCGAGAGAGACTTCTTACTGGAACTAAAACGCACGGATGTACTGAACAACCGTGAGATTAAACTCTTTATTAACAAAGAAAGGAGGATGCACTTTGTCTTAAATAGTGAACAGCAGCTCTGGTAAGTTAACTGCATCTGCAGTAGCTTTAATATGCTTGTTTATATATTATTATTTGTACAACTTGTTTTGATGAAGATGGATTTTTGTTTGGTTTAATATGTGATAGGAACCATTGTTACGTCCAATGTTGCTCTGGGGACACATTTACCTGGTTCCAGTGTTGCCAACTTGGCGACTTTCTCGCTAAATCTGGCGACTTTCCGAACCCTCATGGCGACTTTTTTTGTCAAAAGCTACGAGCGACAAATCTAGCGACTTGTTCTGGTGTTTGACTCGTTAAAGCACGTACGTTCTGCACTGTGGTGAACGAGCAGCGGGTGGTGCCGTGAGCTCCTCCGCCACCCCAAAGCACACACAGGCGCCTCACGCAGCAGTCAGAGCAGAGAGGAGACGCACTCTATCTACAGGTGTTGGCTTCATTTTGACACGAAACAAATAATAACCGTAGCTGTGTTTCCACTGCAGGACAGCAGTGAAGGCCCAGGTATGAAATGCACGGCCCGCCACTGCTTGGACCATGGTCTTGCCTCCTGCCGTGGTTCTGTCATATGCATTGAATAGGTTGTAACTCTGTTATGCTGTTAATTCTGTACACATGACATCTATTGCACTTCTGTCCATCCTGGGAGAGGGATCCCTCCTCTGTTGCTCTCCCACAGGTCTTTTCTCCCCGTTAAAGGGTTTTTTGCGGGAGCTTTTCCTGTTCTGATGTGAGGGTTCCGGGACAAGAGGATGTCGCATGTGTACAGATTGTAAAGCCCTCTGAGGCAAATTTGTAATTTGTGATTTTAGGCCATACAAAAATAAACTGAATTGAATTAAAGCGGGGTGGCCGCAGGGAATATTTTCAATTATGCCAAATCCAAATTGTCACTTTCATACGGACAATACTTCTTTCTTGGTAACAATCGCAGAGTGTAGCTTAAAAGAAACGAAATAAATGTTTAACCTCAGGACTAAGTCTACAAACTTACTATAACAGGGTGTTTTAAATGAAAAATATTTCTATGAATCGCTACCACTTTGTGAAGCCCTGCGTACAATCCCCATTTATTAATCAGCTTTCATCCGTACTTGATTTGTGTTACAGCAGCCCAGTGAGTTGGATTAAATACCATGAACAGCTGCGTGATACATCACTGTAATTACTGTAATTTCATGAAGTTCTGAGTGTTGTTTCAGAGGTGTTAGATTGACGTCCAGAGGGTTGTCAAAGTAACAGAAACACCTCGGAGTTCATTGCAGTAGGTGTGGGTGTTTGCATTGTTCTGTCCATCAACTGGACAAAAGACAAGAAACACAGTTTACCTTATTCTAAGATGTGGGGGATTAAAGAAACCTGTTACGAGGACTGGATAATGATCACTTACATCAACTTATATTTTGAAATGTAGCCTCATTATGTCAGATCCCATGGCATACACTGAATGTAATATTGGGGTGAAAATAGCATTTGTGGTTTATTTATTAGTATTTGTCAAATATAAAATGAAATGAAACATCACCTAAGATCACATCTATATTTCCTTGAAAATAAGAGGTTTGAGTCACTTAGTCTATATGATTAAATAGCAAAACTGCAAGTCTTCTGGTTTTATCATTTCCCAAACAAACCAAAGAAACAGCCAAAGTCTTTCCTGTAAAGGCCTCACGTACGATTTGTGACCTCAGTGTTTTTAAAATCCCGGCTATGACCCGGCTTATATTGTAATCTCGTGCAACAACTCGACTCGAACTATAATTAACTGGAGAGTTGAACCATTTAACAATTTAAGCTTCACAGCTGATGCTAATTCTGGTATTTAGTACAACTCCTGCATGTTTTGTTTTTTCCAATGTTTGGTGTAACTTCATGTATTCATTTACTTCCTGCAGCACTTTGATGAACTGAAAAGTTCACATTAAGCGTCATTTATCCTTGAATGCGTAACAATGTTTTGAACTTACAAATGTGTCACTCATCACACTTAACAATACAAACTGATACAGTTGTTCCTCTAACAGTTGTAGCGGGTACTTCAATTCAAGTGGCGCTCTTCTGGCGGCGTTGGTGCAGGCCGAGTTAGAACCTGGAAGACATCATAGTCAAGTAGTAGTTTGATTTTGTGTGCCGACGCTGGTTACAGAGAATCAATATCGAATCAAGGGTGGGGTAGAGGGGAGGTTGAGTTTCCAGATAAGCCCTCTCTTGGCCACTCTGGCTATTCATCATAAGTCTGTAGCAACCTGATAGGTCAGGAGAAATGATATTCCGGCAGGAGCAGTGGGGCATCCTTATCTCTCTATAGCAGGGGAACAGCAGACACACCGATCAATACCAGGCTGTTGTGTAGTACTTGCAATTATCAACAGCTGATCCTGTCCTCCCCCAGCTGCATCTTTTAATGCCACATAATTACAAGTTTTGGGACAATGCCTGGTGGAAAGGGATTACAGCTCTGGTGAAGTATATTATGCTTCTTTCCTTTCTCGTCTTTTGAAATCGCTACAGTCTGTGGAAGACAAGGGGTCAAACAATAACACACACAAAAAACTGATTTTATTATGCACTTCACACGGCTTCATTCACCACCGTGGTCTTTTGGTTGATAGCTGCAGTGACAGTTTTTAAGTGAAAACTGTGACCTGTGGTTGGAGGTCTGAATCACAGCAAAAAAACACAAAAGTTCCACAAAAGATGAAGTTCTCTTTCCCCCCTCTCATTAAAACGCCACTACATAAGATTACAAGAATGAGCCCAGCTCGGTTTGCCCTCCTCGCATCTCTGATCATCACTCAAAGGAAGGAGTTCTTTTGCAACTTCGAGACATTTTTTCAGCCCATTATGGCGCCAAAATTGTGGGAGGTCGCTGCAAACGAAGCAAGTGCTCCAACACCTCCTGTGGTATCCTGGCAGTAGCCTATCGCAGGCGGCTGAAGGACATCTAATGATGGACTGGAGGCGGAGGCAACGAGGAGAGCGCCGGTGCTTCGGATAAACCGGGAGAGTCTCACTTCCACAGCCACCGGTTTCAGATCGGACCTATCTGCGACCTAAGCGTGATTTCTTTGCGCGCAAAGTTTTGACTTTACGCACGTGTAAATCCATTTTATTACGCAAGGATTGGACTTTACGCAGTTTTTGGAGACTCGGCCTATCCTCCTGTGGCAGGACGTCGGCTCCTGTTAGTGTGCTGCTCAGCTGTCTTACGTGTGTGTGTGTGTGTGTGTGTGTGTGTGTGTGCGTGTGTGTGTGTGTGTGTGTGAGGCGTCAGATTCAACCGCGACATCCATCCACATCTCAGACTGAGAAGTCAGCTCAAACCGGAGCGTCTCTTTGGGCACAAACTCATCCAAGAGCGCACAGAGGAAACCTTTAAAACCTCAAACGGACCACACCGCGATGGCAACGAAGTTAAACCCGAAACGCGCGGGCCACCCACAGTGACTTCATGTCGGACTAAACCATGCCGGAGCTGCTCGGAGAGTTGTGCGTCAAAAGGAAGAAGAAAAGAAGCAGCAGCAGCAGCCGCGCACCGGACAGGAAGTGAACTAATTACTGTTAAACCCCATCCCTCATTTCCATATCTAGCGTGAGTTGGCTGGACAGCAGCCAATCCCCCCCCCCCCCCCCCCCCCCCCCCCGCCGAAGGGCAGCAGCGAGATCCGTAAAAGCATTATCCTTCCTCCATCACAATCACACTGACATGCGCAATCTGCGCACGGGCATCGACAGCAGCAGCAGTCGCCGTCCGCTTATTTCACCGGCCCCGCTCCCTCCGAAGGGTCCCATTCGCCGCTCGTAGATGAGTCGGCGGACGGCAAGCGGGGAGTCGGAGAGCGAGAGAGAGAGAGAGCAACATGTCCCGCCGCAAGCAAGCCAAGCCGCAGCACCTCCGGTCAGAGGAAGAAGCGACACGGAGCGGACTCCTCCGCGCAAGTGGTAGGCTTCAAAACACTTTTACTGTGTTTTACTTCAAGCTGCTGGCGCTTCAGAACAGCTGCGTTTAGAGGCTTTTATCGCAGAGTATATATTTGACTATAAAGGAACAAATGACAATGATGGTGGATCTAAACTGAAATAGTGGACAAAGTATTTCGTAAATTAAATAAACGTTTCTCCCCAACTCTAAATTATTATTGTTATTTTTTACCTTTTGACACTTCCAAATGAAAACATTATTAGTATTAAAAACGTTTTTAAAATAATGTTTCGGTCACAAGAAGGGAATTAAATGGTGCATATTTCAATTTTTAATGTTTATCAACAAAATCTGATCCATATATATTGGCTGAAGATGTTGCCAGATAGCAGGCTGCACAATACAAACCTATTTCATTTCATTTAAAAAAAAATTGAATAGAAACAGGGCCTTTATGAACTGATAAATCCACCAAAACGCAGAATAAACCCACCAGGCCAATAATTATATGTTAACAAAGGGTTATTATTTGTGCACGTTATTCTGGCTCAAGGCCTTCCTGTCAACTACTAAAACTTTCACATTTTAATGAGGAGAAAGGCATCTGAAATAAAAACGTGGCTTTGATAAAATTACTTATTATTTATGATCATAATATTGTATTTACATGTATTTTACTGTTAGCTCTCAATTTTTGCATTTTCTATGTTTCATAAATAAGATGAAAAACAAAAGAGATGAGAGTAAATGGATCTGAATCTGGAGTGCATTGAAATAAACAAAGAATCATCCGCATGTATTATGTGTAACTAGATCTCACTTCTTTATCGTGTTGCCAGCCTTTGTTATGGTACACCAGATGCCTAACATCATTTCTAATATTTTAATATTCAATCAAACAATTAAGTTTTCTCCTCATGTACGTTGCAGGAAAGCCTGGATGTTATTTGAACCGTTTAATCAACACGTAACAGCTGAGCACTAACTCACAGTACTCAGTATATTAACAGTTACACTAACCTTTAAACTGTCGGGTTCAGTGTTTTGGATTGAGTTTGGCCCGTACGCTCTCTAGACTCTGTGGAAGAAACGCTTTGAGAAATTGGCTCGTGCTACCTCGCTTTAACTGACAGTTCATAAATCTGTGTGAGAATGAAATCGAATGCAAAATGGTTCATTTGATTCATCCGTGTTTATTCACCATCATCGACCTTGTTGATCATTAATGGCAAAACTCTCAAAAGCAAAAAGGCCTGAAGGCCAAATCCACCCATTCATTTAAATCATCACCACAGCACTTGCTCACATGTTTGTCAGTGGTTTATTCATTTATTTATTTGGTATTTGTGTCTGTGAGAAGGTGTCGAGTGTGAAAGAGGCCCTCCTCTCTCGGGGCCCTCCCACAGCCCTGCAGGTGGGGGGGGGGGGGGGGGGGGGAGATGGGCTTTGATTGAGCCTGCTGACTTAACCTTTGTCAGCCTCACCCTGCGAGGGGCAAGTGCTCCATGTCTGGATCATAATACAATTAGTACATGCGAACCGTTGACCTGCGGCCCCGGAGGTCACACACAGAGAGGCAAAGACTGAGCAGGGTCTGTTCAAAGAGTCCCCCCCCCCTCCCCCCTCCTCCTCCTCCCATCTCCAAACCACACAGCAAGAAAACAAGACATAAATCTGTTGACTGCTCCTGACATTGTGGATGGATCGAGCGAGGGTGACATTTCTGTCGGCGTTATTGTATTTGGAAACATACTCAGAGCTTTAAATCTAAACTGATCTTTGCTTTTTCTGGAAGTAAATGTTGCAAAGCGCAGACGGAAACCCCGAGCGAAGACAGCGAAAGTGTTTTGGCTCCTGTGTTTGCTGAATCGCCTTGGTGATCCTCGGACCACCCACATGGCGAGCCTGCCGCTCTGATTATTTACCTTTTGACGAGTTTGACTTTCAAGGCTGATTCGACCCACTCAGCCGTGGTGACGCTCTTCTTTTGTCAACTGAAAAAAAAAAAAAAAGATTCAAAATGATTTTTATTGTGATCTCAGATACGAGACAGTTGGAAAGCTAAAGCCTGTAATGTATGAAGGGGAGACACTACAGGTGAGTGTGAAACTGTTAACAAATAGATATTGCCATGAAACTTCCATAGTTGATTACAAGTTTTCTGTTACGTCAAAATATGCAAATTAGTCATTATATTATTAAATATCTGCTAATTCTCATAATTTTCCAGAACAGAAATCTGAACATTTGATAAAAGCCAGGTTTAAAATTCTTATTTAATTTTGTTGACATATTAGAGTTAAACTTTTTTACAGAGAGAATTTTGGATTTTTGGATTTTTGTCACTACAAAATATTACTGCCAAAATCCATTTTAGCCCCGTTTTTTAGTAATACAATGTTTAATAAAGCAGGCTCTGAATGATATATGAACAAACCCCTTTTAAAAAACCTTCAGAATATAGAACGGAATAAAACTGTATGTAATACTGAAGTGGAGATTTCTGGCTCAGAGTCTGAGAAAAAAACGGGTTTAAAGGCCTTTTTCTATAAATTAGATTTTTTTTCTCAGACTATATTGTAAAAATAATATACAGTTTCAAAACACTGCAGGGCAATAGGGTAATAACAAATAAATAATAGATATCATGAAACTTCCCCAGTTGGTTACGTATATTAATACTTATTTGTATTACATGTTTTCTGGGATGTTAGATATGTAATGAGTTATTATCTAATGCTTTTGGTGTATTTGGGAGAAATCGAGATGCAAAAAAGACAAAGTAGTAAAATAAACCTGAATAAATGTGTATTTTGGATGTTTTCCTTCCACTGGTCTGAAAGATGTAATGGAAGCAAAATTTACAAAAAAAATCTCAGATTTGACCAGAGCACGAAAAACAATATTTTTGCCTGTAAGGTCCGAGCGTCAACAAACACCATGAATACACACACTCTGTGTGTTTGTACCATCGGTTGAGTGTAGCTGTAAACACACCAGACGTCCCAGTCTGTGTTTAGCTTGAGCACACTGGCACTCATTCGTTCAGGTGGTGAAACACAGTGATAACCGGAGTGTATTGACCACTTTGGAAACACGAACGCTCACACACACACACACACACACACACACACACACACACACACACACACACACACACACACACACACACACACGCATACTGGAGCACATACACACACATTCATGTTAAATTCAGCACTAAAACATGCTTGTTAAAATTGTCCACATACACCGTGTTTAAGAAAAAGGGTGAAGCACATGTGTTGGCCACACACACACACACACGCTCAACACACAGATTAAATTATGTAGCGGAAAGAAAATTATTTTTCATAAAAAGAGTAAATTATTACAAACAAAAAATGTTGAGTGTAAATAAATGTAATTGCATACCTAAACTTCACAATATCTTTGTACTTCTGGTCCTTTTTTAAACTGTTCATTTCATTGAGTTTGTTGTGGGGAAGCCCGAGTGTATGGAACAATACTGCACTATTGATTTTCCCAAATCTTTCCATCTGGTATTGCTGTCTGTTTCCTGATGGGGCAAAGCCTGAACAGATGCACATTCTAAAGTGTCAAATCTTAAAGATCTATTGTCAAACAATGCACGAGAGATTTGTCAAAATGTTTTAGCGATGTGAGGTGTTTTTTTTTCTTTCCTTTTTTACCAATATTTTGATTTAAAACAGTTTATTGATATCACAATGCCACATGAGTTAGGACTTAAAACAACTTATCCATGTGTTATATATTCAGTTCACATCAACAAATTCTGGGTCTTTTATTGGTTTATTCTACTTAGATTCAAGTTTTATTACAAAGCAAAAGGTGGCAAACTTTGCACATATCATTTAGGTTCCTACTGGAATAGAAACAACATCAGGTTGATGAAGCTGCTGTTGAAGCTCTGATTTTATATCATTGAGATAAATACACTTTGCCTGATGTTGTTGATGCAGCATCGCAAACGTGTTCTTCTGGAAATAAGAAGAATCGGTAATACAGTAATAATAAACAATTTACAGCATGTGTTTGAAACTGCTTGGAAGACTAAATGGCTGTGATTCACTGCATTAAAAACACTTGAGTCACAGGGATGAGTTTTACAGTTGAATTATCAGGTCTTACAATCAGGTTAGACCACTTTACAAACAAGTCATAGTTTTTTAAAGAAAATGTGGAAACCGCCCAATTTTTGTGCATAAAGACGAGACACTGAAACATATGGCTGCACAAACACAGAAATCAATGTACAGTATTGGATTTCATGATCTGTCTGAATGCACAATCGAGAGGCCAGATAACTTTGTTGAACTTTATTGATTTTTCAGGGAGATTATTAACATCTGCAAAAGGGGAGTGAGTTTGAAACCTTGTGACGTTATTGTGGGGCCCGTTGAATATGAATGTTTTTTTAACATCAAGTGATCTGCTTCTACACGCATCATTGTATAAAAACCTCCTTGTAATTCAGCTTGACATGTTTGTTGTCTTTGGACACTTTGGGATCGCTTGTGGAATTCCAAGTGCAGTGGGTTTGAACAATGCTTGTCCACACAACATGTTGCGGAAAGACGGACTCGCTGCTCTGTGTGTTGGGGATTAATTACAACATGACGAAGGGAAATGTGTCCCTCTGGTGAAATATCAGGACGATAAAGGATCAATCATGCGTTCTTAATATATCTTCTTTTTTTTTGCTTTCAGGCATCATTGAGGGCATGGAGAGAGAGGAGACCGATGGACGCCGCCACAGCAGCGAGGACACACACATCTGTGACACATGCTGTGCTGAGTTCTTCACTTGGACCGAACTGAGTGAACATCAGAAAGTCTGCACCGAGGAGCCCTTGGTGCTGATAGTGAAGGACGATGACGGGATGCCAGCTCCCGAGGAATCTCCTGTCGGACCCTCTCCGGTTCCCAGCGTGGCGTCCAGTGACTCGTCCACGGCCAAGTTCACATATGGCGGCTTTGAGCTGGGGGAGACGCTGGCGAACGACGTCACTGTGGATAATTTAGAGGACGGCGTGGAGCGTGATGAGGCCATGGAGCTCAAGCGGGACAAATACACAGCAACCTCCAGCCCTCGGCCTCCAGATTCAGCCGAGTCCACCTCCCCCCAGGTGTCGGCTGCTGGCGACTACGGCGTGCAGAGCACAAACGTGACGCTGGAGATCCTCCACAGCACCAGGGTGGCCGTCGCTCAGTTCTCCCAGGGGATCAGCAGCGGTGGCAAGGCGGCTTCAGCGGCAATCCCGGTGATCCTGGAGCACCTGCTGGCTCTGCAGCAGCAACAGGTCCATCAGCTGCAGCTCATCGAGCAGATCTGCAGCCAGGTCGCCGGCATGAACCGACAACCGACACAGGCGGCGCTAAACCCAGCCTCCAGATCTCTGTCTCTGGCACCTAACTCTTTCCCTTGTCAAGGCATCGCCCCTCGTCCCATCCTGCCGCTGTCGGGAACGATGCCCTCCGCCGTCAACGGGCAGGCCGCGGTTTCTCTGTCCTCCGTGCTCGAGAAATCATACGGTCTCCCCTCACAAACTGTATGCGGCCAGTCCACCTATAGAGATGTGACATGTACCTCAGCTCCCTCGGAAAATTCAACCCGGCCTCTCTCCAGCTGCAGCAGCACGTTACTGCCTCCTTACGCAGGCTCGCACACCGGCAGCATGAGCTGTCCTCAGACACTGAGCTCCTCCAGCACACTCCCCCTCGGGCCGAGCAGCCTCCTCAGCTCATCCTCCAGCCTCCCATTTCTACCTCAGAGCCCCCTCAGCGGCGTCATTTTCCCCAATCCCTTGGCAAGCATCGCCGCTACAGCCAACGCACTTGACCCCCTCGCAGCTCTGATGAAGCACAGGAAGGTCAAGCTGCCCAACGTGCCCTTGTTCGAAACCAAGCCCAGCCCAGAGGAGCCCTTCTTCAAGCATAAATGCAGGTTCTGTGCCAAAGTGTTTGGCAGCGACAGCGCTCTGCAGATCCACCTGCGCTCCCATACAGGGGAGCGGCCCTTCAAGTGCAACATCTGCGGCAATCGCTTCTCCACGAAAGGGAACTTAAAGGTGCACTTCCAGAGGCATAAAGAGAAGTATCCTCACGTTCAGATGAACCCTTACCCGGTGCCAGAGTATCTGGACAGCGTGCCAACAAGTTCTGGGATTCCCTACGGAATGTCCTTCCCTCCAGAAAAACCCGCCTCCTCATGGCTGGAGAGCAAACCTGTTGTAGCAACTCTGCCAGCCACCATGGGCCTTCCGCTTTCCTCCACTATTACCAGCATCGGAGGCTCAAATGACCCTGTAAGCGTAACACCATCCGTTAAATCTCCCTACCAGCCAGCCCCTGGTGAATGTGTATCTTTGTCACCCAACCACAGGGGCAGCGAGGTTCATCCCTCTCCTGTTTCACCGTCTCCACAGTCCCACCATGAGACAGAAGAGTCCAATAAACTGCAAACAGAGGGGGTGCACCTGCCCCAGAACTGCTCCCTGAGACAGAGGGCCAACCCAGTAACAGAAGCAACCAGCACTACGACCCCGTCCTTGGCCACCACGCCTGAACCCGTCCCCTCGGCGTCCCCTGTCTCCCACTCCCCGGCCCTCTCGTTCAGCTCCGACGAAGCTAAATTCCCAACCGGTGGTTTCCTGGACTCTATGCAAACATCCGAAACCTCGAAGCTCCAGCAGCTGGTGGAGAACATCGACAAAAAGATCTCAGACCCCAACCAGTGTGTCCTCTGTCGCCGTGTCCTCAGCTGTCAGAGTGCGCTGAAGATGCACTACCGCATTCACACCGGCGAGAGGCCCTACAAATGCAAAGTGTGTGGCAGGGCTTTCACCACCAAGGGCAACCTGAAGACCCACGTCAGTGTCCACCGAGAAGATGCCCCCGTTCAGGTGCAACACTCGTGTCCCATTTGCCAGAAGAAGTTCACCAACGCTGTTGTCCTCCAGCAGCATATCCGTATGCACATGGTGGGGCAGATTCCGGACTCGACCCTGGTGGACGGACTCCAGGAGATGGGCGGCGATGCCTCCCTCAACGAGAGGAGCTTTGACAGCCTAAGCAGCAACGACAATGACTTCGTTGACGACATCTCAATGGAGGATGACGAGGAGGAGGAGGAGGAGGTAGAAAACATGGAGGAGGCTGTAAATCCATTCAAACCCTTGATATTTGAATATAATTCTCCTCCTAAGTCATCCAGCATTGTTTCGAGTATAGCCGCACTGGAGAACCAAATGAGGATGATTGATTCCACTTTAAGCCTAAACCACTCCTTCGGCCTAAAAGCCCTGACAAATGGTTTCAATGACAGTGGCCAGCACAACGTTAAATGCTCGCTATCGGAGAAAAGGCCGCAGAATTGCAGCCCGAACGTGTCGGAGTCCTCCTGTTCCCCTCGTGTATCAGTGTCCACAGTTGAAAGCAGCTCAGAGGGAGTGACCATGAAATCCCCTGCAGTGAGCAGCAACAGGCCAGAGCCCCAAGAGCCTTTGGCAGCCTCGGTGAAGAGAGAGCAATCTGAGTCTCCTACCTCTGCATCAGCAGCTGCAGCGGCCCAAGAGCTGAGAGGAATACATGCCAGCAAGCTCTGTGTGAAAGAGGAGACTCCGTATAGTATGTTGTTCCAGCTGAGCAGAGAAAGAGGTACTTTTACACTGTTGTACTACTCAAGTAAAAATGGCCACGGCCTACTGCAGTTCAATCTGTTGTTTTTAAGGATGTCATTGATGTTACATTCTAAGGGAGGAAAACTTTCATTTTCAGCTGCAGGTCACAGCATCCCCAGCCTGGTTACCAGCACGTCGTTGGGCCTGATAAAAGCCGAGGTAAATGGTCACGGTCACCCACACAACCGGCCCGAAGGGCAGCACCCACCGTTCAGCGTCCACATCCCCCCGGCTTACGTGTCAGTCGGTAGCTCGGGGATGGCCTCCCTGCTCGGCCCCGCGCCTCCCCGGCGAACACCGAAGCAGCACAACTGCAACGCCTGTGGGAAGAACTTCTCATCAGCCAGCGCCCTGCAGATCCACGAGCGCACGCACACCGGAGAGAAACCGTTTGTGTGCTCCATCTGCGGCAGAGCGTTCACCACGAAAGGCAATCTGAAGGTACATTTGTGCTGTTTGTGCTGTCCGGATTCAAGCCGATTGATATATTCAGTCAATTTTAAAGTTAGAATTCCACCATAGGTTTAGTGGGTCTATCTCTGCGTTGTGTTGTATAGTGCTTAAACTTTTCTGGTGCAACACAGAACAATCCCCTTTTATCAGAAAATGTACAAATTCTAAATTGCAACATATTTATTTGCATACACATACATTTTAGCAAATGGAAGAACATTAGGAACTCGGAAATGTTAGCTTTCACTTTCAAAATAAAAGTCTGGGCTAAATCCACATAAGATACATTAGAGATCTATAAGGCCCTGTTCATAATTTAGTGCCACATCTGTCCTATGATGTTTGTTTCTAGGTCTTTTCCTCTCCACTAAAAAGACAAAACCCCAAAAGAAATATATCTGAAGCAAACCACAAAGACTTTTTCCACATCCATATCATTTCCCCCCACATCTTACATGTGTACAGGGCTCCAATTTACAATTAGTTTCCTTCTTGAGTAGCCTGCTGGTTATTTTCTCTATTCATCAATTATTTGTATGGTTTATGAAATGTCAGAAATAATAATGATAAAAATATGCATCCCAATTTCTCAAAGTGACATTTTCAGATTGTTTGTTTTGTCGAACCATCAGGCCAAAACCAAAAGATATTTCAGCTCACTTTCATATAATAAGACAAAGAATAGTGGAACATCTTTACATTTGAGAAGATGGAAACCAACAAATATTTGGCATTTTTTCTTGGAAATTCACTCAAACCATGAATTGATTCGCAAAATTATTGCTGATTAGTTTTCCGTTGAATTGATTAATCAACTAATCGACATTCAAAAAAACGATTCCAGTGGAGCTATGGTGTTGTCACATCTTGTAAACACAGATGCCAATGAAAGATCTGTCCAAGTCAAACAAATACATATGAAATTCTTTAAAATTTGGATTTTTGTAATTCTTTTTGAAACATTTACTGGGACCACCCGTGCTAAACATGCTTGCATTCTGAAACAAAAGTATCCACCGCATCTAATGTTTTTGCGTGTCGTTTTCAGGTCCACATGGGAACCCACATGTGGAACAACGCACCGGCCAGGAGAGGCCGGCGGCTGTCGGTAGAGAACCCCATGGCCCTGCTAAGTGGGGAGGCGGCGAAGTTTGGAGAGATGTTTCAGAAGGACCTGGCCGCTCGAGCGATGAACGTAGACCCTGGATTTTGGAACCGCTACGCCACAGCCATCGCCAACAGCCTGGCCACCACCAAGAACAATGAGATCTCAGTAATCCAGAACAGGGGCATCTCTCATCTGCACCCTCTGACTGCAGGCATGAACAGAGTGAGCGCCGCAGGAAGTCCAATAACCAGTCTAACCAAGACAGGCATGGACCTGGGAAATAATAGGCATTTTTCTCTGCTCATCGATGACAGCAAAGAAATTGGAATCAATTGAAAAGATGAATGGAGACTTGACACTTATGCAATCTATTGTGGACATTAAAATATTTGTAAATTACGTTGTTTGTTCTTATGTATTGTATATAGACTTAAACAAAATAACTTTTTAAGAGTTGACAGAGAATTGTAGGGTATTCACATTTTGCTTTTGTTCTCATTAAATACGTTGGCTAACTTGTACCTGAAGATTCCTACGGTGCTGAGATGTATGGTTGCTCTGAAGAAGGGGACATATGTTCAAATCAATAATGCAAAGAGTCTGTTATCTCCTCCGGACAGCTGCCCAATGCTGCTAGCGGGTGCAAAGCACAAACCACGCTCATAAATACCCACAATTACCAGTTGTGAGAACGGTTGGACCCAAATAAAAACTAGAACAAACAGTCTGTATGTTCAATTTACTTCCTCACTCTGTTTCAACACTGAAAAGAGCTTTCTTTGGAATAAAAAGTTATACTGAGCTCTTTCCTTTCATTAAGCTTCATCTCCATAACTTACCTCTCTTGGCTATATTTTGTAACAACTTCTGCATGAAGTTAAACAAGAGCAATCAAGCATGGACAAACATGCACTCATAGACAAAATGCTTTTGTTAACATGTTGTTTTTGTATGTTGGTTATCTTTTATGTTCTTGTTGTAGGCCTGGAGCAATATATTTTCAATTATAATAATAATTTCGGGGTGCGTCAGTTTTCAGTTTGCAAAAGCATTACTCAATTTGACTGTTTACTGTTTTTTTTTCTTAAAATATTTCTTTACAAACTTTATGATGTAGAGACATGCACATGCTGTTCATCTACAATGTGAGAGAATGAATGCAGACGGGTCATTTTCTCATTTCTGTTGCTGTTTTTGGGAGACACACACCGATGAAAAACTCAATAAGCCAATTAATTTTGAATATCATCTGGTACTAAAAGAAAAATAAACAAAGTAAGACAATGTGGTCAACGTTAGACTTCTTGATAACAAAAGAGTTGGGTTTAATTGTTGTTGTTTTTTGACAACATTTTTTCCAAACCGTTGAAACAGTCTCAACTCAAAGGTTCCCTTATTAGCTTTTGCGAAGCTTTCAACCGCATCTCACGGTCTTAATCAGTATTCAGCAAATACATTATCTGCTCTAAATTAGTTTTCTACGGATCATTTATGCTGCATTCGGCGACTGTCGGAAAGTGGAACTTCCTAGGAATCTAGCTTCAATATAACGCCAACTTTTGGAAAGAAGACACATTCATTATGTATTTTGCTTGCTTTAGAAATCCTTTGTATGAGCGTTATGTTGTGCTACATTGACGGAATAACAGATATAAAAAGTAAAATACACCCTTTATGTTAATCGTAATCTACGCGTCACTGTACTTCTCATAGAAAGTCATAATTACGCTATTTCGGCACAGTCGGCGAACGCATCATAAGTCCTAAACGATTTTTTAACGTGACGTCAGGATGTGTACTGCCCAGCCAAGATGGCTGACAGTATCCTGTTAAATCCGGTACGGAAGAACTCGAAGCGATTACCGTATTACAACTCAGCCAGACTTTCAAGGTATGGAGGGTGGGTAGCTGTGCTGGTTTCTTCGGCTGCGTACTAACAACTCTGCCGTTTATCTCAAATGTTATCTCACATTTCGCCGCCTCGCTCACTCGCGGGGTGTGTGCGTGTTTGTATTCGGGTCGCGGCTGTTAGCTTGTGTCGCTAGCGCCGCTGCTGCCAGCTCTGTCACATTGTCTTGTTTGACAGCCGCTTGGCTCACTCACACCAACACACATAGAGCTCAAAATTCGTCTAATATTTCATCTGCCTTTACGAGTGAACACCACCGACTCTATATCCTCTTACTGTGCGCTAGTAAGTGGCATATACGTTAGCTGTTGAGCACTGCTCGGTCCCCTCCTGGCATTTAACGTTAACGTCACAGTCACATGATGGCTTGTGTGCGTTAACCAAGTTCGTCACACGCTATAAAAGTAGTGTTTCATACTTTCACCGACATGCTCATTCTCAGACTGAACAAGGATGAGCTAATAAAGCCCCCAGGGTCAGGAATGGACAGTAAGTGGACTAATTACATGACCAGGTACTTTTAGACCAAGTCGTAGGTTTGTTACTAATTGACTACAAAGTGTAAGCTAATGTGTTTAAATGGTAGCTCAGAAGCAGTTGTGATAATGTTTCTTTACCATCCCACAGCAGCTCTGCCTTTCTGTTTCCCCTTGATGTGACAGTTCATTGGGGGGACTCGTCCGTAAGTTGGTGGATGCCTCGAGCACAGTGGCCGATTTGTGTTCAAGTTTTGTCATCACTTCTAGAGGTTCTCTCTTTTTTTAAGTGATTCCACTTGTTGTGTAAAACTCTCTTCTCATATTTAGATATACGTCTTTGTTTTTGTTTGCAAACTTTCTAGTTGGCCTCTCTCGTCCTGAGGCCTGCCCACTATTCACATCATTAACCCACTCTCGACCTCATCTCATCGACCTCGGTCTCATACCTCTAGACCAGCAGAAATGAGGGTCAGCATTGAGTCAATTTCTCTCGGTGAGGTCCATTCTTTTCATGGCGGAGGGATACAGAGCGAATTAAGATTCAGTTACAGATCAGTCTTATTCGTGTCTGTTTCCTGATGAAACTTCCCAGAATAGTGCATTTGTATACAGTTGAATGTAGAGTTGTTCAGATGTTTGTATCGGAACAAGTCTGGTTCTGGGTCTGGTGTGGCGAGTACGGGAGTCAACGCACCGATCAGATATCGCGTTATCATATCAATTATCGGCTCATTTACGCTACACTGATACAACAACACATGTCACTCGATACCCGTTCTGTACATCCTGCCCGATCTGTACTGCATCAACTGAGATGAGAAAGAAGCGAGATGGCTCACTCATTAGCTACTTTCCTCTCATCAGACGAGAGTGTGATGTTAGCCATAGCTAGCAAAATATCAAAAATATTTATCAGCAAATGTTCAGCGAGTCTCAACACCTGCAGTTACCACCTCCTCAGCCTCTCACAGCAGGCTTTACACAAGCAAGAGAAGTGATATATTGAGAAAATAAATGTTCCCCCAGTAGACTATGATTTGTTTCCCTGAGAGCGTGTTTTTCCATCCAACATATGGACCTGACACACTTGGTAACGTGCACTATAAACCAGTGGCGGGCCAGACATTTTATACCTGGGCCTTCTGTGCTGTCCTACTACACTTGAGCCAGCTCCTAATAACCTCATTATGATGCTACGGTTATTATTTCTTTATAGAGGTGTAACAATACACGTATTCGTATTAAACTGTTCGGTACGAGACTTACGAACCGAACAATACGTTTGAATAATACTAGTGCATTTGGAAAACGGAGAAGCTTAAATTGTTCTCTGTGGACTGCGCTCACGTATTAGACAACGGGCTGTGGCACCTTTTGAACCCGGAACAATAACAAAAAACAGCTGTGTTCAGGTAGGCTACGCTAAACTAGCTTAGCAGGGAAACAACAGCGGCACACAATCTATGAACTCTCCCCGCAGCGTTTAGCTGTTCCCTACTGATTCAAACAGGGCTAAAGCAGTCGCCACACAATCTCCATTTCTCCAGACCATCATGCTTGCTTTGTAAAAAGAAAACAGCCCGAACGGATTAAATTGTCCGGACAATAACCCCACGCATGACGGGATGCTTCGTAATTAACGGATAATGCATATAGTCCAAATCAATGTAACTAACACAATGACGAGAACAAACTCACAAGAACCAGTCACATATATTTATATGACAACAAAGCAACCCAGCAGCGCTAGAGCACGAGCCATTCATATTATTCATAAAAACAACGCAATAGACAAATGAACACAGTAGTAGCGCTACTGCAGATGTAAAAAAACAAAAGCAGTTGACTTACCAAAGCTGCCTTCACTTAAAGACAAAGTCCATCCTCCTTTCTTTCTTAACAAAGTTAGTAACTCCCAAATCCATTTCTTCTCCTTCAGCCATTGAGAAAAAAAACAAAGCTCGGTAAAAAAATAATCTACACCAAGCGAAACGCTAAAAATGTCATAACTTCTCTTACATGTTTCAACCTGAACTCTTACTAAACACTAAGATCTGCTAGCTAGCTTTCTGTTTGACAAAAGTCACGCTGGCCCACTGACCAATCACGGCGCACGTTAATGCAGACGTACTTAGCAGGCTACCTGGGTACCACTGGCACGTCAAAGAATACGCCCAACATGTCAAACTAAAGATCTGATTGGTTGAACACTATGACAATCAACAATATCGTCCCCATTCACTTAAACTGCACATGAATTCACTTGTGAGTCTGCAGGCCTCGGGCCTCTCTTCTTACATAGACATAGAGGCTGAATCTGATTGGATAAAAGCTCTACTTAAAACAAGCTGCACTGGAAGCAGAGCAACAGAGGAAGACAGGCGCTGTGCAATGAGAAAATAATATAATGGGAAAAACAATTATTATAATATTAAGCTATTATAATAGCTATAACTTAGTGATTCTGTTTAGGCCAGCAGAGAAGGCTTAGCTGGCCCTGACGACCCTCCACTGGTATAAGCGTGACTGGATCCGAAGGTTTCCTCTCATGTTGTCTATTGCAATATATCAGATATGACTGTTGATGTTTTGGTGTCTGAAATGTCTTTGTGCTGGATCGGTGTGATCACCTTTGACATTAATGAAGTAGACGGCTTCCTTTACATCCTATTAATACCAGATTTAGGTTTGCACCATAATTACTTGACAACTTCAAAATGGTGTTTGAAAATCGAAAACATCTGTCAGCAGATAAGCAACCTGTATTGTTTCTTCAGAAAACACTATGTTGTCATGTTGGGCTACAGACTGCCTTTTATTTTTTCAGAGGAGCCTCATGAATTAGATCTCGGGGTCTTCTCAAGAGGGTTTCCACCGTGTCCTTGATGACGTGAATAGGAGACGTACTCCTGCGGTTCTTAGAGATGGAGGAACTGGGTCAACTACGCTAACCAGCTTTAATCTTTGCCTTTGCCAGATGTGAAGCCTCCTCTCTTTCTTAAATCTCGACTGTCATCCGACCAAAAAATGTCCATAGTTTGGCCACACATCCTGTCTGTAATTCAGCATCCATGGGGATCAAAAGAAGAGCTTATCATAATGAGAAGAGTGCAGGTTGTATCTCAATGTGCTTCGTACAATTCAAATGTATATCTGTTGAGATGAGTCTTCTAACGCTGGAACAGTGTCGTCTTCATTCAAAATCTTGAGTCCTTCTGAACACAGTCTATCTCAGTTCAGTGTCTTTATGTGTGGCGGCGCTCTGTCCTCGCAGATACTCCGTAGAAGATGAACCCTCGAACCTGGACGAGATGCCTCTGATGATGTCGGAGGACGGCTTCGAGAACGATGAGAGCGACTACCAGACGCTGCCCCGGGCCAGAGTCAACCAGAGACGGACAGGCCTCGGCTGGTTCCTCCTAGGAGGCTGGAAAGTCCTCTGTGGCAGGTATTTCTACGCCATTGGAGACTCAAAGAAATGATGCATGGATCACTCTCTAGCAGTGGCGGCTGGTCAATAGAGGGCCATGGGGCATGGCCCCACCATGAGCCACACAAAAAAAAAAAAATTATAATAATCATAAATTATACAAATTGTCAATATTTGTGTTTTTGAACCATGGAATGTACCCAGTAATGTGTGTAAAATATGATATCTGCGCAAAATATATGCTTTTCCTGCTCGTCCTCTCCGCCTGTGTGCTCTCTGCGCGTTCTCGTCAGGAGAAGTCTCTACAGGCGCCCGCGCGAGCACTCCTCCTCCAAGACCCGTTTGAGAGGAGAACTTTGAGGAGATTCTGCAGCCAAAGAGCTGATATCAGATCAGCCTGACCTCACAATCAGACAGCAGACTCGCGGGAAAGGGAAGCAGTACATGCGGAGCTTCTGTACTAGCTGTACACCAGACAGGTTTGGCTAGCTGGATGATGTCATGTTAATAACGTATTTAGCTTTTTAAAACAACGGGGACGGATCCAGCACGGACAGTTACGGGAGTGAGGGATGAGGAGGTAAGGAAACATGAGAACACCAGGGTAGGGAGTGAGGGATGAGGAGGTAAGGAAACATGAGAACACCAGGGTAGGGAGTGAGGGATGAGGAGGTAAGGAAACATGAGAACACCAGGGTAGGGAGTGAGGGATGAGGAGGTAAGGAAACATGAGAACACCAGGGTAGGGAGTGAGGGATGAGGAGGTAAGGAAACATGAGAACACCAGGGTAGGGAGTGAGGGATGAGGAGGTAAGGAAACATGAGAACACCAGGGTAGGGAGTGAGGGATGAGGAGGTAAGGAAACATGAGAACACCAGGACACACATGGAGAACTCTGTTCAGCTACATATTAGACAAAGTGAACATCTTTTCTTCGACACAGCTGTCCTCAGTCTCATCTGCTTAACTTGGTCATGGAGGCATCAACATGTAATAGAGATGTTAAATTAACAGTGAAAACTCATCATAGCTTAATTTAACATCAGTATTCATAATTACACTTCATGTTTACTTCTCCTGATCTTTACCTCCTATAACAAGGTCCATAGGGGCATCTCAATAAATAAACATGTTATATTATATTATATAAGTGTTATTTACTGATTGTTTTCGTGTTGGAATACATGTTAAATATTTAACTGCCAAGTAATAATGCGTGTTTGATACTACATTTTTTTTTTTGCATTAAATCATACTGGGATGTTTGCTGAAATTGATAGGATGGCCCGACCTACAACATTTACCACCAGCCGCCACTGCTCTCTAGCCACATGGAGCTGGACCCTTCTCCCCTTGCTTCGGTCCAGTCCTGCTTCTGTTGCTGAAACAAAGTTTAAACAAAAAGCTGTGTAATATTTAGTGGTGTCACGGATCGATCCGTGATCCGTTCGGATCAGCCCTCACGGTTCGGATCACTCGTGAGCCGAGGATCAATCCAGTATTTTTTTTATTTTTTTTACAGCGTAATCATCATAGTGTGTAATAAAGTTCTACTGCTGCTGTTCCTTTTCAAGTAACAAGTCCCCAAATATCAATGCAGAGTGTCAGTGAACAGATATAAAGCAGTAGTGTGTTCACGTGAACGGAGCAGCTTAGAAGCATTTAACGGTGAAGTCATGGCGAGCGGAGGAACGTCAGAAGCCGCGGCGTCATTTAAGTCGCAAGTTTGGGAACATTTTGTCTTCCCTGTAACGTATAATGACGGATGAGGGTGGTGGACGAAACCGTTACGGTATGTAGGCGTTATTTAAAGAGAGACACACGACAACGGCAAAACATCGGCATGTCCACACATATGAAGAGACACCATCCCGTCTGTCAGCGACGGGGACACTCCGGTGTAGAAAACAAAGGATTTCTAAATCTGGTTAAAGTGCTTGAGCCACGCTACGAAATCCACTCACGCACCCACTTCAGTGTGAAGCTGTTCCAGGCCTCTATGAGAAGGAAAAGACTGTAGAGACTGCTTTCACCACGGCGGAGTGATTCTTAGTCCGGTGCTGTAGACACGCCCCCTCTGAGAGAGTCACACACACACACACCTGGTTCAGGTGCTGACAGAAGCATCAGAGTGAAGCTAGACAGGCCCAATAACATTCCAGTCACCACAGAAAGGTCGACCCTCTCCCCAGACAATGGAGATATTCTCATCTTTTTGAAAATAATGTCACAGTAACGGTAAACATTATTGTGTATTTGAATGGCATAACCTGACAGGAAGTAAACAGACCCAAGTTGTTGCTGAGCAGTTCAGTTCAGTGTAAACAGTGGAAGCTAGCTCACTGGCTGTTTCTTTCTTTCAATATTGATGAAAGGACGAGGATATCAACATACCTCATGTTGCACTTAAACTTAACAGAATTCTTGAATGTATTATTTTTATTTATTTATTTCATTTTGTTTCAAATTGGACATCTTCACTATTTTTGTTTTCATGTAAGACTACAGCCTAAAGTTCTATGCTTAGTGTTCTTGAAGTTCTTTAATTAATAAATGGAAAGCAAAGTTATATTTGTCTCCCCTTTTCTTTGTTGATCCGAAAAATGATCCGAACCGTGACTCCTGAACCATGATCCGAACCGAACCGTGAGGTGTGTGATCCGTTACACCCCTAGTAATATTCTCACAATTTCTGCTGTTTCATCTACTAACTACTGTCTGGGTGTCCTTGAATATAAAGTTTGATATAATATTCTTACTTTTAATACACTACTTGTATTAATAGTGTATACGTACACAGTACACACACAAATACTGCCTTCCTATAATAAATTCCTCTGCTGCGCTGTAAAGTCACGTCACCAGTCATTGTCCCTCCGTTTGGACCGTTAACCGCTCTGGAAGTTGTCCGTGTTTTGTCATTCTGTAAACGTGTCAGTGTCTAATGTCAGTCAGCACGCTCTTAGACGATCAGTTTGGATTTCAAACGCACCGGTAGCTGTGCGTGAAGCGCGGAGAGAGGATAAGGCTGTGTTTTTTTTATTTATTATTCATTTATTTATGGTCGAGTTCCTCGATGCGCACCATCAACCCAAAAAGATGTTCTGCTCAAACGGAACACTGCGGGTTTTACCCAGCTAATGATTCATTTGACAGGTTTTGCCCTCTAAAGATGCTGCTTCCTGAGGGGAGTGTGTTTGTTCACGGCAGAACAATAACGCGTGACATTTATAAACAAATGTTTGCGCAGCACCAAACCCCAAAAAGAAACATTTACCGATGTAGGAATTTCATAGAATATTCAGTTTTCTGTGCCGTCCTGTCGTTAGTGGTGCGTCTCCGGTTGAAGGCTGCATATTGATTCCCCCCCCCCTCCCCCCACTAATGAACAAATCGGATTTTTCACAGCTGACCAGTTTGGTGCTTTCCAGTAATTTTATGTGTGCTTAGTGTGGGATTATAAAACACAAATAATTCACGCTGAATAAGCCCCGACTGTTCAAATGGCATATTATTTGAATAGCATTCATTTGCTCAAATAAATGTCTCTTATGAAAGTGGCTTGGGCGTGCACAGAGGCAGAGAACATCGAGGCCAACGCAAACAAGACTTTATTTTTTCTACCAAAGTTTGATTTATTTAGCTTTATGTTTTGCCAACTTGCTTAAAAAGTGGAAAAGCCAAACCGATCAGCATGACGGTATACACCGACCCTCCCCCCCCCCACTGCTCAGGTGCCAGTTTAGGTCACGCTCACAGCCGCTCTCATTGTAATTTACACCCACACTACACCTCTGTTTGCGTTTGATATCAGATATGCTAGATAAGCCTCAATGTAGTCATTAGCAGGTTGATGGAAAGTCAAATACTTTTTTTTTTTTAAAGTGAATGTCAACCCACAATCCATCTCTTCTTAGGACTTTGACGATCTCACAATAATAACACAGTTGTGTGTTCTTAGCATGTTGGAGTCAACATGAGGGGAAATCAGCCAAACGGTATAATTTGTGTGCGCACACACACACACACACACACACACACACACACATACAGCATACTCTGCTCTAAAACACAGCATCAGCAAAGCGACTTCCTTCCTTGAGAGAGATATTTAAAGCCCTGTAAGCAAATAGCTTCTTCATGAACGTGTGTCAAAAAAGCCTGGAAGATCTAATTAACATGTTTATGAAAATATTATTGGCTGTAAAAAAATAAAATAAAATAAAAGGGTCTGTTGAAAAAACAAAACGTTTAAATGTAAAAACGTAACATCCATGACCGGTGCGAAGCAAAGCAAAAAAAAAAAATGGCAAGCTATTTCCCAGCTTCTTAATTGTTAGTATTTTCTGCTTCTCTTTGTTTTAGGTGATGGTGCTGCAAAGTGTATTTTCACCTCAGGTACTCATTCGTGTTTATGTGCGTCACTCACGCAAGATGGGCCAGTTAGGAGGAGGCGGGGCTTACCGCCATGTATATACCACACCCAGTTCACCGCAGCGGTATGAAACCAAAATACACCGAATTTGCTGTGATTTAATTGCAGCAAACGGACCAATAACTAGTTAATGATGATTTGTGAATGGAGTTTGGCTCGATCACAGCCATGCTACGCTAACGTTGTAGCTGCGCCACCAAACCTCAAAATAGCTTCATCTAGGCATAAATACGGCAGCGCATACACATTTATTCACGTCGCCCCGGCACAGATTGGCACCTATTCACATCTTGGCATTGACTTCGTATGTAATGAAAAAAACAAGCAACATAAAGATGTCACGAAGCTTTGGGGAAATATTTGTTTTTTACATACATCTGGACGTTTTCCAAAGCAAATAATGAATCTATTGATGAAGAAAGTAATTGTCGGATTGATTTCATGATTAAATTGATTGTTAGTTTTGGGCCCGATCCATTTAGCAGCGTGTGAGGTTGGTGCGGCTTCCACTGAATCATATGGATGCGTTTCTCTCTCAGCTGCTGCGACTGCCTGGCCCGTTGCTGTCGGAGGAAGAAGGAGCTGAAGGCCAGGACGGTTTGGCTCGGCTGCCCGGAGAAGTGTGAGGAGAAGTACCCCAAAAACGCCATCAAAAACCAGAAGTACAACATCTTCACCTTTGTGCCTGGGGTGAGTGTGATTAGTGTTCAGTTCACCCTCCTTCCTTATGCAATGGAAGTCACTCTTTAAATGCTCTGAAACACCGATGTTATGGCTTTTCTTTTGACTCAATGTCCCCACAGTAGCACTTCGTCCCTTCCAGTTGAAATATGTCTCGGATTACCAGTATGTGAAGCACAGTAGCACGCGCTGGTTCTAATTGTTAACTGTTCTGTCATTAGGTTAAGGGTTTACACTGTCGGGGACATTAGAGATACATCAGACTTACTTATTAAAAAAACCAAACGCTTCCATGATTAAGAGGAGCCGCCTTTTGGCCCGGGCCATAAAATGTCAACTGTCTGTTAGAGACGCAGTTCTTCTCATCGACGGCGAGCACAGCGGCTCTGTTTTTCTCACACCGCGATGAATTATTAAATGCACACAAATTGAGTTCAGCAGTGTGCATTTTTCCCCCCAAAGGTCACGGGGGTTCATTAACCGCAGAGCGCCGTCAATTGATCGCGGTGCCTCAGATAATCTGTGACCAGACGCAAGGCTCTCATTATTGCAAACATTATTCAAAATCTGACCTTAGATGAATGGAATACTAAGGGATGCTTGTTGATGGATAGCCCATGAGCAAAGAGCCCTCGGTACGTCGCAGGTGGCACTTTGTTCTGTGTGATTCTAGACAGTTGGCCAGTTTTCCTTCTTCATTCATTTTGGTGGTTATCTGTTCATTCTGCACCAAGTCACCGTGCCGCGTGAGTTTCCATTGGGTTAATGTAAAGTTACCAGCATTGACATGTATCTGATTCCACCTCTGTACAGTAACCCATCCCGCCCTCTTTGTTTGTCATCGTCCTCGTCTCACCTCGCTGAATCACCGTCTTCTTCTCTCCTCTCAGGTTCTCTACCAGCAGTTCAAGTTCTTCCTCAATCTCTACTTCCTGGTGGTGGCCTGCTCCCAGTTTGTGCCGTCTCTGAAAATCGGATACTTGTACACGTACTGGGCACCTCTGGTAAATGCACTTCAGCTCGAAGTGTATACACTGTAATGGATGCTGATGAATGATTTGGTCTCAAATCACAAAAATCAGTTGGAGCTGAAATGATTGATTGGTTAATTGAGTATTTTGATAATCAATTACTCGTTTCAGTCATTTTCTAGTTCCAGCTGTGTGAGATGTTGCTGCTTTCCTTTCTTTGTGTCTTTGTGAAAAGAATGTCTTTGGGTTTATTTATTTTTTCACCATTTTTTGTGGACACTTTGATTGACTCAAGAAGATAAATTTCAGATTCATCAATAGTTAGGATAATCGTTTGTTGCAGACATACAACCAAACCGATCACCTACATATTTACACACTACAGACTTCATAGTCATCCTTACGAACCAATAGAACCATTTACCAGGAAAAATGTCCAAGGAACCACATTGCTTCACTTTGCAAGGTTGACTGAACCTCGTCACACCACCTCACACGTTGCTGCTACACACTGTGGTAACGTGAGCCGCCCAGTGAGAAACCGCCTAAAGTAGTGTTCTTACGGCACGGACGGTGAAACGGTTTCTTTCATGTTCTTCTTGTGGTGTTTTATGAACATAAATACTGATATAATATTAATGTAATGTCGTTACGGCAGTGTTTAACATTTGCGTGTGTTGTATGATGACACCTTGCAAATTGAAGCAATGTGGTTCCTTAACTACAAAAAAGCTTTTGTTTGTAAATTTCTGACTTTATAACGTGAGAGAATATTAAAGGTTTTTCTCATACATTCTGATTTTTTTGTTACTCTCCTTGGTCCATAATTGAATTCAATTTTCTACCTACAATGGCCTTTATCCCACATAGAAAGATTTAACTGAATTGACAATTTCCGGCTGTGTATTGTAATTAATGATTCAAGATGTTTAACATTGTTCTTACAGAGAAAGATAAAGGCAAACAGTTTGTGAGATTCCGAAGTTCAGAGTGACTTGTATTTAGAGTTGATCAAGTGACACGTGACCCTGACATGCGTGTGTCAAAGTAAGCTTCATATGTTGATGCGTTCTGGTATTAATGAAGCTTTCTAAACGATCTTCACGCCTCTTGCGTTTGTCTCCCAGGGTTTCGTGTTGGCCGTTACGATAACGCGAGAGGCCGTGGATGAAGTGCGACGGTACCAACGCGACAAAGAGATGAACTCTCAACTCTACAGCAAGCTCACAGTGCGAGGTGAGAGACATCTGTCCACACTCCTCCTCACGACTGCTGACGGTCTGCTGACATTACGACAGCGGATATTCCGGCGTACATAGTCGAGCTAGAAGACGGCACTCCGCTGGATCTACACTTGTAACAGAAGTCATTCCTCTCGCTGTGATTGCATCGATTTCTTTTCTCTCGCTCCGTCTCTCAACACCGTATGATCTAAGCTCTGTCCCTTTGTTGAATGTGTGGTGAAATCCCCCTGTGTGGTGTCTGTGACCGTGTGTAGCACACACCCTCCATGTGCTCATGTACATAGATAGTTAGGTGTGCTCGTGAGCACAGAGGAAGAAGAAGAAGGGTTGCGGCGGATATTGAGGCAATATAATTGAGAGTGACCCTGCGTGCGATTGTTTTTGTCCAGAGATGAAAACAGAGGGGTATTACATTATCATGCTGGAGGTAATCAATCTGATGGCAGGGGGGGAGAGAGAGAGAAATAGCAAAAAGTAGGGTGTGGTTTTGAGAGTCTGCGTCATTTTCAAGTGGCAGAAATCAAAACCAATATTTTATTTAACAGCAATTCAAAAGTTCACAGCAACATATCTTGAAAATGAACCGTCTAATTCTGATGTGAAGTTGCTGTCATTCAACCTGTTTCTTTTTTTCTTCAGGTAAAATTCAAGTGAAGAGTTCAGACATACAGGTCGGGGACCTGATCATCGTCGATAAGGTAAATCTGGATGATTCCTCTAGATGTCTTTACATGTTGTAAAAAGATCAGTTTTCTGTGACAAACACCACTTTACCAAATACTTCATCATGTGTTTAGTTGCCTCCAGTTTAAGTTTATGATAACAATCGAGTCAACTTCAGATACATAATGAGGAATGCATTCCGTACATGTGGCTGCAGCCTTATTATGATCCAGTTCTCTTTGAAGAGAAAGCAGTCTGCTTCAGAAGAGGCTGGTGTTGTGTGTTCGACAAAGGCGAAGAATTAAGTTCTGCTTTCAACTTCAACATCCGTTTGCATCACTGGTGTTAAAGTATGATGTGACTGACTACATTATGAAGCTAGTGAGTGCATTACTTCACCAGCTTCTCAGATGTCAGTACATTTAAAGAGACAGTTCACACCAAGATATAAAATACATGTCTTTGATTTTGGGGTGGGAACTGATTTGCCTCTTTCCCTAATTTTTCCATTTTTGTGAAAGTTTTCTACGTAATTCTTTTCAAATCCGTGATTTTATGCATCACTGCTCATTCTCACCACCTCCAAAAGAGGAAAAAGGGGATTTTGAGAAGCTGACCAGCCACTTTAAAGCAGATAGAATAACTTCACAGGGTTTGCAGCACAGTGTAAATCAGTGTTAGAGTGAGTTTTGCTTCACTGTGACTGTGAAACCGATAATGCACCTTGATACTATAAACTTCCCAATCGCATGTTAAGCATGTGATTCTTTGGTTTCAGCTCAGCCAACATGAAATGTAGCTGCTGCTAAATGTCCATTACTGTGGGTTAGACAGTCTTTAAGAAGCGGTTTCTCCTTCACCCTCTGGTCAACGTATTGACCTTGTTTAATTATTCAGGAAGATTCATCTGGCTTCTGTCACAGTGCTCAGTAGCACAGCGCCATATGCACTCTTCTTCTTGTTCTTCTTTCTTTTTCGTAGAACCAAAGGATTCCTGCAGACATGATATTCCTGAGAACATCGGAGAAAAATGGTGAGCAGGCAAACTGTTGGTGTAACTTTATCAGTGCTGACGAGACGTATTCCTGATCGGCAAAACTCCTCCTGGATTGATAAATGTCTTAAAGAGATGTATGTATTTTGTTGTATGAGGTACTTATCCGTAGTCGGTGTATAACCTACAGTAGATGACGGTCGGCATTCCCCAGTTTGCAAACAAAACAAAACAGGAGTACCAGCACGGGAGCAAGGCAGTCCGACGGGGAAGTGAAGCAGTTATCTATGCCATCTTCAAAACCACCAGACTCCATTGAAAAAACAACTTCATTTTGCCTCACAGAAGCCGGAGTTGCTGGTTCTCCGCCGCCCCAATCGGTCAGATAGCTTCAGTGAATCAAACTAAGCATTTAAAACACCAAAGTCACACAAACAAAATAACCGATCGTTTTCAT
The DNA here is from genome assembly GCF_949748355.1 of Melanostigma gelatinosum. Lineage (NCBI taxonomy): Eukaryota > Metazoa > Chordata > Actinopteri > Perciformes > Zoarcidae > Melanostigma > Melanostigma gelatinosum. The sequence goes on along the minus strand of NC_136650.1, from coordinate 5,637,415 downwards.
CAACGGAGTCTTGTGGTTTTGAAGAGAGCACAGAGATCTGCTTCAGTTCCCTGTTGAAGAAGACTGTCTGGCAGCAAGTCACAGCGGTGACAATACTCTGAATACAGCATGCACTTAAACGGACCGATTCTCCTTAGCCTTTCTGTTAGGGGGCTTAAATAGGTTTCGCTGCTGCCCCTGTCCACAGCAGCACATTGCTTGGCTCCCATGCTGCCTGCTTCGCCGTACTGGGGAGCGTGTCAACCGCCATCCATTATACTCCATCGAGTATAAACAAGTACCTCATACAAACTACTACAATCCAAACTACCCTTTTAAGTTGTAGAAACATTGATGAACCTTTGTAATAAACAGTAATGTAGAGATAAAATAGGGTAAACAGACAGAACACATTACAGTGGAACTTGTTGTGGCACTTTAACCAACGGTGTGAAGAAGATTCACATGAGAAATGGGACTCTTTCTCTTCTTTTTTTCACACTTTCAGTATTTTGACATCTCCACGGCGACCTGTGATTCATATGATTTCTGTCCCATTCTTTAGTGACTGATGATGCAAATCCCAATTAATCAATGAGCTGCGTCCCAGCTCTTTTCTAAGGGGCACTGGGAGGAAATGTTCTGAGGACATCATTTCCATCAATCTGTGATGTGTCAATATGCTTGGCAGGGAGTTGTTGACGTCTTAATGCCTCTAACACACACACACGCACGCACGCATCTTTATCTTTATCTTTCACACATACGGTCTCATGGACTTTGTCTTTCAAACACTCGTGTACACACACACACACACACACACACACATCTCAGGGATATTATGTGAGTGCCATTGCAGCAGCAGGAAGGCGTGATTCATCCTCCTCGTGTTAATGTTTTCCATCATGGTTTATCACTGCCCTTTGCCCTCTGTGTCAAATAGCTGCTCTCATCCATCAGCTTCACATGTAATAATACCTCGGATCAATACAGGTCACGACTGCGCAACGTTTATCGGACCTTGCGGTGTCCACAGCAGCCACAGACGCAGTGCGTTGAGCTACCGGCTCTAATGCACTGTGCTGTTGGCGTTTGACGTGCTAGTTTATTATAGTAATGTATCAGTTTTACAAGCTGAATGGGTGTACTTTTCTAAGATGTGTGCCATTCAAGCAGTAAGGGCTCTATTTAACACAGACCTTCAGAACCTTCCAGGGTTCCCAAAAGAAATTCAATATTTAACACTGAATCTTATGAAAATATATATAAAATCATCGATTTTCTTGTGATACAGCCATAAAAACCTTTTGTCTTTGATTAAAAGTGTGCAAGTCATAAAAGATGAAAACCTTGTGTTCCTCTAACAAATTAAAAGTTGAATTCCTAAGCTACAAACTGCACTCTTCATTAATTCATTGCATTTAGGGTAGGTCTGGTGTGACCAGCATCTTATTTTGGCTAATGTCAGCAAACGTTGTCTAGATATTACTGTGTAACTAACACAGAGTCAATTCACTGACTTTTCTTCTTCTTGTGTTTACCGCTAGGCTGCTTTTGATTTGAGTAGTCCATAGATCGCAGGTTACGTGATTGGCCTCCGCAACGCGACGTTGAGTTGCGTTTCTCCCAAAAGTTGACCCTGTTTCAACTTTTATATGTATTTTTTTTATGAAATACTCTGCGATCCGCCACTGCCTAAATACACAAACATTTAAATGAATGGGAGGACTGGCTTTTTGACCCACACCTTTTTTTTTTTGGTGTCCTGTAGTTGCATCTTGTGGCCAACAGACCCAACACATCAGTCTTGATGGCATTTCTTTCTTTTTGATGGCATTTCTTTCCCTTTTTTCAGGTTCATGTTTCATCAGAACAGACCAGCTGGACGGAGAAACGGACTGGAAGCTGAAGGTTGCTGTCTGCTGCACGCAGCGGCTTCCTGCAGTGGGGGTAGGGATACATTACGACGTGGTGCACCTCTGGTAACAGACAAACCGTGTGAATGAGTGGACGAGTTGGTCTGTCATCTCTAAAAGCATTGCTCATCAAATGAAGCTGCCTGGCCGTGATGGAAACCTAATCACCGACGACAGACAGCAGCAACAGTCTGGACCTTCCCTCTAACTGGAGGCGATACTCAATACTTCACATTTAAGTTGAGTCGATTGTTGTTGGTCTTTGTTTGCCACTTAGTGTGATCAGAGAATTAAAGTTTCAGCAAGTCGTTTTGATGAATGAGCCGTGGCATCCGGGTAGAGTTTCAAGAGACGTGAAGATAGCAAGAGGCAGAACAGGATGCTTGATATCTGTGATGGTGGAAAGTCTGCCTGACAACCTTATGGAAAGGCCCCTTCAGATCAATAAACATTCTTCTTTTCGCTTGATCTGGTCTGTTTGTTATTTAGTGTCGAACCAAGTCTCGCTGAAGGACAAAGTGTCCTTCTGAATAATCTCATCCACTTTGTCGAATTCATCAAAATGTTCAGCCACGAACCTTGAAAGTCTTTTAGATCACACTGAGCTACGCTTTCTGTACGCCAACACGGCAAACTCTTCCCAGCACTCCTCTCTCCAACTCTCACTCACGTTTCCGCCGTTGCCTTCCAGCAACGAATCACATCTCGCGATATTTCAAAATGAGACTTCTCCTTGAGCGAGACTTGGTTGGACACGTAAACAAACAGGCCGGATCGAGCAAAAGCAGCAATTCAGCCAATACTGAACCATACAATTTAAAAGAAAAAAGGTTGTCCCCATGAAAAGAATACCGAGCTTACTCTTTAAGTTTGATAACCACCAACGACTTGAGAGTACTGACTACAGTCAGACTTGTGTCTGCACTAAAACCAGTCAATAATTCCAATTGGCTGTGCAGCCGCACTGATCTCTCTCAATGCGTGAAGATGCCGCTGAGTCTCTGAGCGTTGCTCTGTGAAATGCTGGAGCAACACTACTCTCCGATGGGGGTTCAGTATATCCTCCCTGCTCCTCTCTGAACCGCTCTGCCCCGTGTTCTCACCAGGAGAACACGATCTCAGCATGACTGAGGGCCGCCTGGCTGCTGCAGAGCCCGCTTACCTGAATAATTTAATATTTACACTCAGTTTAGTTCCAAAAGAAAGGGTGTTAGGTGCCTGACGGGCCAAAGGCTGCACTCCTACATGCTGGGATGACTGAGGGAAGCAGAGGATTGAAGACGTATTGCTTCCAATAACAAATATCCAATATTTATTCTAAAATAAGAGAGCGCAGGTCCATTTTGCACCAGAATGGAGAAACTGAAGGTGCACTTGTCTTTTTGTTGTCTCACTTGAGGACCATGACATGTTCATGAAAGTGGATCTTCAGTTGAGGTTATCTTGTGAAATCATCATTTCCAAGGTTGGGAATGAATTTTCATGCTTGAGGACAATTATGTCTTTGTAGGAGTTTAGTTGACCCTTAAGGATTGCAGCGTGAATGTAAAGTATACTCAATGTTCCAAAAATGATACACAGCACTACGGCTGAAACGATTGATTGATTGGATGTCAACTATGTCAAACTAATCTGCATCTATATTCATATTTGATCATGTTTGTCATTTGTAAATGAACATTCTCTGATTCCAGCTTCTTAAATATGAATATTTTCTGGTTTCGTTACTCCTCTCTTTTACAGGAAACTGAATATCCAAACAAGACATTTGATGACGCCATCTTTGTCTCTCTTCGTTTTTCTGACATTTGACAAAACAACTAATCGACTAACGGAGAAAATATTTGTCACATTCATCGACAATCAAAATATTGAATATTGTCAGCCCTACACAGCACCAAGTAAAAATGTTTGTCACTACAAAAAACAAGAATCTGTATGTAAAAGAATCACGAACTGTGGTAATTGATTAAATAAGACTTGTGAGTTGTACATGAATGTATTAATGCTGCTTCTTCATGCCTCCCTGTCTCAGGACCTCTTCTCCATCAGCTCCTACGTCTACGCCCAGAGGCCTCAGCTGGACATCCACAGCTTTGAGGGGAACTTCACGCGGGTACAGTAGCTCGCTGACGTTTTTACGACCCGTTAAACACACACACAGTATTTCTATAGAGGCGGGTTGACATCGAAGACGTCTATCACCGCCGTGTATCACCGCCGTGTATCACCGCCGTGTGTTGACAATGAGAGTCTGTGTGTCCATCCGGGCCTGTTGTTATCTCAGACAACCATACATCTTACATCACAGGCAGGTTCTCTCGCAGCTCCAGCTCCATCCATCCCGTCCTGCTTGTTGCTCGGTGAATTTTTTTTTATTAATAGCAGATTAGCGCAGCCCCCACAGAGAGCAGAGCTCCAGTACAAAGGGAGGCTTTGTGGCCCGTCCTCACTCTTGGCCACGCACCAGGCTTAGTGAGCGAGCACTTCCTCCGCTCATTCATCCTCCGCGGCCTTCCTTTGCATAGCGTGTGCTTTTAGTCCGAGCAGGATGGGGGGAGAGAGGAGAAAAAAAAAGGGTTCCCACAGATCCGCAGCAAATGAACTTACCTATTTATGAGGGTTTCTCTTTTCTTTTCCTCGAGACGGACATGGTGGCTTTGTTTCTGCGGCCTATATCGAGACCCCCTCTGCAGTTATGAACGCCGCAGTGCGATGCAATGTCAGAGCGGTCGAGCGCTCTGCAACCTGCCATTTATTTTTCATGCACCTCTTCCCACGTCTGAGTGGATTGACGGGATGTAGCTGCTTAGGTATCATAATTATCATATCGGGCAGGCAATTTGAGCCGAAACTGGAGCCTCGACTCTGTACTCCTGACTCCAGCCATTTCCAGCTTTCCTCTTTATTTAAGAGAGAGGGGTAAAACAGAGGGGGGGGGGGGTGAAACAAGAGGCTCTCCAGGGGCTTTTTTATCACTGAAATCTCATCTACGTGTTCTCTCTATACTGTTTTTTTAAAAGGAGCCTCTATCGCCATGCCAGTTCTAGTGACTGTATTGATAAAGGGACCACTGTATTGCTTCAGTCTGCACAACTGTGTCAGGTGCTTGTGAAAATGAATGGCACAGAGGAGCCCGTGTGGGCTCTCAGCTCAGCTCCTTTTCCTCAACTCCAGACAGCTGAAAGGTGGAATTCAGGCAGAATTGAGTTTGCCTCGATAAACCGGAGAATAATATTGGCAAAAATAAATCCTTTTAAATGCAATTGTTCTGCTTTTGTTTAGTTATTTTGTTTTCAAATGGGTTGTAAAACTATCATGAGCAGCCGCTACTGTATATACACAGCTGAATATATTAGTCATTGCTGTAGTATTTCTACTACATAGACTGTAAAGACATTTTACTGTCTTTTTATAATGATTAAATCAAATATTGTAAGAGCCTTCCGAATTAAATTCTGTCAGAAAGTGAAAGTTGAAGTCTGTTTCAGCTTTTTGAAAGATCATTTGTTTTTTATAAACATTAATTGTCTTAAAGCACAATTGACGGCTCCATGGTCGTAGTTTAGTGTGTTTGCTCCAGGCCCACACTTACAATGCTAATGAGTTAATTCATTCATTCAACGTGGCGTTCTGTACTTAGCACTACACTGCCCTACCTTAGTCACACAAGCTTCTCTCTCTTCTTCTTCCCTGTAGGAAGACGCAGATCCACAGGTCCATGAGAGTCTGAGTATTGAGAACACGCTTTGGGCCAGCACAGTTGTTGCATCCGGTAAGTGAATGACATAGGCTTTTGTTACAAGTCCGTTTTTTGTTCCTTGCAGCCACAGTGTGTTGGTTCCCAGTGTCACTGTAGAGCGGCTGACTGTGTTCATGTACTGTTTTATTTATGGTCTGGTGCCTGTTGAATCTCCGAACATGTTTGTCAGGAAATAATTTGGAAACATTAAAGCTGCTACGAGGAACTTCAATTTTGTGTTGATTTTGGCGTTCCCTGTGGAGGAAGGCGGTTGTGTTTCCGAGCACCAGAGCCTTGACAGTCGGCTGCGCGCTGCTCTGGTTCTGGTTCTCCCGTGCCTCCGTTCCCGTCAGCGGGTCCAACATTACGGCCTGGGTCTCCAGCAGCGTGGTGCCTGTGTCGGCTCCCAGCGGAGCAGAGGGGTGAAGCTCTGCTCCTGGCCGGAGGAGGAGACGCTGCTGCAGAGCGCTGAGCTCCCCCTCCCGCTGGAGCTCCGACTGCAAAGCCGGATCTGGGTCGGTGCGTGGCGGGCTGGTCGCTGCTGAAGGCCCAGCACCACATTGAGACCGTTCATAACCAGTTCCACTAACTTGAATTAACTCAAAAATTCAAAAGGAATGTTTCCAGCCACCTGTTTTTTTTTTTTTTTTTGTGCAATTATGATTTACGCTTTAAAAAATGGAGAAAAAAAGGGAAAAAATAATCCCAAGAACCTTTCATGGAGTTGGGTGAAAACATCAAACAGTCTGCCCTGTCCTGCCTCTTCAGTTGGACACAGAGCGTTCATGACTCGCCGTTACAGGCAACCACTCCACCAAAAACCAGTGCTAGTAAAAAGAGTCGGGGTGCTGGGAGCGTATGTAACCTCACCGACCCTGGTTCAAGTCTAGACAGGGGCCCTTGTTGAGTTTCGCCCCCCCCCATAGTGGCGCACAGCAGGGTAAACGTGGATCACAGTAGACACATTTATATTCACATAAACGTAGCTGATGGCTTGAAACCCTGAAACAAAAGCGACTCCGGTCCCTCCTCGTCATTGTGCTCTGTGATTTAAGTGATTCCTCTTGTCACAACGAGTCGTAGCATTAAACCCCGAAAGGCGTTTGATTTGATGCTGCCATGTTGTTCAAAGAATACCCAGAGTTGAGGTAATCTTCCCTCGCTCCGACTTGACGATTCCCCACAGTAAGGCCTGTGTCAGTTGAGTGTTTGTGACGCTCTCAGCGACGGCCACACTATTGATTTGCGGTGTTGCTCTCCCCTCTGGCCTGACCTTGACCAGAAGAACACACACACACACACACACACACACTAAAAAGCCTGATTTAGACCCTTACATCATCGCTGCTCGGGAATGTCATTGTCCCTCACAAGCCTCTCCTTGACGGACTCTTCACCGGCATTCTGGGCACTTGAGCCGGGCCGGGATCGCCCTGCATATTCCCTCTCTCACAGGCCGCAGTCCAGCTGTGACGAGAGAATTGGTTGTTCGCATATTCAACTTGAAGCCCCTCTGCATGCTGAGCCACAAACCATTTGTCACATGGCCCGATATTTCTGAATGTAGAAGTCGACGAGAGCAATTCATCACCCCTCTCTCCTCACCACTGGTCTCTTTCCGTCTCTCTCGCTCTCGTTCTCTCTCTCTCTGCTCTTCACTTTCCTCCTTTTTGTTTTCTGCCCATTTTCAACTTTCTTGCCTTTTTTCTTTTATAGTTTGGGGATTTCAGGGGCTGTATTTCGTTTTTATTATTGCCTCTGCTGTCCCATTAAGCTCATTTAATATTAATGACTCATTAATCCTCTGTAATAAGGCCACCGTAATGAATTGGCAAATAAAGATGGCAGTGTATTGATCAGGTTTTATGAGCTTCCATAGGGTGGCTGAAGGCCCCGAGACTCTAAGCGTATTAAACTCCTGTCTGTTGGCTTGAGTGGCAATGAGACTAAACGGCCTCAGCTCAGCCTTATTGTGTTTCCTCTCATGCAGTTCATCTTGCTTGACCAAGATGAGTGTGTGCATGTTTGTCTGTGTGTGAGTGTGTGTGAGATGGTGATGGTGGGGGTGGGGTGCAGTTAATGAGCAGCATTACTTTCCTTGTCTCTCTCCTTGGCAGGCACGGTGATCGGGGTGGTGATCTACACGGGCAAGGAGACCAGAAGCGTACTGAACACGTCCTCTGCCAAGAACAAGGTGAATACTTTTTTTTAAATTTTTTTTTTTTATACGTTTCTGATTTGTTTAGCACTTTTTGGTCAGAGATACTTTAAATGTAAGGGTATTTTTTTAAACGAATGATGTCCATGATGACATCTTCAAATGTCTTGTTTTCTCCATATAACAGTCCAAAGATATTCTGGTTTTTATATTTATAGTTTATACATAAAAAAAAAAAGTAAATTGATTGATCGCTAATGTGGATGAATTTCCTCTCCAACAGCTGATGTAAATCGCACAAAAATGCACATTTTCTTTCTTCACAAAATGATGGATTTGCACAGATTTTTGATTTTGTCAATTCAAGATTTGTTGTATTTTTCATGCATTTCTCAAACCAAAGGCCCGTCAGGTGATGCCAGCATAAATACACATGTTTTGTACAAGCTTCAAAGGGTGAGACGCCTCTCACAAAGTAACATCTGTTCCAAGTTCCCCTCTCGCCATCGCCCCCCCCCCCGGCCTCTAATCACTAATCAATCACTATGGCGAGGTGGTTTTGTAACCTTGACTTTCTAGATAAAGTTGGACCTGTCAATGCAAAAGGTCAACGCCGGCTGCTAATTAACCAAAAGGGAAATTAACTAACCGAGGATTTAAATGACATTTTCTGCAGAAAGTTAATCCCGTGGAATCCCCATTGAGTGTTTGGTCCCCCGATCGGGGAGATTAATGAAAATCTGATTCTAAATATAAGATTTTTACCTGGAAGATAGAGGAGCTAGATAGCGGCGGGTCGACTGATGGAGGCGGGCATCGGTGGGATCTCAGAGGCAGCGCTCCGGCCGTGACTTTTACACACAAAGTTCTCACCTCACAGCAGTCTGCACCGCTAGAGCTCTCTCTGCGGCACAACACGCCTTCCCCGACTGCAGCACAGTTTTGACACCGTTGTCTTTTATTAAGAACGCTGATGTGGCCGGTCGAACAGCGGTGGGCGGGTGGGGGTGGAGGGCACTGTTTTGTGTAAGCCCGACAGCTGAGAGGAATTCAATATTTCAAGGAGATGATGTCAGAAGTGCCAATATGGAGACTGGGGATTGGGGATGGAAAGTCGATACAGTGTGGCTAAAGTCGCAGGAACGTTTTGGCCTCATATAATCTGTTGTGGCACCGGCCAGGACAATGCCTGCACTTGATCAATCTGACAGACCGGTCGGCCACGGATTCGCTCTTTGCCTCGGCATTGAGACGGACCGCCGTCCGAGTAAAGAGGCAGAACAAAGTCATTTGACGAGAGGCTGCTCGTCAATAAGCAGTGTTTGTTTGAAGTACATATCCAAGTACCCAATACTCGTCTCTCTCCACACGTCTCTCAGAATGTTGGAAAAAAAAAAAAAAGTCAATTTCAGTTTATTTTCTTGACTTTCTTGATTTGCAGAGGCACTAAACAACACGCTACTTACTCGGTATTCTTCAGTTTTAACTCGATGAATATTCCCGTGGCAACAGTTCTTCATCAGAAGTACAAGCCACACAGCACAGGCTGATTGAATCATTCCGTTCCCTTTTAATGGCCTGGAGATGAATGGAGTAAAAAAAAATGCACTACTTCTTTTAAAATTCATTGATAGCATCTTTAGGTTGAGGTAATTGAGTCCTTTTCCCCTCCCCTTGACTGAATGAATAATGACTTCATCTGATCCCCGGCAAGGCTTGGAAAAATTTCGACCAGCCATTGTTCAAGCAGAAGGGGATCCTTTGCTTTTCAGGCACGCACTGTGCTCTCCGTCCTAATTTTTACTCATTTTAATCCACCCAAACCCTCTATTTTTCTCAATAGCTCAACCATGAAGTGTGTAGCGAGGCGCTGGGTTGGGGAGATACCCTTCTCCTCTGCACACCCTGCTACTGGGACTTTAACAGCAACTGATAAATCAGTCACACTGGTCTCCCAGCTCTCCCAGTCCTCAGGGGAATGGGCCTGGTGGGGGTTTGGGGCGGTAGAGGAATTCCGCTGCTTTTTATACGCGCTTACCCCCCCTCCCTTCACCTCCCCTCCTTTTCAGGGCCGGTTCCTTTTATTTGAGGGAGGAGAGATGTTATGTTCTGCTGTTTTTGTAAGCGTGGTGCATCAGAAGAAAGCCCTCTGTGTACAGGGCTTCGCTGTGAGCGCTGCCAGAAAAGGGGAAGGGCACTTCTTTATTTGACATCTTTTTCCCACATGTTCCATTGGCTGGGAGATACACTCAAAAAAGAAAGGACAACTCTGACCCCCCTTCTCTCTCGCTCTCGCTCGCTCTCTCTCTCTGATGGGAGCGTTACAAAGAGTCTTCTCTAGCGTAAGCCGTCAGAAAAAGGAATTAATATCAGTCAAATTATTTGATTCCAGTTGAAGGAAAACCTCACTGTCCTCAAGCGGAGCAGTGTAGAATGGACCAAACCTAATCCACACACGACTGTCTTAATAATGAATTCCATGCTAACCTGCTTAGAGGAAATGAGTAGGGGGGGGGTGGGGCGGGTGATGTTGTAATGTCTGCTGTTTTGACCTCTGACCTCTTGTTACCCACAGGTTGGCTTACTGGACCTGGAGCTGAACCGCCTCACCAAGGCCCTGTTCCTGGCCCAGGTGGTTCTGTCTATTGTCATGGTAGCGGTGCAGGGGTTTGTGGGTCCTTGGTTCCGCAACCTCTCCCGATTCGTCGTGCTTTTCTCTTACATCATCCCCATCAGGTACTTTTAGAGATTCTCTTCATTCTTTGAAGATTGTTTTTTTTTTTTTTTTGTTGGGACCACAGCCAAATAAATATGGCTGTACAGTAAAATGAATGCAATAAAGTAGAAGATATTCAACCCATGCTTTGAAACCATAGCTCTCTATCTGATTCTTTTTCTTTTTCCTCAAACATACCAGATCTTTAATTCAGTTTTTGTTGCAGGTTTTTATTGTCATTACTTCTGTGATACATTACAGCTTTGGCTTTTTGTTTTCCACGTGTAGCTTGCGTGTAAACCTGGACATGGGGAAGTCGGCCTACGGCTGGATGATCATGAAAGATGAAAACATCCCCGGGACTGTGGTGAGGACCAGCACCATCCCAGAAGAACTGGGCCGGCTCGTCTATCTGCTGACAGACAAGACGGGTAGGTGTCCACACATGCTGAAGACATATTACCTCTACAGTAGATTTAAGTTAAAGCCAAATTACAACTCACTTCAAGAGGGCAACTGGTTTGCATACAACGCAGGCTGTTCACGCTCTGATGGCAGAATGTGTCTACTGTAGGTTTAAAGCTTTTATAGTCAACAATTATTTTGGGAACTCAAAAAAACTTTTAAAGCACTGGCTAACCCAAATGTTGCTAAGCTAACCAGCTACACAGTCAACCATAGACGTAATGTACGTAAAGATCTTAATATATATTTATACAATCACAGTTGGGGAAACTTAGTTACTAGTTCTCCTCCAGACGTTCCGCTACTTACAGAAAGACGTCCACATGTGCCTTTGCGACTACTACGCTCAATAGCAACTGTCAATTATGATGTTTCAGCCCCTTTTTATAGCATCAAATAACGAATTAAAACCAAACTTATCAGAAAAGTCAACATTTGGACATACATCGGCGTAATAAGAACTACCTAATATGACAGAAACATCTCCATTTTAAAAGTTTGTCCGTGTCCCGTCCACTAACGTGTAGGGGGCGGGGTTTGTTACCTGTATTGCAGCCAGCCACCACGGGGCTGTCGAGATGTTTTGGCTTCACTTTTTGGGAGCTGTAATGTCGTCCATCTTTGTATACCGTCTACGGTAGCACACGTTCAATCCCCGATCACGGCTGTGTTATCAAGCATACACAACATTCCGATCTCTTCACTGGCTCCCTGTAGCACTTAGGATTCTCCCTCTCACTTACAGAGCACTACACGCTCAGGCTCCTACATATGCAGCTGATCTACTTCACCCCTATTCACCCGCCCGCCCTCTCAGGTCAAACATGTTAGGTTATCTGTCCCACGCACTCGACTTATGACCCGTGGTGACCGAGCTTTTGAGGCAGTAGCACCGAGGCTGTGGAATGCTCTGCCTGCACCCCCACGCTTTGCAGATTCAGAAACCAGCTCAAAACTCACCTCTTTAGACTGGCGTTTGGGTAAAACCCGTGTCCTAAACCTGCTTTTAAACCATGTTTTAAGTTTGTATTTTCTGTGTATGTAAATTATTGGCCCTTATATGGTCTCATTGTGTTTTTTATGTTCAGCACTTTGTGAGACATGAATGCATATCAGGTGTTCAGTGGAATTCACTTTCTTAGTACAATTGGAGCTCAATCATATTTAAAAGAGCTGTAACGTGATAGTAGTGGAACCTAATGTTCCACTGATATAGGGCATAAAAAAGAAGCACAATACAAACAATATATATAAATATCATGTCATAATCCCAATAAAATGCACATCACATCACTACAAATTGGACTAACGTCTCCTTTAAAATTGCACTTTGCTCATCTAAGGCCTCATATTTTGATACATCATTAATTCACATTACAACTAAGCCACTTAAATGCAGTTGAACAATAAGCTTGTCAATGTTGTGAGTTTAACAAAAGACCTGCGGACCAAAGTTTCACCAAGTCTTCTGAATTTGTGTTGTTTATCCTCCTGGCCTGATTTTCTAATAACAAATAGCCGCTCTTTGCTAACACTAGCCAGTGTGCCAGAGTGATAAACTCCTGCGGTGGCCCGAACATGCTTCTTTGTCTTGCCCCGCTGATCTCGGTAGGAATAGATTAGCTGTAGAGCCTATTTATCCAGGTTGATAGTTAAAGCACATGGAAAGAAGAACAAACAATCAATCCAAACGAATTGGTTAACCCCGTGGCTCGAATGTTTTTGGGAGGTAGATGCCCTCTAATCAGCTTTATGCTCTATCGGAACACATTCTGGCAACAGACATCCATTAAACCAGGCCGTTGCCCTCGTTTTCAAAGTTAGTTTTTCATTCGCTCTGTCTTTTTGTATGCAATGGTGTGTCTTGTCTGTTAGTCAGAGAGGACATGCAGTCCATATTGGTAATGAGATTAGGTCAATGAGAAGGCAGTCACACCAGCCTGCAGGTCCCATGATGCATTGTAGGCAGTCCTCTGGGGACAAATGGTGTGTGTGTGTGTGTGTGCGCGCTTTCAGAGATGTTGAGTGTCTTTGAATATATTCTATTCTTGCTATGACGTAGTGGCTGTGTGATTTAAACACCTCTGATTTATTTCTATACCTGGCAGTCTAAGGATTCCTTCGAAAATATTGCATAAATTCACCATAAGGAATTTACTTTTCTTCAGTTTTTGCCCTTAACTGCTTAAGTATTCCCTTATGGAGTTGCTAGAAGGTCCTTAGTGAACATTTTCCTCATACTTTTAAGGGACCCATACCATTATCTTACATATACTCTATATAAGAATGGGATGTAGTCACCGTGACATCCCCCATTGGTTTGTGGCCCATGGTTTTTAATAGTTTGGCCTTTTGATCGTCGCCAAATAGTTTTTGCCACTAAAAGTGACAGGAGAGGGTAGAGCTAAGTACATCCGAACTCTGAATAAGACATTTCCAGGTGACCAACGTGTTATAATTATCTTTCATGAGCTGAAAACACACTGTGAAAGGGTTAAAGTTGAAAGATGACCGGACAACGCTGTGGTAACGACCTGTCAATCACTGTGTAGCCCCGCCCTAAAGCATACCCTGCTTTATGGTCTGTTTGACTCTAAATGGATCATAGTTTACTAAATGAACATGATGTTGTATTGAAGAAGACTTGAAACTAGAGATTGAGACATAAACTCATGTTTACAATGTTTACTGAGGGAATAAATCAAGAGAGAAGTAGAGTCATTTTCTCATAAACATCTCTGTATCTCTGTATCCCAGAGAGTTGACAGATGACCAACAACCAGAGGAGTCGCCCCCTGATGGACATTAGCAGAATTGCAGGTTTAAGGCACTTCAGCATTGGTTTTACTTTTCATACCTGGAGGTTGCTGCATGGTCTCCTAAAAGTGAAATACTTTATTGGACAATGGCTGAATTTAACAGCTGTTATTGTTATTGGCTACATTGTGACCAGCAACTTTGCAGCTCGCTGTAAGATAAGCCTCTGGGGGGCAAGAGGCTGTATTTGTGGGGTTCAGCGGATATCAGGGCCAAGACTTCTTTTTTTGTGTGCTGTGACGATGAGTTGCCAGATTGTTTTTCCAATGCGTTACGCCTCTTTTTTTTTTTTCAAACGGACTGTTTACCTGCATTCAACCAAAGCCTAGTGGAACGTGATTGGTCAATACTACCCAGACTACAAACGTAAACCAGACCATTTGTGGTACCAAAATCCTGTCCCGTTGCCATCAGATTCTACATATGACTGCGTAATCTGTTTATAGAGATTAGGCTGTGACAATACCAAAAATAAGAGCAGTCATGATGTGAAAGACTGTAATGGAGGAGTAGTATGTAGGTGATGTCATTTCTTTAGGATTTGTTTGTAACCGTCTAAACTGGTCTTCTGAACATGCAGGCACTCTGACACAGAACGAAATGGTCTTCAAGCGGCTGCACCTGGGAACAGTATCTTACGGCACTGACACCATGGATGAGATACAGAGCCAAATAGTCCAGTCATATGCACAGGTAAGATGTATTCCTGTCATTCAATCAATCTGTTGAGTTATTCCATGAGGATATTTTCATCCGTTTTATTTTCAGTGTCTAGAGTTTCTGTGCTAACTTGGGAGTGGCTCATCTTTCGCCTTTTTATTCCTTTTAGCAGTATGAAGTTATTAATTCCCATTAAATACACGATCCGGTGTGCAACACTGGACAGAACCAACGAAATGAAGGCCGAACTTGTCACTTACAGGGACAGGATATGTTGAAATACGTTGTTTTTTCCTGCTTGTTCAGGCCTCTCCCTGTAGATCAGTTTAATCCATTTTTATATTTCGCTCAGGATACATTTTCCAGGAAAGGAGCCCGTGTTGCTCATTCATCACGCAGCGTCCCCGAGCGACTCCACATACTGTAAGCAAGTGTTTTCCTCGCCGGGCGGCTCAGATCTGGCCGCAGCCTCGACGGAATGATATTGTTCCGTTTTCAGCCAGCTCCGAACAGCTGGTCGACACTGAAACCATCTGCCCCCACACCCTGATGTGTAATCTCAGCTAATGAAAAATGACTAGTCTTTTTAAAGCTGCACAGCTGAGGCAGTGCAGAGCGGCAATGAGTTGCTGTTTCTTTACTGTCACAGCTACATGATTACAGGACGCTTCTTTCAAACATTATTCCATCCAGATTAGGGCAGCAACTAACAGTTAATGTCATTTCATGTCCGTTTTATCGACAAATCAATTTACTGTTTGTTCTATAAATCTTATGTAAAATAGTGAGAAATAACCTTTTTTTATTATTTACTATCACATATGACAAAGAAAAGCAGCAACTTCTCACATTTCTGATGCTGGAACCAACGAATATTCTGCTTTTTTACTTAAAAAGTATTTAATAGTTACAGATTAATTGTTTCAGCTCCAATCGACATGAGGACAACTTTAATCATCTGTCAACTCTCTGGGATACAGAGATACAGAGATGTTTTATGAAGATGGTACGACCGAATATCAATCGCAACCCCATTGATACCTGTTTTTTTACTCCTATCTTTTATATATACATAATGATGCATACACATTAAGGTATTTAAAAGTTTTGTTGGACTAGTTGAATAACTAATATTTAATTACCTAATCCAGCATAATTAGCCACGTTTGTTTGACACAGACCTGCTGTCTAATACCTCCGCTGTGCATTCACTGACATGCACGTGTAGCTCAGACACTAAACCCGTCGATCTCTCCATTGATCTTCCAGTCACTCTTGATGAAGGTTGTCATCCCTACTGTACTCCCCTCGCTCCCCTTCCTGGCAGGATCGAAGGTCAATAATAAGCCAAAATCAACCGCTTCAGTAGAGCGCGTTGCCCCCCGTCAAACACAGCTGGGCTGTCTGCCTGCTCGCTCGTCACCTCCCACTTAAACTGATGGCTGATGTCAAAACAGCAGAGCACATAAAAGGTCCCCGAATCAGATATGACACAATGGAGTCGGTGATACACCACTTATCGTCCAGCCAGGGGTGGTGGTGTGAATTGACTGCGAGTGTAGGATTAGATCTAGTTCACTACAATACACAGCTTCTTGGTCTGGAAAGATTGTGAAATGTATTTCAGATCCAGGTTTTCCAACTTGTAGGTATACTGATTGGATGAAAGGATAATTTACTATTACGACTATATTCAGCTCAGACGTGAGTCACAGATGGATGTGACTGAAATGGCATCATTTCGCTCCGTGGCTCACGTTGTTTCTTGCGATGCCAGGTGACCTCCCAGCCCTCCAACGGCAGCACCAGCGGCTCCACTCCATCACGGAAGACCCAGACGTCGGGCCCGAAAGTCCGCAAGAGCGTCAGCAGTCGCATCCACGAGGCGGTGAAGGCCATCGCCTTGTGCCACAACGTCACGCCCGTCTACGAGTCGCACGCCATCGTGAACGGAGAGACGGAGTCCGCCGAGGCCGACCAGGACTTCAGTGACGACAACCGCACCTACCAGGCCTCCAGCCCCGACGAGGTACATATGAGATACGGACTTAGCACGTCTAGCCTGAGTCGACAACAGAAGTCAAAAGAAAAATAAATAAAATAATTGGTGGTGTTGGTATTTCAGAGGTTGCTCCCAAACATTAGACCCTTATTCTACACGGCTACGATTTCATACACTGTTTCCCTTCCGGAGAGAAAAAACACGGGAGATTATCAGACAAATAACTCTGTCCCTCTCCACAGTTCCCTGTCTTGTCTTAATGTTTGATTGGTGATCCTGACCCTGGTTCGTCATAATAGTCATTTCATGAACACAAAGCCGGGAGTTCACAAACTCCTCTTCGAGGTTAAGACACCCAATCGTCTGTATTTGCCGCTCCAGCTGACGGAAGAATGCAGCACAGAAACGATCCCCGCAGGCATCCCTATGGCTTCCTCCCCCCCGGCCGTTACTCCACGTAACCCAAGAGTTTTTATGGCTGAAGGTGCTACTCAGCCTTTTATATATATATATATATATATGAGAAATTTAGCGCTGATGATAATTGAATACCGGGAAGACAGGCAAAGGTTTTTATTGGGAAAAGTTCGTCAGTATTTGTTTAAAGAGACGTTGAATGCGTATTGAAGGGTAGTTCATCTTCCCCGACACGCTCATTTTAAGACAGTTGGCATGTTTATCGCTCGTGAAGCGCGAGGCTTCGTAACGCCTTCGTGAGAGTTGCGTACTTTGCGTCGAATCAAAATGAAGATTAAAAAAAAGCTATCGAAAGATAAATCTCTGTTTTCCATTTTGCCCGTCTGTCCTCCCCCCTGAGTTGATGTATATATTCATTTATATCCCTGCCCACTCTGCTCCATCTCCCCTCGCCATTGTCTCTCACTGCTTGAATTGATCAATATTTAATTTTCTCCCGGACACGATGAGAGGTGGAGGTCTGCCTTCCCCTCCTGCTCCATTCTTTGTGCTCTCTCCTGTCCTTTTTTATTTCCGGCCGTCTCTCCCTCCTCGTCTCCTCGCTCTGGTCCACCGCAGCATCAGATCTTTGGCCACCGCTCCTCTGTCAGCGATAGTTAGTTTGGCCCCCGGCTCTCCGCTCGGCCTCTCTAATGTAATGAGCCGTCATTAAGGAGATGAAGTGGGGCAGGCCGCCGAGGTCGGCACGGGGGGTCATCTGACCTGCTGGTCAGCCGCGCTGTGAACAGAATCCCCCTGTGACCTTTAACCCTTTGTAATATCAGACAAGCGCATTTGACTGTTGGGTTTAATGACCGGTGGGTGCTTTATCATGCAATTGTGGGTAACTGGCGGTTCCAGTGAGTGTACGAGGAATTTGTAGCATAAGGGAGGAAGATGCAGATAAAGAGCTTAAACATGCAGATAAAGTATCAGGTCTTCATGCTGGGCAGTTACTTTTAAAAGTGGTTGCCAGGCTACCAGCCAGGCATCAGCAAATGATGGGTGCCATGTTAAAAAAAAAGAAGTAAAAACAACAGTGTGTACTGTACCCCTAACAATGAGTAATGATTTAATATACAGCATATTTTATACAGTTTGTCTTTCAAAATAGCAGGGTGACATTATTTCACCCTTGTACCTCACTTTAAAGTTCCTCTGGTGTTCTTAGAGGAAAACATGGTCATATATATATGTATGTATATATATATGTATGTATATATATGTATGTATATATATGTATGTATATATGTATGTATGTATGTATGTATGTATGTATGTATGTATATATATATATGTATGTATATATGTATGTATATTGTTAAGATAGTATTTTTTTACCTCATAACAAAGGGGAGGCCGAGCCAGCCATGTGGCCGGCTTCCTTGTGCCGTCGACACGCTGCACCAATAATGCTACCAAAACTGGTTTACAATTATAAGGAATTTAATTCCACTGATGTAAGCACGATTACAGTTATACATTGGAGTGTACACTCCTATGACATATTAAAACAATAAAACCCCATTTGCAAAAAACCTCGCTCGGCTCCTCCGGTGGAAACACGTCTGTCGTCCGGGAGCCATGGCACTGAGAGCGAGCGAGGAAAAAAAGACTTTGAATTACCCCTCCCACCCCTGTTTGACACACCTCCCCTTCCGTCTATCTCAATTGCTATTGGCTAACTTCCAGGAGTGTATTCACTTGTCTGGCTCTGAGTTTAATATCACATTTAATGACTGTCAGTTACGTTTTAAACCCTTCTATAATAATCCTTCAAAATAAAAGTTATACTTCTGCACTTGGCAGAAGTTTCATGCTTCTGCATGTTTATGTTTATGCTTATGTTTATCTTAATTATGCATTCTCGAAACCCTTATGATTATGACTAACTATGAATTATTAATTATGAATTATTAAATACTTTTATTATATCTACTAACTACAGTTTTTTACTCAAATTTCTTACAATTCCCCCCTAACTCACAGTTCACTGTGAGTTAGCTACTCAAATGTAGTTAGTTTTTCAAATGTCCCTGGAGACCTCCCCCCTACTCAATCCAGGGAGAGGCTTCCTATCTATCTAAACAGAGGCAAAGAATTCATGCACACAGATATCATTTCAAGTATTTCTGTTCAGTTCGTTTCAAGATGGAGTGCGTTGAAAGTCACTGCCTTCCATGTCTTGGGGCTGGCAGGATCAGGATACAGCCTGTAGGCTAGAGAACACATACTGAGAAGCCTTGACTGTTCTTTTACACGTGACAAAATTACATTTCTTAATCTTTAAAATCCCTTTATAACCCAATTAAACAAAAAAATTTTATCTCCAAATACTCATCCAAAACAATCCGTCTATTTTCCAAACTTCCAACATCTCACTGGATGTTTTAGAAGTCCATCTGGGCCTTTATCAGGTCCTTCAGGATCTCCGAGAGGATGGTCAGGAACCGCTCGTGAAGTCCCTCTGGTGGCCTCATCTAGACTGTGGCCATCAGAAGCTCCAATTCGTCCTCATCCTCGTCACATAACTGGTTGCCTGGACTGGTGTCTGGCTCATCGGTGAAGCAACAAACCCCTGTAGAGGTCCACGGATGCAAGGGAACCCCCATCCACAGACAACTCGGAGGCTTATGATGACAGCACACAGAATAATTACGATTGCCAAAAATGTATGTTTTCACTGGCCAAGCATACTTCCCAACCAGTCGGTGAACGGATTCGTGACACCAGAGTTGTCTGCTAGCTCTTGGCTGAGTGCTGTCAGTCCCTCCAGAGCCCTGGTCACCGATCCATCTGGAGCTGTGTTATTTGGAATGAAAGTACAGCACGCAGGCCCTAACCTCTGGCACACGCCACTTTTCTCTGCTAAATCATATCTAATGCCATTCTGTTCTGCAAGGTCATTAAACTAGTCTTCGCCTCTAGTCTAGCTGTGCATGCAGTCCTGATATGGCGTCACTGGTGAAGTTTACTAAACGCTGTTGGTTATAGTAAATGTAGTTGATCCAATCGACATTTTTATTAATCATCACCCTCTGAGAGAAAACAGATTCTAAATCTGCTGCTATTTGATTTCTGGCTTGAAAGTCATTAGACACCCCCCTTGGCAGTCTTATGACATCTTATGTACACTTGGTCATCAAAGGCTCCCTTCGGGCCACCGGCATCTCTTTTGGATCTTCTGTTAGCATGTGGGCGTGGAGAGATGAGTTCTCCATAAGGTGCATCAGTGACAGGCAGGATATAGAATGACAATATAAGTTGCATCAACGCACCTCTATCTGTCCAATCTTTAGGCAGGATTGGATGTATGGTTCTTCCTCCACACCATCACCATAAATCAGCTCTAGGTGCTGTCTGTCTTAACACACTGTTATATAGATAGTCGCTAGCGTTGTGACTGTTGCTACAATTTGCATTAATTTGCAATAATACTACCTACATTGGGCCCTTAGCGGTATCTGAGACTATACAATCAAATGGACCCTCTGTAACTTTGAACAGAGGTGGGGTATTATATTCTACAGGTGGGTAATGCCAGTGTAGCCTCTGACAAGTGTGTTGGAGGGGCAAAGTGTCATCAGTAAACAGAGTTAAAATACAACTAATTCAGGACTTAGGAGTCTGAATCTTGAAGGAACTGGTGTTGCTAGGGGTCTAGATCCTAAACACACAATACAATCTGTACTACTGGCTTGAAGCCGTATATTGTACCCACCATAAATTCCCATCTGCCATTCCGGTTTCCACCCCTTACCTCATTCTCTGCGTCAGTCGTATGTCGAACCTGGTCTTTTTACAGGCTTAACAATAATCCTAATGAGCCCTTGTGGGGCAGGACTATCAGTAGCCTTTCCCTGTATTACGTAAAGTCCTCAGTCAGTCAATTTAGGTAAGTCTTAAAGGATTACATCTACCCACCCCCTTTGTACACATCACAGGCATAATATGATAACAGCTTCCCATACTTATGTGTGGCAGGCCCACACTCGTCAGTTATGATGCACACGGTTTTGGTCATCCACCCGCAGGCGTGTTCATACTTGGGACTGGAAACTTCTTCACAGAAGTCGAACTGGACCGTTGATGTTGTACCTTCTTTGAACATAAGAGTGAGAGTTACATTTTCATAGGTGAGTGTCGTCAGAGAAGCCTCTCTACGTGGTCTAAGATCGGTTTGATTAGCTACTGAGGCTAAATGTCGAATCCTGATGTAGTCATGCATGTGATCTGGTTCCTGTCTGTGGTTAATTTCACATACTAAGAGGGAAGCTACTGAACTCAGGAATAAAATAATTACAGACTTCCATAACCCACTGACCCTAGAGTCTCCTAATGGACGCCCTCGCTTAAACTGTGGGGGAAACGTCATCTTCAGTACTGTCTAACCCCTCTTTTGAGGTGTCTTTGGCTTCAAATTTTCCTGTCTGATGTTCACTCCTGTCTCTGCGAGTGTCACACTCGTTACCTTCGCTGCTGCA